>NC_081310.1:147875479-148184146 GCF_026419965.1 Kogia breviceps | reverse complement strand
CCATATCTTCTTTCCCTCTTCCCTCCCATCCCCCAGGCTGTCCAAATAATATGGTCCTTTTCAACCTCCATGCAGTATCCTAATAATGTCTGCATTAAATGTTATGAATGAGACAGTGGAACACATATTGTCTCCTTTTGCAATTAAGAAAATATTTCCTGGCAGCTTCCAAACTGGCAACAAGCAGAAGATGCTATAAAATCATCACAGTGAAAAGCTAAAGTGTAATTAGCCTATTATCACGTACGTTAATCCCTTTATATTTTCATAGTCCTTAGTCACAGCTACTTTTACTTTGATGAGTCTCTTCCAATTTCATAGCAGTGATCTTATTATTTTTGATCCTGAGCACTTAAATTTTTATATTTAGCTGCAGTCTTTTATGTTGACATTTCTGTGTTGTTTGTTTTTCTACAGCTAAAACCTGAAATAATCTGAAATTGGAAAATATTCAGAAGACCAGGAAAATCGATGACTATTTGGACAAAGGATTCTACATTAACCAGAAAACTTCTATCCAGAAATAACACACACAGACACACACACAATTAATTTAAAAGCTATTTATCAAACCTTTTAAATTTTAATCACAGTTTGGTTTTCCTACACTGGATTTTTACACATTGAAGCCATTTATTTAAGAACGTGCCACTGTATATGTCTGTATTTCAATAAAAGTGCTCTTTCTAGATAAGAATTAGAGCTGTTCACTTAAGCCTGAATTTTTTTACATCTATCACTTTTCTCAGACCACATGTAATTTTTGTTAGCTTCTATTTATGGCATTAAAATATTCCACAGGTACTGGCTTACTCAAAATTTACTTGTAGCAAAAATCTTTGACAATATATTATTAAAAAAATTGTTTTTGAAATAAGAAAACTAAATCCCCCAAAGGTTAAGTAACAGAGAACAATAAAAGTGACTACTTCATAAAAGTTTTGCAAGGATTAATATTGCTTAATGTATGTGAAGTGTCTAACATATACTAGGCTTTCAATAAATGATTACATTTGTTTTTATGTATTGCAAAGAGAGCTCTCCTACAAAATTTAGGAATAATTCAGTGAAAATTTTACTTTAACATCTCTGGACACTTGTACACAATTTTGACTATAATATTTATTAAATATTGGACTCCAGCCCCTTGCTCTTAGGAAAGATACCAGCTAAACACAGTGTTAAGCACAGCAGAATGAATATTAGGCTAATGCCTCTTCCTTCACACTTCCAAGGTTAAAAGTCCAGCTCCTGTCTAAATGACCAAAAAAAATGCAATGAAATTCGTATTAACAATCACTAATTATTAAGCCCTGAATTATTGTCTTGTACTCAACTTCCAAGGAGCCACTTAAAAAAGAGGATGGCAGACTTACAGAGAATTACCCCAACTCTGTCACAAATGACTCTGCCCTACTAGAAGCCGTTTCTTTTTGCAAGTTCCAAATCCCCATCAGAGAAGTTAAAGGGGAGATAATAAACAACACTCCACATGGATGCACAATCTGATTCCATCTTCCAGAAGACCTAGAACAAACCCTAGATTCACAGTTCCCTGTATCACGTTGCCTACTTGACATTCCCAGTCACACACCTCAATCTTATCTGTCCCAAATCAAACTCTTCATTGTCACCCTTCCTGAACTTGCTCTTCCTCCCATCATCCTCATCTCAGTAAGTGGCACCACTATCTACTCAGTTGCTCAGAACAAAAAAATTGGAGTCACTCTTGATTTTCCTCATTCTTTCTCAACTCCTATTCAATTCAACATGAAATCCTGTAGGTTCTACCCCCAACTATATTCCAAATATATTTTTCATTCTCTAATTCAAGCTACCACCATCTCTCACCTGTATTGCTACAAGAACCTCAATTTCTATGTTTCCATTCTTTTTTCAAACAGCTTTTTTTTAAATGAAATAATTTACACATATAAAAGAACAAAAAGTAATGACTACCCATGTATCAACCTCCCAACTTTTAAAAATTTAACATCTTGTCATATTTGCTTCAGCTCTTTTTCTTTAAAAAATAAAATATAATTGAAGGACCTATGTACACATCCCACTTCCATTCTCATTACTCCCACTCCAGAGATAATAACTGTTTTGAATTTAGTCAGTTAGTTCTTTTCATCTCCATGGATGGGATTTTATTTTTATTAAAGATTTAGATTTACACATATCAGTTAGGGTTAAGTTCAGCTGCATGTAAAAGAAAACCCAAATAACAGTGGTTTAAAGAGAAATGGGTGCTTATTTTTCTCACAAACCTGAGAGATTTGGGGTAGGCAGTTGAGGCAGTGAAGTTGGTTTGGTGTCAGAGCTAAATTCTTGGGATTCTCCTGGTTTTCCCCTAATGGTGGCAATATGGTTGCTCCAGCTCCAATCATTGTGACCCATTTCCAAGACAAGAGAAAGAAGAAAAGGCCAATGACAAAGGAGCACATGTCAGCTGAACCTTTCCTCATTTTAAGGATTTTCCCAGGAGACTTACCCAACCACTTCCCCTTATATCCTGTTTTTCAGAACCATGTCACAACCTACATAGCTGCAAGAGAAGCTAAAAAATGTATTTTTTCACCTGGACACATTCTCACTACAGTAAAAGTAGGGCTCTGCTACTATGAAAGAAGGGGAAACCAGATATTGGGTAGGCAACTACCAGTCTTTTCTACAATATGTTTCCTTAATAATATACTGATTTGAATGCTTTAAAACTTTATATAGGGCTTCCCTGGTAGTGCAGTGGTTGAGAATCTGCCTGCCAGTGCAGGGGACACGGGTTCAAGCCCTGGTCTGGGAGGATCCCACATGCTGCGGAGCAACTAGGCCCGTGAGCCACAACTACTGAGCCTGCGTGTCTGGAGCCTGTGCTCCGCAACAAGAGAGGCCGCGACAGTGAGAGGCCTGCGCACCGCGATGAAGAGTGACACCCACTCTCCGCAACTAGAGAAAGCCCTCGTACAGAAACGAAGACCCAACATAGCCCAAAATAAATAAATAAATAAATAGATAAAACTTTACATAAATAAAATGACACATAAATGAAATTTTACTGTTACCATCTATAATCTGCTTTTTTCTTTTGCTCAACATCATATTTTTGAGATTTGCTGCCATTGATACAATAACTTATTCATTTTCATTACTCTAAAATATTCCCCTTATAAATATACCACAATTTATTAATCCATTCTCTGTTGATGTACATTAGACTGTTTTAAATTTTTCAGTGAACATCCTCTCATGTGTTTCCTTCAAGGTAAACAAATCAAATTTAGTTTCTCCCTTCTTAACTTTCTGTCATGGTTTCCCATTACATTAAAACAAAATCTAATTCTTTCCATATAACATCCTATGTGAGCTGGTCCCCATTTACGTCCTCAGTCTCATCTAGTTCTATTCTCTCTCTTTCTCACTTTGCTCCACACATACTGGCATCTTTTCAATTCCTAATATGCCAATCACTTTCCTTCCTCAGGGTCAGGGGCTGATCAAGGTTTTGTAGGGCCTGAAGCTTATTCAATTTTGGTATAATTATATAAAATTAAGTGCAGGGCACTGGAAGGGGCTGAGGCAAGTGAGGTGCTCTGATACTTCAGTGTCATTTATCTTCATGGAAAATCTACCTCTTCTCAGGGTCTTTGACATTCTATTCTTTCTGCTTGGAATGTTATTGTCCAAGATGTTCTTCCCCAGGCTGCATTTAATTATTCAGGTCTGTGGCAGAGACTGCTGCTCCTCCAATATCCGTTCTCCTCTTCTCCCATAGTAATAGCATTTCTAGCCAAATACATGATTACCCAAGTAAAATCTACATTTAATGGTGGGCAAATAGTTGTGGCCCTGTGACAATGTTCTAGCCAATAGGGTGTGAAGAAAAAGATGTATTCAATTTGGGGGTGATTTCCTTAAAGGGGATACATTTTGATAAATGGGTGTCCTCCTTCTTCCCTGTCTTCCCTTCCCATTGGCGAGAGCATGGACCTAGTGGTTAGTCATCTTGGACCATGTGGATGACACTCAAGGGATGGTAGAACAACAGGATAGATGACATGTAGGCCCAGACAACTTGGTGAAGCTGAACTAGCCAAAAACTTGGTGAGAAAAAAGTTAACCATCATGTTTTAAGCATCTGTTATTTTTGATAGTTGGTCAAATCTACATCTAATACACGGCCTTGGTTCAAACATCATTTCCTCACCAACCTTCTCTGACTATCCCATAAAGTAACTCTACCCTCAAATAAACCAAGTCAGTATCACATCAGCCTATCTTATTTCCTTCATTGAATTCATCATCACCTGAAAACATTGTATTTATTTGTTTGTCTACTTGTTTACTATCTATCTCTCCCCAGTAAAAAATAAACTTTGTGGAGGCAGGGACCTTGTCTGCCTTGGTAACTGCCTTTATGCCCTGTGCCTAGAACAGTGCCTGGCATATAATAAGTACTCAATAATTGTTTGCTGAACAGATGAAAAAACAAATCAATAAAAAATAACATTATTAGCTTCCACTAAGCGGTAAGCTATACGAAGATACGACAATGTCTATTTGTTTGTTGTCAAATCACCAGGAATAACAAACTGCTCAATATATTTTTGTAAAATGAATCCACTGAAAAATAAATGAATGCATTCCCAAGGGCTCTTCCAAAATCAGAGTCAATAATAAAAATTCAATCATGAATATAATTTCATTTTTAAAGATGTTTCAAAGTCTAGTTTTGTGGGGAAATCATTTGTTCATTACGCAGTAAGAAAAGTACCAGTACTTCTATAGATGCTAAACATAAAATGTCAACAGAAAGAAACTTAACTTTCCCAAAAAGTCTGATGTGATTAGTGTAAAATGTAAGTACCAATAACATTAGCTGACATTTATTATTATTACATTTTATTAAGGGGCTTATTGTATGCCAAACACTGTGCTAAATTGTTCCCATCTATTATCTCATTTAATCCTCATAACAAGCTTATGAGTAGGTAATAGAGGTCCACAATTCCTTATTTGACTCACTTGGGGGCCAAATACATTTAGCATTCAGAACTATTCAGAAAATTAATAAAGTACATAAACAATATGTAGCACCCTTAGCAGGAACTGGGGCAGCACCTCATAGCCAAATACATCATTATTTTTGCAGAGAAACATGAATATTCACCAATTAATGGGCAGACAAAAACCTGTAAGTAACCTCATATCTGTTTAAGTTAGATTCTTCTCGAGTTTGGATCAGGGCAAATGAGTAGCAAAACCTTTTGGTTTTCAGAGATTTTGTATTTTAGAATTACAAATAAAAAATTGTGAGATTGTATGATCTTCCCAGTTTTTAGGTGAAGAAACTAACACTAAAGAAGTTGTCCAAAGCCACAGAGATAATAAGGGGCAGTGGACTTGAACTCAGACAATTTGGTTAAAAATATGCCATGCTTAATCATTTTACTACAGTACCTGAAAATTCCATGTTGCTGAAGGCATTCATTCTGAATCAAGGGAGATGTTTCATCTGAAGGGGGCAACTCTGCCCTGCAGAGGAGATTTGCACATCAAGGTGCTGGATAAACTAGGTGACTCTTCAAGTGCCTTCTCATCCTGAGAGTCTATGATCCTCTGAAAATATATCTTATGCTAATCCTTGTTCATAGACCACATTTGTACATGGCCTTGTGGTGGTGCGTGAAACTGACATTTGCTTCATGCGTTCTCTTAACAGATATGGTTTGATCATTCACCACGTGCTAAGCTATAGGAAGATGTGAATACTTATTGTACATGGTCCATGATCTCAATGAGTCTGCAATCCAGTTGAAGAGACATGACATAGAAACAGAAAGAGTTAAATAGCCATACAAACAGGACTGGTTACAAAGCCTAAATGAGAAAAACCGAAGGGGTGAGGCAGACAGTAAACGCTCTTGGAGATCAGAGAAAGAGAAACCACTAGCGACTAATGGAATCAGGGAAGGCTTCATGGAGAAGATGAAGCTGTGCCTCAAGGGATGAGAAGGATTTATATGGATATAGAAAAGAAGGGTGGCATTTCAAGTATAGGCTGTGACCCACAACTGTGTTTCATCTAGTAAAATGTTTTATATACTCATGCAAATTATTTTTGGAGACATTCATCTTAAATGCATACATGTATAAGAACAAAGAGTAGACACTCTCAAATGTGTCTTTCAGTATACACATATTATAAAAGACCTCACGTAAGCAGTTTTACTCTCCCTGAGAAGTCACTTTGACCATATTCAACCAAGTAGTATTCCAAGTGCTTCTGCAGTAAAAGAATCAACCCTAAAATCAGTCAAGTACCTAAGAAACAAAAGCTGCCTCTGGGACAGAATATTCAAGTGAACTCTCTAGGAGAGACTGCCTCCTCTGCTATTCAGCAACATATCTTGAAGCACTGGACTGATTTACGCTTCCAGTGTCCTCCAAGATTCCCTAACTTTAGGGCATCTACATAAATATGTCTTATGACAAATACGTACTACTGCATAACTGTAATATAACCAGTAACATCATATGCATGTATAAATATGCTGATAGAGCTAATATTTATGTATGAAGAGATGTGATACCAAAATTTCACCCTAAATTTAAAAGTGAATTGTCACTTTTCAATGCCCTCTCTAAAACAAGCTCCCAAATCTCTGGCATTCTTCTTCTTTTTTTTTAAAGGAACATTTATTTATTTTTTTATTTGTTTATTTATTTATTGGCTGCGTTGGGTCTTCATTGCGGCGCGTGGGCCTTCTCTGGTTGGGGCGGGCAGGGGCTACTCTTCGTGGCGGTGCGAGGTCTTCTCATTGCGGTAGCTTCTCTTGTTGCGGATGGGCTGTAGGTGCGCGGGCTTCAGTAGTTGTGGTTCATGGGCTTAGTTGCTCCGCGGCACGTGGGGTCTTCCCGGACCAGGGATCGAACCCGCGTCACCTGCGTTGGCAGGCAGATTCTTAACCACTGCACCACCAGGGAAGTCCCGACATTATTCTTTTTTAATAAAATATTACTAAATTGACCTTAAGCCCAGAATTTAATTTCTCCTTGCCTGCAATAAAATTATATAAATAGGACGCTACATATTTTGCAATTAATATGATATTGAGTCATACCACTTAGGTACATATTAAAACGATCAACAGAACCAAATGGCAAATTTGGTAGTTTTCCTCAGAACAGCAGAAGGGTGATATGACTTTGCTTTCTCTGCTTTGAAGGACCAGAATAAAATGTGGTCCCAAAGGAACACAGTTCCTTTCTTGATGAATTCATGACTTTTCAAATCATTCCTTTCATATTTGCCACTCCACAGACCAATAGTGATTAAATAACAGTAATGTGCATGTAGGCAAAGCATCTTCCTTTCCACTTTAAATTCCAATCCAAATTCTTTTCAGAGCCTAACTTTTCCTGTTCTGTCATTCATCCCCTAGGACACTCTAAAAAGCTTCTTTTGTCCTTTTAAAGGTAGATATTCAATATTCTGATTAATACACCAACAGTAGAGAATAATTGTGGGATAGTATGTGTCTGAATAACATTTAAAATATTACTCAGTGATTTTTGTTCTCAGGAATTCCTTTATTCTTCTACCATTAAAATGAAACCTTGATGCTAAAATTTATGTACTCAAGGGAAGGTAAAATCCATCAAACAGAGTCAAGTTCTCTTTGTTTGAAAAAAGCTCATAAACCCTTGACACACATAGAAATCATGAAGGCCTACAAATGTTTTGTTTTGTTGGTGTGGTTGTTTATTTGTTTTTTGAAAGATAGAAAAAATTTTCTTTTAACAAGTAGGATCGTGAAGTTCTCAGAGTATGAAGTCCATATCAAAACAACAGAATTGCAAAGAAGGCAAAATGATAGAAGATCTATGTTTGAAAGCTGGGCTGAAGAAAGATTTGAGGCTGGAAAGGAGAGCAATGAAGTTAGCCACTGATGGAATGACAATAGACATTTCATATTGGTTTAGGAGATTCTAAGAACAAAGATCTATACTTTGCTTCCTGGACAAAGTACAGAAAGACCATAAGGGAAGATCATAAGTTTCAAGAGGAAAACCTCTGTACCAGAAATATGTGGCAACAATTCAGCAGAAACTCAACTAAGTGTGGGAAGAAAGAACCTGTGACAGTTCTCCAAGCCTTCCTTGACCCCAGAAGTGGCTGCAAGAAGGCCAGTTGGCCTGAAGAACAAGGAGGTACCACAGGCATGTGCTGTAGAAGCTGAGAGTCATGGTAAGACCACAGATATTGAAGCAGATGTGGGTGTGACTAATGACTAGCAAAGACAAAAGATTATCATATATCAGATTCTTCTTTATCCTTAGATCGTGGAAAATTTAAACCCTGAAGGACTTAGATGTCACCCTAGGGAGAAGGAGGGGCAAGGTTGGAACCCCAACTTTGACTGAGTTTCCATTTGAAAAAAATCCCTATATAATTAGTGGAAAATACAAACAATTAGGAAAAAATTCTAAAATCTCCCACCATCATGTACACCATCCTACCTACATCAGTATCTATATAATCTACTTCCCTTCAAGTAGCATGAAGAATGTTTATGCTTCTCTCCAAAGTCTAGTTCTCTAATTGTGCACTGGATTCTATCCTCTCTCATCTATTAAGGAACAATGCTCCAGCAATCATCTCTTCTTTCTCTTCTATCATCAATATTTCATTATTTTCTATGTCATTTCCATCAGCAAATAAACATGTTATACTTACTTTCATTTTTTAAAGCCCTCCCTTAATGAATGAGATATTTGCATAGCACAAGAATATTACCCCACAGACTTTTTACTAGTTACAAAATGAAAAAGGTACTTTATAATGAAGAAATTTGGCAATTGCCCTCTTAACTAAGAGATCAAATTTAACATTATTACAGTGGACAACCTAACATTACATGCCTCCTGATGAAATATCATATGAAGCACGCAATATAACTTAAGGCATTTTTGCCAAAAACATTTAACCTGAATCTAATTAAGCCTTTAGACTTAATTTCCAGTTAACAGGATATATATGTAAAAAAGAAACAAGGTAAACTATACCATGAACAATTAGAAAAATCTAGAATGTGGGATATTCCATAGGACAACTGGCCTGGACTTTCAAAAAATAAAAATCATTTTTAGAAGAAAGCAGGAGAACTTTTCTATTGATAGGTGCTAAGGAGACACAGCAATATGCAACATGTGAACCTTGATTGGCTTCTGGATTAAAATATATATATAAAAGATCTTTGAGACAATTGGGAGAATGTGAATATGACTGGATATCAGACAATGTGACATTACTATTAATTTTCTTGGGATATGCAAGCTGAAGTATTTATGGGTAAAGTGTCATGATGTCTGCAATTCACTTTCATATGGTTTAGGAAGCCACGGAAAGAAAGAGAGAAAGCAAATGTGGAAAGATACTGAAAACTGGTGAACCTAGGTAAAGGATATATGGTTGTTTGCTGTACGATTCTTTCAACTTTTCTGTATGTTTGAAATTTTCTAGAGTAAAAAGTTCTTTTAAAAGCCCCCGTTAGGAGATTGATTCAAGATGGCAGAGTAGAAGGACATGCTCTCACTCCCTCTTTTGAGAACACCAGAATCACAACTAACTGCTGAACAATCATTGATAGGAAGACACTGGAACTCACCAAAAGAGATACCCCATATGCATAGACAAAGGAGAAGCTGTGATGAGACGGTAGGAGGGGCGCTATCACAATAAAATCAAATCCCATAACTGATGGGTGGGTGACTCACAAACTGGAGAACACTTATACCATAGAAGTCCACCCACTGGATTGAAGGTTCTGAGCCACATGTCAGGCTTCCCAACCTTCGGGCCTGGCAACAGGAGGAGGAATTCCTAGAGAATCAGACTTTGAAAGCTAGAGGGATTTGATTGCAGGACTTCGGCAGGACTGGGGGAAACAGAGACACCACTCTTGGAGGGCACATACAAAGTAGAGTGTGCATCAGGACCCAGGGGAAGGAGCAGTGGCCCCATAGGAAACTGAACTAGACATACGTGCTAGTGTTGGAGGGTCTCCTGCAGAGGTGGGGGGCAGCTGTGGCTCACCAAGGGACAAGGACACTGACAGCAGAAATTCTGGGAAGTACTCCTTGGCATGAGCCTTCACAGAGTCTGCCATTAGCCCCACCAAAGAGCCTGCATAGGCTCCAGTGTTGGGTTACCTCAGGCCAAACAACCAGCAGGGAGGGAACCCAGCCCCACCCATCAGCAGACAAGCTGATTAAAGTTTTACTGAGCTCTGCCCACCAGAGCAACAGCCAGCTCTAACCACCACCAGCCCCTCCCAACAGGAAACTTCCACAAGCCTCTTAGATAGCCTCATCCACCAGAGGGCAGACAGCAGAAGCAAGAACTACAATCCTGCAGCCTGTGGAACAAAAACCACATTCACAGAAATATAGGCAAGATGAAAAGGTAGAGGGCTATGTACCAGATGAAGGAACAAGATAAAACCCCAGAAAAACAAGTAAATGAAGTGGGGATAGGCAATCTTCCAGAAAAACAATTCAGAATAATGACAGTGAAGATGATCCAGGACCTCGGAAAAAGAATGGAGGCAAAGATCGAGAAGATGCAAGAAATGTTTAACAAAGATCTAGAAGAATTAAAGAACAAACAAATAGAAATGAACAATATAATAACTGTAATGAAAAATACACTAGAAGGAATCAATAGCAGAATAACTGAGGCAGAAGAACAGATAAGTGACCTGGAAGACAGAATGGTGGAATTCACTGCTGTGGAACAGAATAAAGAAAAAAGAACAGAAAGAAATGAAGACAGCCTAAGAGACTTCTAGGACAACATTAAATGCAGCAACATTCTCATTATAGGGGTTCCAGAGGAGAAGAGAGAGAGAAAGGACCCGAGAAAATATTTGAAGAGATTATAGTTGAAAACTTCCCTAACATGGGAAAGGAAATAGCGACCCAAGTCCAGGAAGTGCATAGAGTCCCATACAGGATAAACCCAAGAACAAACACACCGAGACACATAGTAATCAAATTGGCAAAAATTAAAGACAAAGAAAAATTATTGAAAGCAGCAAGAGAAAAAAACAAAAACAAAAACAAGGGAACTCCCATAACGTTAACGGCTGATTTCTCAGCAGAAACTCTACAAGCCAGAAGGGAGTGGCATGATATACTTAAGGTGATGAAAGGGAAGAACCTACAAACAAGATTATTCTACCCTGCAAGGATCTCATTCAGATTTGATGGAGAAATCAAAAGCTTTACAGACAAGCAAAAGCTAAGAGAATTCAGGACCACCAAAACAGCTGTACAACAAATGCAAAGAAGCTTCTCTAAGTGGGAAACACAAGAGAAGAAAAGGACCTAAAAAAAAACCCCAAAGGGCTTCCCTGGTGGCGCAGTGGTTGAGAATCCGCCTGCCGATGCAGGAGACATGGGTTTGTGCCCTGGTCCGGGAAGATCCCACATGCCGTGGAGCGGTTGGGCCTGTGAGCCATGGCCGCTGAGCCTGCGCGTCCGCAGCCTGTGCTCCGCAATGGGAGAGGCCACAACAGTGAGAGGTCCGAATACTGCAAAAAAAAAAAAAAAACCAAAACAATTAAGAAAAAGGTAATAGGAACATACATATCGATAATTACCTTAAATGTGAATGGATTAAATGCTCCAACCAGGACTCCCCTGGTGGTGCAGTGGTTAAGAATACGCCTGCCAATGCAGGGGACATGGGCTCGAGCCCTGGTCTGGGAGGATCCCACATGCTACAGGGCAACTAAGCCCGTGCGCCACAACTACTGAGCCTGCGCTCTAGAGCCCATGAGCCACAACTACTGAGCCCACCTGTTGCAACTATTGAAGACTGCACGCCTAGATCCCATGCTCCACAACAAGAGAAGCCACCACAATGTGAAACCCATGCACCTCAACAAGTAGCCCCCACTCACTGCAACTAGAGAAAGCCTACACGCAGCAAAGAAAATCAAATGCAGCCAAAAAATAATTAAATAAGCAAATTTTTTTAAAATTAAAAAAAATTTTTAAATAAAAAAAAAATGCTCCAACCAAAAGACACAGGCTTGCTGAATGGATACAAAAACAAGACCCATATATATGCTGTCTACAAGAGACCCACGTCAGACCTAGGGACACATAAAGACTGAAAGTGAGGCGATGGAAAAAGATATTCCATGCAAATGGAAATCAAAAGAAAGCTGGAGTAGCAATACTCATATCAGATAAAATAGATTTTAAAATAAAGAATGTTATAAGAGACAAGGAAGGACACTACGTAATGATCAAGGGATCAATCCAAGAAGAAGATATAACAATTATAAATATATGCACCCAACATAGGAGCACCTCAATACATAAGGCAACTGCTAACATCTCTAAAAGAGGAAATTGACAGTAACACAATAATAGTGGGAGACTTTAACACCTCATTTACACCAATGGACAGATCATCCAAACAGAAAATTAATAAGGAAACATGAGCTTTAAATGACACAATAGACCAGATAGATTTAATTGATATTTACAGTACATTCCACCCCAAAACAGCAGATTACACTTTCTTCTCAAGTGTGCACGGAACATTCTCCAGGATAGATCACATCTTGTGTCACAAATCAAGCCTCAGTAAATTTAAGAAAACTGAAATCATATCAAGCACCTTTTCTGACCACAATGCTATGAGATTAGAAATCAATTACAGGGAATAAAAACGTAAAAAACATGAACACATGGAGGCTAAACAATACGTTACTAAATAGCCAAGAGATCACTAAAGAAATCAAAGAGAAAATAAAAAAATACCTAGAGACAAATGACAATGAAAACACAACGATCCAAAACCTATGGGATGCAGCAAAAGCAGTTCTAAGAGGGAAGTTTCTATCTATACAAGCCTACCTCAAGAAACAAGAAAAATCTCAAATAAACAATCTAACGTTACCCTAAAGGGACTAGAGAAAGAAGAACAAACAAAACCCAAAGTTAGCAGAAGGAAAGAAATCATAAATATCAGAGCAGAAATAAATGAAATAGAAACAAAGAAAACAATAACAAAGATCAATACAACTAAAAACTGTTCTTTGAGAAGATAAACAAAATTGATAAACCATTAGCCAGACTCATCAAGAAAAAGTGGGAGAGGACTCAAATCAATAAAATTAGAAATGCAAAAGGAGAAGTTACAACAGACACTGCAGAAATACAAAGCATCCTAGAAGACTACTATAAGCAACTCTATGCCAATAAAATGGGCAACCTGGAAGAAATGGACAAATTCTTAGAAAGGTAAAACCTTCCAAGACTGAACCAGGAAGAAATAGAAAATATGAACAGACCAATCACAAGTAATGAAATTGAAAGTGTGATTAAAAACCTTCCAACAAAAAAAAAAAAAAAAAAAAAAAAAAAAAAAAAACCTTCCAACAAACAAAAGTCCAGGACCAGATGGCTTCACAGGTGAATTCTATCAAATATTTAAAGAAGAGCTAAGACCCATCCTTCTCAAATTCTTCCAAAAAATAGCAGAAGAAGGAACACTCCCAAACTCATTCTATGAGGCCATCATCACCCTGATACCAAAACCAGACACAGATACTACAAAAAAAGAAAATTACAGACCAATAGCACTGATGAACAGAGATGCAAAAATCCTCAATAAAACACTAGCAAACAGAATCCAACAACACATTAAAGGATCATACACCATGATCAAGTGGGATTTATCCCAGAGATGCAAGGATTCTTCAATATATGCAAATCAATCAACGTGATACACCATATTAACAAAATTGAAGAAGAAAAACCATATGATCATCTCCATAGATGCAGAAAAAGCTTCTGACAAAATTCAACACCAATTTATGATAAAAACTCTCCAGAAAGTGGGCATAGAGGGAACCTACTTCAACATAATAAAGGCCATATACGACAAACCCACAGCAAACATCATTCTTTTTTTTTTTTTTTTTTGTGGTACGCGGGCCTCTCACTGTTGTGGCCTCTCCCGTTGCGGAGCACAGGCTCCAGACATGCAGGCTCAGCGGCCATGGCTCACGGGCCCAGCTGCTCCGTGGCATGTGGGATCTTCCCGGACCGGGACACGAACCTGTGTCCCCTGCATCGGCAGGCAGATTCTCAACCACTGCACCACCAGGGAAGCCCAAACGTCATTCTTAATGGTGAAAAACTGAAAGCATTTCCTCTAAGATCAGGAACAAGGCAATGATGTCCACTCTCACCACTATTATTCAACATAGTTTTGGAAGTCCTAGCCACGGCAATCAGAGAAGAGAAAGAAATAAAAGGAATACACATTGGAAAAGAAGAAGTTAAACTGTCACTGTTTGCAGATGACATGATACTATACATAGAGAATCCTAAAGATGCCACCAGAAAACTACTAGAGCTAATCAATGAATTTGGTAAAGTTGCAGGATACAAAATTAATGCACAGAAATCTCTTGCATTCTTATACACTAAAGATGAAAAATCTGAAAGAGAAATTAAGGAAACACTCCCACTGACCACTGCAACAAAAAGAATAAAATACCTAGGAATAAACCTACCTAGGTAGACAAAAGACCTGTATGCAGAAAACTATAAGACACTGATGAAAGAAATTCAAGATGATACCAACAGATGGAGAGATATACCATGTTCTTGGATTGGAAGAATCAATATTGCGAAAATGACTATACTACCTAAAGCAACCTACAGATTCAATGCAATCCATATCAAATTACCAATGGCATTTTTTACAGAACTAGAACAAAAAATCTTATAATTTGTATGGAGACATGAAAGACCCCGAATAGCCGAAGCAGTCTTGAGGGAAAAAAATGGAGCTGGAGGAATCAGACTCCCTGACTTCAGACTATACTACAAAGCTACAGTAATCAAGACAGTTTGGTACTGGCACAAAAACAGAAATATAGATCAATGGAACAGGATAGAAAGCCCAGAGATAAACCCATACATCTATGGTCAACTAATCTATGACAAAGTAGGCAAGGATATACAATGGAGAAAAGACAGTCTCTTCAATAAGTAGTGCTGGGAAAACTGTACAACTACATGTAAAAGAATGAAATTAAAACACTCCCTAACACCATACACAAAAATAAACTCAAAATGGATTAGAGATCTAAATGTAAGACTGGGCACTATAAAACTCTTAGAGGAAAACTTAAGAAGAACACTCTGACATAAATCACAGCAAGATTTTTTTTTGATCCACCTCCTAGAGTAATGGAAATAAAAACAAAAATAAACAAATGGGACCTAATGAAACTTAAAAGCTTTTGCACAGCAAAGGAAACCATAAACAAGACGAAAAGAAAACCCTCAGAATGGGAGAAAATATTTGCAAATGAATCATCGGACAAAGGATTAATCTCCAAAATATATAAACAACTCATGGAGCTCAATATTTAAAAAAAAAAAAAAAAATCCAAAAATGGGCAGAAGACCTAAATAGACATTTCTTCATAGAAGACATACAGATGGCCCAGAAGCACATGAAAAGCAGCTCAACATCACTAATTATTAGAGAAATACAAATCAAAATTACAATGAGGTATCACCTCACACCAGTTAGAATGGGCATCATCAGAAAATCTACAAACAACAAATGCTGGAGAGGGTGTGGAGAAAAGGGAATCCTCTTACACTGTTGGTGGGAATGTAAATTGATACAGCCACTATGGAGAACAGTATGGATGTTCCTTAAGGAACTAAAAATAGTATTACCAATTAACCCAGCAATCCCACTACTGGGCATATACCCAGAGGAAACTGTAATTCAAAAAGACACGTGCACCCCAATGTTCATTGCAGCTCTATTTACAATAGCCAGGTCATGGAAGCAACCTAAGTGCCCATCGACAGACAAATGCATAAAGAAGTTGTGGTACATATATACAATGGAATATTACTCAGCCATTAAAAGGAACGAAATTGGGTCATTTGTAGAGACATAGATGCATCTAGAGACTGTCATACGAGTGAAGTAAGTCAGAAAGAGAAAAACAAATATCATATATTAACGCATATATGTGGAACTTAGAAAATGGTACCAATGAACCAGTTTTCAGAGCAGAAATTGAGACACAAAAGTAGAGAACAAACGTATGGACACCAAGGGGGGAAGCATCAGGGGGTTGGGGTGGGGGTGGGATGAATTGGGAGGTTGGGATTGACATGTATACACTGATGTGTATAAAATGGATGACTAATAAGAAAATAAATAAACATTTAAAAAATTTAAAAATAAATAAAAAATAAAAGCTCCTGTTGACAGCATATCCCTTTCAAGGTAGGTAATGCTTCATTTCTCTACTCCCCTTGGAAATTTCCTTGGAAAAAGCTGTCTATACACAAAGTTTCCATTTCACCTCTATCTGTTCTTTCTCATGTTTACTACAAATGAGCTAACTACCTACTTCTTCACCAAAATGGATGTTGGCAAGGTCACCAGTGACCTTCATACAGACAAATACAATGATCAATTCTCATCTTATTCAAACTGTCAGCAGAATTTGATACACTTGATCAGTCCCTCTTCTTGAAACACTTTTTTGACTCTAAGATATCATGATCTCTTGTATTTCCTCCTACTGCACTGACTGTTAGTCTCCTTCTTGTCTCCTTTGGTGAATCCATCTCATTTCCCTAATCCCTAACACTGGAGCCCCCATGGTTTCAGCCCTGAGATCTCTTCTCCATCTAGATCCCTTCTCTAGGTGATATCATATACTCTCTTGTCTTTAAGAACCATCTATGCACACTATTTGGACTTCTACCTTGAATTCCTATGTTCTTATACCAAATGCCTATTTGACATTTCAGCTTGAGTGTTTAATAGGCATTGCATACTTAACACTTAACATTCACACTTAATTGAACTCGTGATGGATTCCTGCCCCAACTACCGTGAACATGCTCCTCTTACAGTCTTCCTCATCTCAGCGGTAACTCCATTCTTCCAGTTGCTCAAGCCAAAACCTTAGAGTCACTCTTTGACACCGCTCTTCTTCTCCTATTTCCAGTTCTTCAACAAATCTTGTCAGGTCTATCCTCAAAATAGACACTGGATCTTATACTTCTTACTATTTCCAATACCATTACCATAGTCCAAGCCACCAATTCTCCTATCTAGCCTATTGTAGCCTTCTAAATGGTCTCTCTCCTTTACTTTCATCTCCTATAGTTTATCCTATAAAGAGCAGCCAAAGTCAGTCTTTTAAAACATAAGTCACATCATATCATTCCTCTACTCATAACCCTCCAAGGACTTCCAATCTCATTCAGAAATAATTCATAGTTCTTGTTGAGAGAAACTAAAGAAGACTTAGATAAATGGAAAGACATCCCATGTTCACAGATCAAAGGACTTAATATCATTAGGATGTCAATACTCCCCAAATTGATCTACAGATTCAACTCGATACCTATCAAAATTCCAGATGGCCTTCTTATAGTAATTAACAAGCCAATCCTAAAATTCATAAGGAAATGAAGTTTCAAGGAACTCAGAATAGTCAAAACAATCTTGAGATAAAAAAGACTAAGTTGGAGGAATCACACTTTCTGATTTCAAAACTTACTTTAAAGCTATAGTAATCATGGGGGAAGGGCTGGGGGAGGGTTAGATTGGGAGTTTGGGATTGACATGTACACACTGCTATATTTAAAATAGGTAACCAACAAAGACCTACTATATAGCACAGCAACTCTTCTCAATATTCTGTAAATGGGAAAAGAATTTGAAAAAGGATAGATACATGTATATGTGTAACTGAATCACTTTGATGTACATCTGAAACTAACACATTGTTAATCAACTATTCTCCAATACAAAACAAAAATTTAAAAAATAAATAATAAACTAAAATAAATAAAACTACAGTAATCAAGCTAGTGTGATACTGGCATGAGGATAAACATCTAGACCAATGGAATAGAAATGAGAGTCCCAAAAT
This sequence comes from Kogia breviceps, assembly GCF_026419965.1. Lineage (NCBI taxonomy): Eukaryota > Metazoa > Chordata > Mammalia > Artiodactyla > Physeteridae > Kogia > Kogia breviceps. The sequence continues at coordinate 148,166,129 of NC_081310.1, read as the reverse complement.
ATGTCTAGGTCTACTGACTCTTGGTGAGGATGACAAGATAACTGAATTGAGAAAGAATAGTCTTTTCCACAAATGGTGCTGGAACAAGAGGATATCCACATGGACAAGAAGGAATTTGGACAGTTACCTCACACCATATATAAAAATAAACTCAAAAAAATCATGGACCTAATTTACAATTAAAACTCATAGAAGAAAACATAGGTATGAAATTTCATGACCTTGGATTAGGCAGTGGTTTCTTAGATACAATGCCAAAAGTGCCAAGTGACAAAAGAAAAAATGGATAATTTTAAACTTCATCAAAATTAGACATTTTTGTTCTTCCAAGGATACTCTCAAGAAAGTGAAAAGACAAACCACAGAATGGGCAAAAATATTTGCAAATCACATATCTGATAAGAGATTTGTACTCAAAATATGTAAAAGACACTTATGATTCAACCATTAAAAAAATTAAAACAATTTAAAAATGGGCAAAGGATTTGAATAGACATTTCTCCAAAGAAGATATACAAGTGGCCAATAATAAACACATGAAAAGATGCAAAACATCGTGAGTCATTAGGGAAATGTAAACCAAGACCACAATGAGGCACCACTTCACAACTATTAGGATGTCTATAATTTAGAAAACATAATAACAGGGGAATTCCCTGGTGGTCCAGTGGTTAGGACTCTGTGCTTTCACTGCCTAGGGCCTGAGTTCAATCCCTGGTCAGGGAACTAAGATCCCACAAGTCAGGTTGTGTGGCCAATAAATAAATAAATAAATAAAAATTACCAAAAAAAAAAAAATGTGTTGCCAAGGATATGGAGAATTTAGAACACTCACACACTGTTGGTGGGAATTTAAAATGATGTAGCCACTTTGGAATATAGGCTGGCATTTCTTCAAAAGTTTAAACAGAGTTACCATATAACCCAGAAATTCCAATACTAGGGAAATAACCAAGAGAAATGAAAACTCATGTACACACAAAAACTTGTACATGAATGTTTACAGCAGCATTAGTCATTATAGCCAAAAAGTGGAAACAACCTAAATGTCTATCAACTGACGAATGGATATACACATGTGGTATATATCTACATCATAGAATGTTATTTGAACATAAAAAGTCACAAAGTTCTGATACATGCTACAACATAGATGAGCTATGAAAACATTATGCTAAGTGAAAGAAGGCAGACACAAGAGCACATACTATTCTATTTATATGAAATATGCAGAACAGGGAAATCCATAGAGAGAGAAGGTAGATGAATGGTTGCCAGAAGCTGGGAGGAGGAAGGACTGGGGAGTGACTGTCAATGGGTATAAGGTTTCTTTATGAGGTGATGAAAACGTTCTGGAATTAGATAGTGGTGAAGGTTGCACACCTCTGTGAATATTCTAAAAACCACCAAATTTTACACTTTAAAAGGATGAATTTTATAGTACACATTTATATCTCAATAAAGCTGTCTTGAAAAATGCAAAATTCTTACCTTGGTCTAAAATGTTCTTCAGGGCTTCCCTGGTGGCACAGTGGTTGAGAGTCCACCTGCCAATGCAGGGGACACGGGTTCGTACTCCGGTCCGGGAAGATCCCACATGCCGTGGAGCGGCTGGGTCCATGAGCCATGGCCGCTGAGCCTGCCCATCCGGAGCCTGTGCTCTGCAACGGGAGAGGCCACAACAGTGAGAGGCCTGTGTACCGAAAAAAATAAATAAAAATAAATAAATAAATAAATAAAATGTTCTTCATAATCTGGCTTCATGTCCTACCACTCTCCCTACCTCCATTTTGCTCCACTTTTCTTGCTGCTTCGCAAACACTCAAGCACACAACTGCCACAGGGCCTTTGAACTGGCTACTCCTTCTGCCTGGAATATTACTCCCCCACTAGACCTCTCATCTCTTTAGAGTTCTTTTTAAACACTGCCTTTTTTAGAGACCATGCTATATAAGCTCTGTGGAAACCACTCACCCACCCCCACTTCCAGCACTCCCTACCTCTCTTACTTATTTCATTTTTCTCAGCACTTTTTCTCTACCTGACTTATTATATATTTATTTATTACCTGTCTGCCCCATTTCAATATAAGCTCCATGAGGACAGGAACTTTGTCTATTTTATTCACTGCTATTACTATATCTCTAGCATTTAGAACTGTGTCTAGCATGTATTATGGGCTCAAGGTTACACATATGGTAAGTGTATAGCAGACTGCCTCAAACACTAGAAGTCCACTTTCAAGGTAGAAAGTCCCTGTTCCTGAGAAAATCTGTTAATAACTCCATTGGCTCTCAGCTCCATAGAGGAAACACAAACTACTAGTACAGTAAGGAGGAGTAATCCAAAATATTAGAGTTAGATGTGATAACAACCCTAAAGTATCTATATTTGAAAGAGAATTACACCAATTAGAATTAAGAATAGAAATATTTGAGCTGAGGAAAATGAGATAAGAGATGTTTCACCAAAGAAGATATACAGATGGCATTATATTAGTTTATTAGGGCTGTCATAATAAAGTACCACAGACTGAGGGACTTAAACAACAGAAATTCACTTCTCACAGTTCTGGAAGCTTTAAGTCCAAGATCAACAAACCTGTGCACAGGTTTGGTTTCTTCTGAGACCTCTCTCCTTGGGTTGCAGCTGGCCACCCTCTTGCTGCCTCTTTACATGGTCATCCATTTGTGCATACATGTCTCTGGTATCTCTTCCTCTTCTTATTAGGACACTCATCATACTGGATAAGGGCCCCATCCTTATCCAATAATGGCCTCATTTTAACTTTGTGGCCTCTTTAAACATCTTATCTCCAAATACAGTTACATTCTGAGGTATTTGGGGTTTGGGGCTTGAAAATATGAATTTGGGGGGAATACAATTCAGCTCATAGCACACATGAAAAGATGTTCAACATCACTGGTAATTAGGGAAATACAAATTACTATTGCAATGAAATACCACTACACACCTATTAGAAGAGCTAAAATGAAAAGATCGATCATAACAAGTCTTGATGAGATGTGGAGCAACCTGAACTCTCTTAACTGCTGGTGGGACTGTAAATTTGTATAAACGCTTTAGAAAACAGTGTTCTAGTTTCCTAGAAAGTTAAATATACACCTACCATATGGCCCAGACTTTGCTCTTCTAGGTATTCACCCAAGAGAAATGACAGTATGTGTCCCTACAAAGACTTGTACACTAATGTCCATAGCAGCTTTATCTGCAATAGTCAAAGACTGGACACAACTAAAATGCTCACCAGCATGTGAATGGATGTCCATACAATGGAATACTTCTCAGTAGTAAAAAGAAACAAACTATTGATAGACACAACAGAACAGATGAATCTCAAAATGATAATGCTGAGTGAAAAAAAGCCAGACCCACCCCCAAAGTGCCCACCGTATGGCTCCACTTTTTTTCTAGAAAAAAATTCTAGAAAATGCTAATTTATAGTGACAAAAAATACATGAGTAGTTGCCTGGGGACAGGGATGGAGGGAGATGAGATGACCAGAAAGGATGAAATACAAAGCAGCACAGGGAAACTGTTGGAGGTAACAAGATATATTCATAATATTGATCATAGTGATGGTTTCACAGGTGTATACATATGCCAAATTTCAGCAAGTTATACACCTTAAATATATGCAGTTTATCTTACATCAATTTTGCCTTAAAAAGCTGTATATTTGGGCTTCCCTGGTGGCGCAGTGGTTGAGGGCCTGCCTGCTGATGCAGGGGACACGGGTTTGTGCCTCGGACTGGGAAGATCCCACATGCCGTGGAGCCTGTGCTCCACAACGGGAGAGGCCACAACAGTGAGAGGCCTGCGTAACGCAAAAAAAAAACAACCTGTATATTGTACACATACACATATATGTATGTATGTATGTATATAAACATATGTATATATCATCCATATATATTCCAAAGAACAAAGCATTCTGATACTGAATTAATGGTCTCCCAATGACTTCAGCCAAATCACCTCTTCCCATGCCAATCCATTCTTTGCTCTGTCCTCAGAATAGACTTTTAAAAATATATGATAGTCCCATAACTCTTCTTAAAAACATCCATTACTCTCCACTGAATATAGCTCTTAAGGACGCTTTTCTTAATCTAATCTAATCTTAATCAACCTACCTTCTAGACTCATCTCTTTCTGGTCCCCTTTGGATTTTTCTATACCTGGTATAATACATTTCTCACTTAGTCTTTGAATATTCAGTTTCTTCTGCCTGGAATGTCCTTACCCTCTATGACCTGCCCCAACCTCTCAGCCTGGACCATTTCTATTCAATTTTCAAGACTGGGTTCAAATGGTACATACTATGTGAAGCTTTTCCCATTTCCTCCAGACAGTTTATCTCTCCTCATTGTTCTCAGAACTCTTTGCTTACTCTCTTTAATAGCTTTGTATTGTAAAGCTTATTGTTATTTGTTTTTATTTTTTTAATGAGATATAATTGACATATAATGTTACATTAGTTCCAAATGTGCAATATCAGATTTGATATTTGCATATATTGTGAAATGATCACCACAATAAGTCTAGTTAACCTCTCTCACCATACATAGTTACAGAAAATTGGGGGAATTCCCTGGCTTTCCAGTGGTTAGGACTCTGCACAGTGCTTTCACTGCCAGGGCCCAGGTTCAATGCTTGGTTGGGGAACTAAGATCATACAAGCTGCACAGCGCAGCCAAAAAAAAATGTTTTTTTCTTGTGATGAGAACATTTAAGATCTACTTTTAGCAACTTTCAAATATACAATACAGTATTATTAACTATAGTCACTGTTTTCATATGTCTTCCCCATCAAAGAAGACATTGTATCTCTTAGTTTTCCCAGAGTTTAGCACACTACCTGACACATAGTAACAATTCAGTAAATGCTAGTTAAATGAATGAAAGCACATTCCATGGTGAGTAGTAATGGCTTTAATATATTTTATAATGTTTTAACATTTTAAATAATAAAACAATTAGCTTTAATAAGGTATTTGGAGAATCTCTTAAAATAAGCACAAAAATATTCTATGCATATACTGAAAATCATTTTTATAAAACTGGTAAAATAAAATGATTTTGTGCTAGATTTAGGATTTACCCCACAATCTAATTGTCAGATGGTCAAAATTCTCCCCTAAAATTCTGAAGATCACCTAGTAAGAAGAGCTGGAAAGAGAGCTGTAGTTAGTTCATCCTTGAGACTAAAGGGTATATTTTCATTTTGATGTTCAGTGATTTATATATGAAACTCTCATTAATGCTAATGGGAAATGTGCACAAAAATTCTGGGAAAATGAGACGAGAACACATCCCTAAATGTGCAAACCAGTGATACACGCATATACTATAATTCCAAAGCCTAAGAAACTAAGCTCTTAGTTAAAATGTGTGGATCTCTCCGTGGCAGCAGATTGAGCTGCTAACACACTTCCCAGCCCAATTCATCACAATATGTCTACATCCTTCCAAAATCTACGAGTCCTGGAAGGCAGCAGAAGCTGGTGAACAGCTGACTGCCTTGTCCAGAGGAAAGGTCAGTCTGCAGTAGAAACCTCATCGGGAGAAGGGAGAAAGGGAATGGCAAGGTAAAGCATTGTCTGGGGAAATTGAAAACTTGCCAAAGATCCCTTTGTTTCCTGCTGCTATCACCTTGGTCCTTTCACCTAACAGTTATACCTGCATAGAAGAGGATTTCTGAATCTAAAACCTTTGAATGTGAGGCAAATAATCTGCTCTGCAAGAAACTGTTTGTAAAGCTGGTTTACTCACAACATACCATACAAGTGCTCTGCTTGGAAGAATCAACTGGTATTTCTGAAAATCCAAATCAACTTCAAGGCAAATACAAATACATGATTTCACATATGTGATCATCATCACCAGGTCTTTACAGACTCATTAGAATTTCAACAAGTTATTCTTAATACTCCTTCAGTAAGTTTAGTTCCAAGTTTAACCCCACCAAAAGCATTAAGTCTATACTGGGTATAGCCTAGTGAAAAGTACATCGAGCTTGGAATTCAAAGATATAGATTCAAGTCCCACTCAATAGTGCTGGGACACGAAATCCCTCTGAATCACAACTTCTTCTACTGGAAAATGAGTGCTGATAATCATTACCCTATCCATCTCTTAGGGTTATTATGAAGCTCAAATTAGAAATTCAAATGAAAGCATTTGAAAATATAGACACCAGTTTCTGTGCTCAATAATATAATTTGTTTTTGGAATTAACTGGGTGTATTATCCCCTGGAAATTACAGAAATGGCATCTTTTCCTAAAAACCAATTTAATGCCCCAAATAAAGTATCTTTCATAATTCCATTTCCTCTCTCCTCCCCCTGCCATCTCCACTGAGCTTACCTCTCGCCATCCATAACCCCAGTAATGGGCACCTTGTTTCACCTAAGTGTACTAAAGCCACAAAAGTGTGAAACTCCATCAGGAGGGGAAGAACAATAAATCACATTGGGAGTCATGTTGAGTTCATTCTAATTCCAGTTCTGCTAGCAGTACCTACTATGTGCCAAACACTGTGCTAGAAGCTAGAGGTACTTCATTGAACAAGATTCAGCTTCAGTTTCAAGGAAGTCATCCTTAACACATTTTCTCTCTCACTGCCCACATTTGAACCAATACGAGAGCCGGTCATTTTTACTTTGAATATATCCACTTGTCTCCATCTCCACTGCCATCACCCTAGTCCAAGATGCCATCATTTCATCATCTCTGCATAGACTGCCACGGTAACCTGCTAACTAGACTACCCACATTCCATTCTTATCCTTTACAGTAACTGTGATTTTTTCAAAACGCAAACCTGGTCCTATCATTCCTCATGCTTAAAATACGTCAATGACTTCTGGCTGTTCTACAGATAAAGACCAAACTCTTTAATATGGCCAATAAGAAGAGCCTGCATGGTCTGGTCCTACCTACTTCTTAAGCCTCATCAATCCCTTTCCCCTCTGTACTTCAGCCATATCACCTCCTTTTGGTGTCTTTCTATGTGCAATGGTCCCTCCAACTACCATAGAGCCTTATAACATGCTGTTCTCTTTGCCTTTCCACCTAGTTAACTACTAGTCATCTTAGCGCAGTCATCACTTCCTAGGGAAAACCTTCCTTGTTCTCCTTTACTGGGTCAAATCCACCTTTATATGTTCTCATAACACCACGAACATCTCCTTAGCACTTAGCACTCATGATTTGATTATTGGCTATGTCCACCAATGAACCATAAGTTCTGTAGGAGCCAGATTTGTGCCTGTTTTTGCTCCCCACTATTTTTTTCAGCACCTATCACAGTGCCTGGCACACTGTAGCTGTTCAATTAATATTTATTGACTAAATTAGTATATTCATTAATCAACTTATTCTACTAATGAATAAAGCAATTCAGCAGGCATTTATATCTCAATAAACAAAGACGTAAACTCTGGGAGGGCAGGGGTTTTTGTCTCTTTTATTCACTGATGTATTCTCAGTGCCCAGATTAGTGCTTGGCATATAGTAGACACTTCATCAGTATTTCTTGGATGAATAAATTAAGAGATAAAACATGGATAAGCTCAAAGAATGATGATAACAAATAACAAGGCTTACTGGCTTACTACATGTTCCTTAACTTATTTCATTTATTTGATGTCTGCTTTACTAGGAGAATTCACTGAAATCCTAAACCCAAACACTTCCTTCCCGAATGACCTTGGGAAGTCACATAATCTCTTTGATATTCTGTTTCCTCATCCTCAAAATAAAGGTAATGCCATCTGTTCTGGCTTCCTCACAGGGTTCGTGTGAGAATCCAAGGAGACCATGTAAACTATAAAGGGGCATTTGGATGAGTAGACCCAAGATAGTATTTTTTGAACACTTACTATATGATAAGAAATGACAGAGGGACTTTCCTGGTGGTGCAGTGGTTAAGAATCTGCCTGCCAATGCAGGGGACATGGGTTCAATCCCTGGTCCGGGAAGATCCCACATACCGCGGAGCAAGTAAGCCCATGCGCCTAACTACGGAGCCTGCTCTCTAGAGCCCACAAGCCACAACTATTGAGCCCACGTGCCACAACTACTAAAGGCCGTGCCCCTAGAGCCCGTGCTCCGCAACAAGAGAAGCCACTGCAATGAGAAGCCCGCACACCGCAACGAAGAGTAGCCCCCGCTCGCCGCAACTAGAGAAAAGCCCGTGCGCAGCAACAAAGACCCAACGCAGCCAAAAATAAATAAATAAATAAAAATTTTAAAAAACAAAAGAAATGACAGAATAGTGAGTCCCTCTGTGCTGGTACAACATAAAAACCCCTGAAAGCTCATGCTTTTTCCTCTTCATTCCTTTCCCACATCTCTATTTATGATTATCAATTATGGCCATTCACATGCTCTCTAGCACTTTGAAATACGGGAATGCTAGGAACTACAAGGCACAGAAAGACGTGGCGAAGGTTGGATAAAGTAGAATTTATCGGAATAAGAGATTCAGCAAAGTCTAATGAAATGAGACATATGAGATTACTTTCAGGCTAAAGGATGAGGGCAAAACTGATTCTGTAGGGATGCCACTGAATGTTTGGCATCAAAAATAGGTATTACAGGGGCTGCCCTGGTGGCGCAGTGGTTGAGAGTCCGCCTGCCGATGCAGGGGACACGGGTTCATGCCCCGGTCCGCGAAGATCCCACATGCCGCAGAGCCATGGCCGCTGAGCCTGCGCATCCGGAGCCTGTGCTCCGCAACGGGAGAGGCCACTACAGTGAGAGGCCCGCGTACCGCAAAAAAAAAAAAAAAAAGGTATTACAAGTTTGATGGACATTCCTTCCTGAATAAAATTACCTAGGAGACATTAATTGATTGACAGAACAGAGCATGGGGAAGGTCAATGCCTATAGCTGCCTTTTCTTTATTCTACAAAATACTTCCAGGTTGTGATAGTGGTATGCCGGCATGCTGAGAGCAATCAGTACATCTCATGTTTGCCTACTCTAGAAAAAGAGGTCCTCTTCTCACCCTCCCCATCACAATCCACATGCAATTATCCACCATCCCTTCTCCTTCTCTATTACTAATTACACTCCTCATTGAAGGGCAAAGCAAAGTCTTCCAGATAGACTTGTTGATACTAGGCAGTTAATTCAATGTTTTCCATGTGGAAGTGGGTTTGTTTGCTGGGATGCACTTGTGTGATGTAATAAGACAAGCCAAGGGGACTGGGCATGACTAAGGATCTTCTCATTTTCATTATTCTGGGCTTCACACCTATTCACTATGTGAAGAGAAGTACACACATTTAATTACACACTCATATTGAGAGGTTCTCATTCACCTAGGTTTATTGATTAACCCCTTAAAGAAAGCATAAAAATTTCTTCCTTTTTAAAATGTTTTAGCTGGTATATTCCCTTGACACTTATAAGAAGAGCTAAAGATTCAACACTTTAAGGAGACTCCAAAGCCATGGCAAACTTTCTTTTCCCAGAAAAACTAGAACTAGAATAAGGTTTTCACCTGATTTCTGAATGTAGTGAGTTTCAGAAAGATTTCTGAAAAGAATCTTCCATGGTCTTCACAGGAATGAGGCTTTTCTCCTCCAGTATTTGATGTGTATTTTTCCCAAAGTACAGCTTCTCTTCTGTAATTATACAATGTAGGCATTCATATGAATGTTGTTTAAGAAGTGATTGTAAAAAAATGGTGTCAATGGGGAATAAAGAGGAGGGTTTGCAGAGTTTCGGGTTCCTAGCAACAAGGTAGAATAAAGAAATTTATAATGCATGAGTATATTTTAGTTCTGAAAGTGAAAATTATATTAGTTGATTAAATCATCATTCAGCAAATCCTAAACAGCATATAAGACTAGATCAAAATAAATGAGATTTCAGATCTGTTATTATCACATGAGAAAAAAGGCAGAAAATTCTAATAAGTTGATATTTTTTAAAAACACTTCAAGGGGCTTCCCTGGTGGCACAGTGGTTGAGAGTCCGCCTGCTGATGTAGGGGACGCGTGTTCGTGCCCCGGTCTGGGAGGATCGATCCCACATGCTGCAGAGCGGCTGGGCCCGTGAGCCATGGCCGCTGGGCCTGTGGTTCCGGGGCCTGTGCTCCACAACGGGAGGGGCCACAACAGTGAGAGGCCCGCATACGGCAAAAAAATAAAAAATAAAAATAAAATAAAAACACTTCAAAGTAACAGAAGCACCGTTCATAGCTGCCTAGAAAGAACCACAAGAATAAGTTGTCAAATGAACACCCAGCCACTAAAAACAAACATGCATGTGCTCCCAGTGCTGCATGAATAACAACCTTTCTCCTGCAACAGATGTATAGCCAACTGCTGCATGTAATACAAATCATGTCTCTAATTACTCTACCTCCATATATCCTACTCATATTGTGAAAACTCTCACTGTAAGAGAAATGCCTTTTCATTATACCTGCCAGGCTCTATACAAAATTCAACTGGGAAACTTCATCACACCAAAACTATAGTATCTCTTTGCCCTTCAAGAAACCTTAAATATAAGGAATAGGTGTAGTGTGGTGCATTCAAATTCTGGCTCTATGGCTTCCCTGGTGGCTCAGTGGTTAAGAATCCGTCTGCCAATTCAGGGGACACGGGTTCAAGCCCTGGTCCAGGAAGATCCCACACGCTGCGGAGCAACTAAGCCCGTGTGCGACAACTACTGAGCCTGAGCTCTAGAGCCCACAAGTCACAACTACTGAAGCTGTGCACCTAGAGCCCGTGCTCTGCATCAAGAGAAGCTACTGCAGTGAGAAGCCCGTGCACCGCAATGAAGAATAGCCCCCACTCAGGGCAACTAGAGAAAGCCTGCGTGAAGCAGTGAAGACCCAACACAGCCAAAAATAAATAAATAAAATAAATAAATTTTAAAATAAATAAAATTAAATTTAAAAAAACAAATTCTGGCTCTATCACTTACTAACTATGTGACCTTAAGAAATTTATTGAGTCTCCCTCAATCTTGGTTTCCTCACCTATTCAGTGGGGATAGTGGTACCCCCTTTAGGTGCTTGTGAGAATTAATTGAGATGCTATTAATTTATAAGCACAAATGTTAAGAATTCAATGAATAGTAGCTATTAGACAAGTGATTTCATGCATTAATAGCTGGATCATCTAGGAAAACAGTATGTGGTTTCCTTCAAGAAATTAAAAATAGAACTACCATATGATCCAACAATTCCATTTCTGGGTATAAGGAAACAAAATCATTACTTTGAAGAGATATCTATACCCCCGTGTTCATGGCAGCGTTATTTAAAATAGCCAAGGTATGGAAACAACCTAAGTGTCTGTTGATGAATGAATGTATAAAGAAAATGTGATTATATATGGGAACATTATAATATTCCAGTTATATTAATTATATTATATAATGGGATATTATTCAGCATTTAAAAGCAAGGAAATCCTGCCATTTGCAACTACATGGAAGGAACTGGAGGGTATTATGCTAAGTGAAAATGACTTATAAGTCACTTTTGACTTATAAGTGAAATTTTTTTTTAAAGTTGAACTCATAGAAACAGAGTAGAATCGTGGTTACCAAGAGTGGAGGGCAGGGGGGAACAGAGAGAGGTTGGTAAAAGAGTACAAACTTTCAGTTGTAAGATAAATAAGGTCTGAAGATCTAATGTATAACATGGTGACTATAGTTGATAATACCATATTGTATAATTGAGATTTGCTAAGAGTGTAGAACTCAAGTTTTCTCACCAAAAAAAAAAAAAGAGAGAGAGAGAGAGAGAGAGAGATAAGTATGTGCAGTGATGGATGTTAACTCAATTGTGGGAATCCTTTCACAATGTATACATATATCATATCATCATGTTGTACAATTTAAATATCTTATAATTTTATTTTTCAATTATACCTCAATAAAGCTGGCAGGGGGAGGGTGGAGTGCTACATCACTCAAGGGAAAAAAGAGAAAAGACACAAATAAAAAAACCTAAAATCAGAAATGAAAGTGGAGACATTCCCTGCTGACCTTACAGAAATGAAAAGAATTATAAGAGAATATTATAATACAATAAATTAGACCTAATTTAGACCTAAATGAAATGGACCAATTCTTAGAAACACATAAATTACCTAATCTGAATCCAGAAGAAATAGAAAATCTCATCAGACCTATAACAAATAAAGACACTGAATCAGTAATCAAAAATCTTCCAATTAGAAAACAGTCTAGGATCAGATGGTTTCGCTGGTGAATTCTACCAAACACTGAAAGAAGAATTAATACCAATCATCCTGAAATTTTCCCCAAAAAATAGAATAGGAAAAAACACATCCTTATTCATTCTATGAGACCAATATTACTATGATATCAAAGCCAGATAAAGACACAAAAAGAAAAAAAATTATAGACCAATATCCCTTATTAACATAGATGCAAAACTGTCTAAAAGAAATTATGAAAGAAGGGATATTTTTAAATGTGATGGTCGTGTTAGTGTTCAAAATATCTTTAGTAATAAATAAAGGGGAGATGTAAAATTTTGTGATTTGCTTAGTGAATCTCAATTGCGAAACTTCTTCTTTCGAAACTTCTTTCCTGCTGCATTTGCTGCCTTTTCAGCCATAATCTCTCAGTATTTCCTTCGGTTATATCTTCTGAACTCAGAATCGGCCAGCAGTTCCTCCACAATAGTTCTCTTCCTTTGTTTCCTGGGAACTCGTGAATGGTAGAAGTCAGCTGGATTGTCAACAATGGTTCCAATCTGGAAGTACTTGGGGAAGCCATCTCTATCATTTTTCTTGTAAAACCTTTTTGGGTCCATGCTAGCTCTCATCTTCAGTGCTTTGAGATCATTTTCCAGTTCATCTGTCAGTTCTGGAGCTTTCATACCAAACCAGCCATCACCTGCTGTTTTTTGTCGCTCTTGTCTGCGTTTTTTCTGAAGTTTATACTTTGATTCACTATATGGTGGGACACAGTAGTTTTTTTCAAAATCAGGAGTAATGATGGCTTTCTGCAAAAGCTCATTTTTCTTTTTCTCCTTGATCTGTGTTAGGGTTCTCTTGTTCAACTGTAGCTTGTCTGCATTGACATTAATATACAAACCATCCAACTGCTTAATACTCAGACCAGGATCTATGCTGTTGTTAGTCAACTTCAGAAGTTTAGATTTTGTGCTATTTAGTAAGTTGTCTTCATCAATAAACTCATTATTTTTACTTCTGTCACTGTCTGATGGTTCTTCTTCACTTTCTTCCTCCTCCTCCTTTTCTTCCTCAGTGGCAACTTCACTTGCCTTGTCTTCTTCATCCAAGTAAAAATTTTTATCAGCACTCAATCGAGTTTTATTAATCGATTTTAATGCCACTGTAGGCAACCCTTTTGGTGTTACCACTGAAATTGCTCAAAATGCTATTGTCAAATGGCTTCTTTCACAAACGTTTCATTCTCACAGAAATTATGGCATTTTCACTGCCACTGCCCTGTAAAATGATGTGCTTTACATTGAAAATTTCAGTTTAATTCAGTATTTGTTATTAATTCAGTATTTCAGTATCTAATTCAGTACCTACTATGTGCAAAGAACTGAGTGAGAATCTTAGGATAAAGAAATTTGAAAGCCCAATAATTCATTAAGCAGTAACTGTTACATAGATTCTGGATTCTGTAATAAAGGGCTATAATAGCAACTGATTTTCTAGGTCAAAATAACAATGTTTTCATTCCCCAAAGACAAAGTTAGACAGGAATGTCATTAAAACTTAATATTCCATAATAATTTTTTAAAAACTTTATTTCTTTCAAGAAAGCTTGGCATTGTCTTGGTCAGCACCAACCTTATGATTTGGGTTTATGATATAAGTAGTATATTAGTTATCTATTGCTGCATAAAAAATTACCCCAAAGCTAGGTGACTTAAAACAACAATAATCATATATCAATTCTCACAGTTTCTATGGGTCAGAAATTTAGACAGGGCACAGTGCAGATGGCATCTGCTCCATGATTTCTGTGCTTCAGCTAGAAGAGTTGAAATTTGGATCATCTGAAGTTTACTGTTAGCTGATGTTGCCTGTTGGCTGGGGGTCCAGCTGAAGGTGTTGGCCAGAACACCCATACATGGTGTCTATTTGTGGACTGGGCTTCCTCACAACATGGTTTTAGGGCTCCAAGAGCAAGCACCCCGAGAGAGAACACAGTAAAAACTGTCTTTTGTGACCAGTCTCAGAAGTAACACAACATCACTTGTGCTGCGTTTTATTGGTCAAGGCAGTTATACAAATTTTTCTGCAATTTCAGTGCACAGATACCACGTCTCAATGAAAAAAAATGTTATCATCATATGGTAAGAACATGTGGAACAGGGTATGTACTACTGTGACCATCTTTGGAAAACATAATATGCTGTAAGCAAGGAAAGAGTTTCAGAGTGTTTCCTGCTGCTGAAAGCTTTAGCTTACTCTATCCCCTCTTCTAAACTTGCTGTTAAATGGGGCTGACACTTACTTTCAGTTTTCTGTAAAGTAACTTAAAAAAAATTTATTCAACTATTTTTAAACAAAAAGGGAAAGACTGATTTAGTAAGAATGTAACTGAGCAGGACCCTATGGAGCCTTCCCAGGAGAGATTCCCCCACCATGTCCTCCACCTGCCACTTGTTTGTAAGAAAAAAACTTTAGTCTCCTAGGCCTTCCCAAAGTTCCAAAGAATAAATTTAATCAGAGAAGTGAGAAAATGCAGAAACAAAGGAAAAGAGTCAAGCAAGGCAAAATAATAACAGTTTAGTCATGAAACAAAGTTAAGGACCTTTAGTTCCTCCTGGAGGGCTACAGATGAGATTCTGAGTCTTATCCTTTGACCTATTTTACAGATACTGAAACTCCCACCAGGAAGAAGAATTTAACTGTATGCTGATGACAAGGATGTAGAACTCAGACCAGTTGGAACAAGAAGGTTGATGATGTTGACTCCTGATTATCCCACCACCAACCAATCAGAAGAATATCCATGAGCTGATCATTTACCCTGCAACCCCCTTCCTCATCCTGTCTTTAAAAACCTTTCCCTGAAATCCATCGGAAGGTTCAGAGTTCAGGCCTTCTGAGCATTAGCTACCCATATTCCTTGCTTGGCTTTGCAATAAACGCTGCACTTTCCTTCATCACAAACTGGTATCAGTAGATTGGCTTTACTGCACATGGGTAAGTGGACTCAAGTTTGGTTTAGTGACAAGAAGGCAGATGACATGGCAAGCTTTAGCCAGAGTCAACCTGCTGAAAGTTACACTGATAAAGTTGGATAGGTGGATTGGTTGTTAATGTGTCAATTCAACCTCACTTTCCTTCCACCATGGACTTGTGGTGGCTTACTCCTACTGCTTTAATTTTCTTTGCCTTTAGCTACTACTCCCATTATGATTTCTCCTTGGTTCAACTGGATTTTAATTCCCGCTCCTTTATGGCTTTATTCATGCTATTCCCACCACCTAAGATAATACAACCATATTTTTCAAGCTGTTTTGTTTCAAGGAATAGATATTTACTAAATCTAGTTCAATTAACAAATACTTTATTATAGTGTTTATATGGGGCAAATTTTCTGACCCAGATATTCATAGAGCCAGATTTCACTGAAAGAAGAGCTAGAAAGAAAGCTTGAAAAAATAAATCAAAACGTTCTTCTTAGAGCTCATATGGTCTTTCTCATCTCTGCTATTTCTATTTTCCCCTGTCTCTTCCCTTGCCTTCTCCTCTCTTCTCCTCTTCCCTCCACCTCCATGCTTCTCCCAACCTCCCAAAAATGGGGTTGCCCCACACCCCATCTTCTCCCAACAAGCTTCCTCTGGATGTACCAAACCCTGTGTGCTTCCAGCCTCAAATCTATGTTTTAAGGATCCACCCTTACCACCAGTAGGCAAAAATCTCTGTCTCTTGGGACAAACTCTTGAGAAAGAGAGAGTATAAGTGATCACCCCACCCCTGCTAATCAGCTGTGTCCAGAAAAGGTCGAGTCACATTTTAAAAATATGGCTGCTACATCTTGTACCTAAGCAGGGAATATGAACAGAGCAGGCACCCCCAAACACTATTCTACATCAATTCCTTCTTTCACAAAGGTTGCTGAACACAATTGGAGAAAAATCTCTCAACTATGAGTACCAGTGCTCTTATTTCCCCTTCCCGCTAGTATTCTTTCATGCTTGTTCATTTACTCTCTCATACTGTCTCCTTTCCTTCACAATCAAGTTTCGAAGGAATCATCTGTGCTCAATATTCCTAGTTCTTCCCAACTTACTCATTGCAAAAACTAGTGAATGAAGTTTCTGA
The DNA here is from genome assembly GCF_026419965.1 of Kogia breviceps. Classification (NCBI taxonomy): domain Eukaryota; kingdom Metazoa; phylum Chordata; class Mammalia; order Artiodactyla; family Physeteridae; genus Kogia; species Kogia breviceps. Next base: position 148,149,785 of record NC_081310.1, on the reverse strand, counting down.
CCTTACTGTTCTGCTGAGACTGTCCTTGCCATTCCATGCTTGTTGCTCATTCAAGGGGACATCTGACAGTCCTTAGCTTACTAGACATCCCTAAAGTGATTAACTCAATGAGCCATTCCCTTCATCATTCCTGTTATCTTTTTTCTCTTAATAAATTTGTTGTTGGCCCTTTCAGATTACCAACTTTTAGTTTGTGAATTTATTTCAATCTTTATTATTTAATTACATTCCTTTCTTATCATCACTTTTCCTTCTGCTTTTGAGGGGTTTATTCCAACTTCTTGAACTGACTCTTTATTAATTTTTTAAGAATATGTTTTATTGTGGTAAAATATACATAACACAAAATCTACCATTTTAACCACTTTTAAGTGTACAGTTCAGTGGCATTAAACACATTCACATTGTTGTATAACCATCACCACCATGCATCTCCAGGACTTTTTTCATCCTCCCAAACAAAAACTTTCTACCTGTTAAACAATAACTCTTCATTTTCCCCTGCCCTTGGCCCCTGGTAAGCACTATTCTACTGTCTATAATTCATTAATTTTAATATCTCTTTATTTGCTAATATATGAATTTAAGCTATAAATTTTCATCTGAGTATACTTCTGCTGCTATATGTTTTGATATGGTATAGTTCTTTCACTGTTATCTAAATATTCCATAGTTTCTATCATAATTTCTTCTTAGATCTATGAATTTAGAAGAGTGTTTTTTAGATTCCACAATATAATAATTTTTAAACTTTTGATATTCATTTTTATTATATATTATACTTATATTATTATATTGATATTATGCTCTAACTAGAAAGCATGTTCCATAAGGTTCTGGTTCTTTAGAATATGTTGAAGTTCCTTTTGGCTTAATATGGGTCAATTTTTAGAAATATTACATGTATGCTTGAAAACAGCATGAAATGTATCAGAATACCCCATTAACAGTGACTTAGGCAATAAGACCCTTAATTATCTTGCATAACTAGAAAGCTGGAATTTGGATGCTCCAGGGTTGAAAGAGCAGTAGCTCAATGGTGATACCAAGGACACAGACTCTATTTTTCTGCTCCTCACTCTCCTTTCTCCTCATGCTTGGTCATAAGATAGAGCTGTCCCCATTCCAAACACAACATCATCACACCACTGTTTCAAGCAGAAAAGAAGAGGATAAAAGGCTTTCTCCTCATAAAGCTCTTTTACCTAAGAAGAAAAACTTTCCCCAGAGCCCTACATCAGTCATTCCCCTATGTCTCATTGGTCAAAATGAGTCCCATGGCCATCCCAAGCTGCAAGGGGACTAGAAGGCAAGAATACGGAAAGGAGGAACAAGATAGGCAGGATGCATCCCCTCAGGTGATGGAAGCCTCACTACCTCAAATAAATGCCTTCCTTGGTCAATAAGCAGGAAACAAGCACTGACATTTCTTATATGTGCAGTTAGATACTTGGAACATAAAGTGAACTCCTCTCAGAGCCAATTGACCAGAACTAGTTACATGGTGCAGCCCCATTACAAGGGGGCTGAGAAGTATAGCTTTCCATGTGCCCGGGAAACAACAATGGTGAATATGATAGTGGCTACTACACCATCCATGCAGTTTCTTATTTCTGTAAGTTCTGTAATATTCTTTCTTGGAATACCTTTGCTACAATCAATGAACCTACAATGACACATCATTAGCACCCAGAGTCCAAAGTTTACATTAGGGTTCAACACTTGGTGTTGTACATTCTATGTATTTGTACTATTGTATAATAACATATATCCACCATCATAGTATTATACAGAATAGTTTCACTGCAACCTTCTTTTACTGTCTTCATAGTTTTTCCTTTAACAGAATGTCATATAGTTGGAATCATACAGTAAATATGATTATTCAGATTGGTTTCTTTCACTTGGTAATATGTATTTAAGTTTCTTCCATGCTATTATAAATGGAATTGTTTTCTTAATTTCCTTTTCAACTGTTCATTGTCAGTGTACAGAAAGGCAACTGATTTTGATGTCCTGATTTTGTATCCTACAACTTTGCTGAATTCACTTATTAGTTTTACTTTCATCAGTTTTGTAGTTTTCCTCATATTGATCTTTTACATATTCTGTTACCTGCTCATTTTTAATACAATGGTCTTACTTCATAATGGCTTCTAGTCTTCCTTTTATTTCTTAAATCATTATAAACATTTATTTTATAATCTCTTTCAAAATATTCCATTATTTCTAGTTCTTAGGGTGCTAATTCTGTTGGTTGCACCTGCTGACTCTCCCTTATGGAAGCTTTTTTTTTTATATGGTTTGTAATTTTTTTCTATTCCATTTCAGAGGAATTTATTTATTCTATAGCCATCATAGGTGCCCTGGTTGTAAAAGTATGGAAGAGGGCTTCCCTGGTGGCGCAGTGGTTGAGAGTCCGCCTGCCGATGCAGGGGACACGGGTTCGTGCCCCGGTCTGGGAAGATCCCACATGCCACGGAGCGGCTGGGCCCGTGAGCCATGGCCGCTCAGCTTGCGCGTCCGGAGCCTGTGCTCCGCAATGGGAGAGGCCACAACAGTGAGAGGCCTGCGTACCGCAAAAAAAAAAAGAAAGTATGGAAGATACACAGTATTTCTAGGCTCGTTTCTGCAAATATGCTTCTCTCAATAGTATCAATGTCCCTGGACTATTTCTTTGATAATGTATCCTATATATCCTATATATATACTATATATACCTATATCATGCAGATAGAATAAATTTGGGCATCACACATACATATAGCACAAGCTTGGGATTTTAATTTCCCAGACAGATGCCAAGATTCTTTCCACATATCTGGGACAGAGAGTTTTTCTAGCATTTGAGTATAAGAACTAAGTTGTAGGCTGTATTCAGGAGCATCAGTTCTAGGTTCACTACCTTTCATAGATTTTTTTGGCCAAATTTCTTATCTCTGTGTGGGCATTAGGAACCTGGCCCCTTACTCATAAATCCCATAAGTCTCCCTAAGTCAACTTCCTCCATACAAGCAATGGGATCCATCAGTGCAGCTGGTGCACAGACACTGAAGCCTCCTTCACTGGCCTTTCATCCGCACAGAATCACCCGTGTGGACTGATTTGAAGGCTTCAGAGCAGCAATTCAACCCAAAGCAACTTCTCCAACCAGGGGCCTAAAATTCTACTGCTAAAGATAAATTTTTATGGAATAAGCATTGCCCTTACACTATTCTCTTTCCATAGACAATATTCTAAACAGACTTGTTTTGGAGACAGTACCTCTGGGAACATTTTTCAGAATGACTTTGGCATACATCCAGTCAAATATATTGTCCCCATCGGTACTCATTTGTTTGGTGAGATAAATAAATTCACATATCAGTGTAAATGACAAGGAGGGAAATGAGCAGGAAGAAGAAAGAGGAGGCATTTTACAGGTTGTCAAGACACAGGCACTGAAAAAATATTTTAACAAAATTAAAATGAGCACTGTTCCTAAGAGGGAGGTAGTATATACCTCTTGGTTCTTGCCTATGCAGCAAGAACCCCTCTTTTCCAGGGTAATCCACTCATGCAGTCTAGGTAGAGATGATACTGGAGGGGCAAATGACTCAGGCCTAGCCAACTAGTATGAACCATTCCACTAGCCTCAGTTGGTCCACAGATGGGGCTTTTCTGCTGGAGCTTACAGGGAAGATGGTCTCTTCCACCGAGGTTGATACATTAGGAGGATTTGAGTCTGTGGTTGCCCGCAACCATTTTTGCTCCACGTGGAGAGAACTTGGTGAAGAATGACACAGGAGAGATACACAGAGCCAAGAGATGGAAAGAGAGTACAAAGGAGATTGCTATGTGCTCACTCTTCCCTCTGGTCACACAGTGAAACTGTATTTCTGTCTCCCTTGAAGACTATTGTAGTTATATGACTAAACTCTGGTCAGTGACAGTGATCCTACAGGCTGTCCCCCACTCCCACCCTAACATCTATCTGTTGGCTAGACGTCAAGTTCCAGCAGAGGACTCTGAGGCCCTTGGAGTAGAAGGCTAGAAGAGGAAATGGGCTTGAGGCCCTTAATCATCATATGGAAGGCCATTCACTGAACATGCTCATTAAACTGTTATGTATACAGAAATAAACTTCTATTGTGTTGAGCTACTGAGATTTGGGGGTTGTTTATAACAGCATTTAGCCTATCCTGATTAACAGATAATACAGAGACCTACTGACCTTGTTTGAGTCCATAGAACCATCTAGGCTTGAAGCTAACTACTCCCCTGGGAAATCCTTTTGTTTAAGTTGGTTTGAATTAGGTTTCAGTTTCTTGCAACAAGAAGAGTTCTGACTGACACAGAGTACAAGAGGAAATGTGTAAAAAAAAAAGACAAATTCAATAATACCTTAGTGTATTATAATATACTTATAATCTAGAAGTGTATAATATACACTTATTATATGTGTGTATATACAAGTGTATAATATATTCTTATATATATATAATATATAACTGTGTAAACTGAGTTACAGAATCATTTTGGGAATTCCCTGGTTGTCCAGTGGTTAGGACTCTGCGCTTCCACTGCAGGGGTCCCTGGTTTGACCCTTGGTTGGGGAACTAAAATCCCACAAGCCACGTGATAGGAACAAAAAATTTTTTTAATAAATAAAGTGTCAGTTTAAAAAAAAAAAATCATTTTGCCCTCTAAGAGAGAAACTAGAACAATATTAAAGTTGTGAGCAGGCTTCCCTCGTGGCGCAGTGATTGAGAATCCGCCTGCCGATGCAGGGGACACGGGTTGGTGCCCTGGTCCGGGAAGATCCCACATGCCGCGGAGCGGCTGGGCCCGTGAGCCATGGCCACTGAGCCTGCGCGTCCGGAGCCTGTGCTCCGCAACTGGAGAGGCCACAACAGTGAGAGGCCCGCGTACCACAAAAAAAAAAAAAAAAAAAAAAAAAAAAAAAGAAAGAAAGTTGTGAGCACCTCAGAGCTATTGTCAATTCAAATATTTCTTGAATTCTATAGGCCAGGAAATTTTTCCTCCAACTCAGACAATGACTTTAAATAATAGTTACATTGTTAATTGTTGAAATAATATGCCATAGTCTTTTTCTCCTCAATCATTAATGTATAATATTCCAATAGTAATTTATCACCAAGTCAGGTAGGTCAATATGTGAGAATACAAAGATAAACTCCAGCCTTGTAAATTTATACATTTAGATAAGAAACTCAGAGACAAAAAGGAGTTTAGAGATCATCTAGTCCAACTCTTTCATTCTACCGATGAGAAAATTATGGCCTAGAGAGGTGAAAGTACTTGTCCAAGTTCACACAGTAAACAGGTGGCAAAACCAAAATTACAACTCAGATATTCTAAGAGAGGAAAAGAACCAAAGTACAGGAGAGAGGGGGCATCACTGATAAAGTAAAGAACCTTAGCTAGGAGGAGGAAATGAGATCCAGAGCACAAATAGAGAAATTAGCCTTAGATTTAAGGATGGATATCTCTTACATTTAAGCTAGAAGAAAAGGGTGGGTATGAATACAGATAAAAGTTTGTTAAGGGTCTAAAGAAGTCGCATTTACCATAAATACCATAGTTTGCTGTTTTGTCACACTGTCTCTCTGATCTCCCTTAAGGCAGGAATTATAGAAATATAATCTCTTGAAAGGGAGCACACCTCAGGAGCCAGGCAGAAAGGGCACAGAAAAATATCCCAGAGTTGTGGACAATGAACTTTGCCAACATCACAGCTTAGCTGAGGCCCAATCTCAGTAACAAAAAGTTCAGGAATTAAAATCAAGCCGAGGAGACTTTAGACCTACTCTGGTGGACAGACTGACCAAGCACATGAGAATAGGGTTTACGGAGTAAATGTATCCCTTGGGATGAAATAGGGAGGGTACTATAAACAGAGACAAGTCCTACCAACAGCCAGACAGCTGGTAACAAAGGCCAGGCTGCACAAAGTCTTTCTGGCTGCCCTTTTATATACGAGTAAGAAAAGCATACATCTCTGTTGGGTGTGAGTGATCTGGCTGCAACATCTGTCATGCCATTGATTGCCAGGCTGGCTTCATTCGTTCTGGCTGGCTAAGCTAGGGTCTCCTTTCTTCCTTACCTTTCCAAGTACATCTCTTCTCAAGCTGCGTGATCTGTCAAAGAAGGCATGCTTCTCTAATAGGGTGGACGATTCTTCAGAGAATATACTTATTATCAGGAAATAACCCAACTTGACTTAAAGGCCCCTAAATAATCTTTTAGTTCTGACATATTTTTTTTACCCTAAAGGATTATCTTTAGTGCCAACAGCACCCAGCATGGCTAAGGCCTCACAGGAAAAGAGGTTCCAGCTCTGGAATTAAACATTCAACAAGCAGAGTCCAAAGACTTTCAACTAGGATGGAAAGTCTACAAAATTAAGAAGGATATGGAACAAATAACTGCTATGAGGATGTTGTAAGATGTCTTGACCTTTATGCTTCCTTTGCATATATGCTGGGGAGGCAACACAGCTTCATGGGCTTTAAAATCATTATAGCATGTCCCAGGTCCTCTTGTCTTCATACTTTACTGACTTCAGTTGCCATCTATGTACAAAAGATTTCCTGTCTAGAACTCATTCTAGAACTCCTGACACTCATGCCCAATTACCTACACAACTCTTCTACTTTATTAACCCTTAGGCTCAAAAAGTATTTATTTGGCATCTGCTATGCGTCAAAGAATGTCCCAATCTGAGCTTACTATCTTCAATCTCCTCAAAGGAAAACTGGATGAAATCTTGGGCCCTACACCAGAGTTTCAGACTGGACTAAAATCAGAAGCATCCATAGAGTGTCAAGTGCTATCCCAAGCACTTCCACCTATGCATCTCGTTTATTCTTCACAATAATCCTATAAAATAAGAATCATTACTTCCATTCAACAGGTGAGAAAACAGATATATAAAGTAGATGTTTCCAAGATTTTTTTAAAATGTCTCTGTTTTATTTTATTTACTTATTTTTGGCCACGCTGCATGGCATATGGGATCTTAGTTCCCCGACCAGGGATCAAGTGCCCCGTGCATTGGAAGCGTGGAGTCTTAACCACCTGACCGCTGGAGAAGTTCCCCAAGATATTTCGATTTCAAGGACATTTCAAAAAATATTCAGGGAAGTCACATAGGATGACTAACTGTTTATTTTGGCAAATAGGAACACTGAACAAATCATTTACTATAAATTCACAGAAGATAGGCTATATATATATATATATTTTTTTTGGCGGTACACGGGCCTCTCACTGTTGTGACCCCTCCCGTTGCGGAGCACAGGCTCTGGACGCACAGGCTCAGCGGCCATGGCTCACGGGCCCAGCCGCTCCACGGCATGTGGGATCTTCCCGGACCGGGGCACGAACCCGCGTCCCCTGCATCGGCAGGCGGACTCTCAACCGCTGCGCCACCAGGGAAGCCCGGTAGTTTATATTAAATGGAGGAAACTGAAATGGATATGATCAAGTAAAAGAAGCCAATCTGAAAAGGCTACCTACCATATGATTCCAACTATATGCACATTCTGGCAAAGGTAAAACTACGGGGACTGTAAAAAGATTAGTGGTTGCGAAGTGGGAGGAAGAGGGATGAATAAGTGGAGCACAGAGGATTTTTAGGGCAGTTGAAACTACTCTGCATGATACTATAATGGTGAATACATGTCAGTTTACATTTGTCCGAACCCATAGAATGCACAAGACCAAGAGTGAACCCTGATGTGAACTATGGACTTTGGGTGAAAATGATGTATAAATGTAGGTTTATCAGTTGTAACAAATGTATCAGGCTTGTGGGGGATGTGGATAATGGGGGAGGTTCTGCATGTTGGGGGTGCAGGGATCATATCAGAGATCTCTGTACCTCCTTCTGAATTTTGCTGTGAACCTAAAACTACTCTAAAAAGCTTTTTCCTTACAAAGAAAAGATAGGCTATATATATTGATATGTATATGTATGTGTATATATGTATAAATTTTACATATATATGAATATAAATAGTTCTTTCAATTCAATAAATTTAGCTTTATGGAAAATTTATATTGTCTTTCTTTTTTTTGTTTGTTTTTGTTTTTGCTGCCAACCGGTGAAAACCTTGTCATAGGCCCTGAATTTGGGGACTACTCATTTGAGTTACTTGCTCAGGGCTCCTGGATTAACAGATAAGTAGTTATAACAGCTTCCTTATATTTGCATAAATAGCGAGGTTACATCTCTCTTCTCCAGCCATCTTTCCAGATACCCTGTGTTGAGCAAATTAAATTATGTTTCCTTTCCTTAAATGATGTGAAACACACAGCAGTGCAGGTTTTACCTTAGGGGAGCTTTAGCTCATACAGTGGGGTTACTTTCTATTTAAAAAAGAAAAGAAGGATCATCTGTGGCCTTGCTTCAGAGATAGAATAATAACTTCTGGTGAATATCATTTTGTCATAACTATATTTTGTGAAAATTATAAGGTATTTCATAGTATTATCAGAATAAATAAGAAATCAGTTGACCAGGGCTTAAAATTTTAGTTTTCAGAGTAAACACAGTAATAATTTTCAAATCATAGACAAATAAAATTTCCAGTTTGTTAGAAACAATAAAAATTAGTTTTATATGTACTTTCTAATACTGAAATGAACTGATTTTTTTTAAACTATAGCAAAATTTAGAATTTAAACACTACCCACTATTCCCTACCTAAAAGTCCTTAAAGAAGTCAAATAATACTGCTTGCTAGACCTAGCCTATTGGACTCTAGGCTCATTAACATTAAAAAATATATAATTTACTATTTGGAGTGACAGGTATATTACGCAATTAATTTTTTGGTAATAAAATACCATTCAGTGAAGAAAGCAAGGCCAAAATTAGCAATCAAGGTGAAATAGAAAGGTAGAAAGAAAACTATAAGCAGTGATGTGACTAACATAGAGTTGTGATTATTGTGATAATTATATTACATTTTTGGTCAAGTTAAAACACCTTAGAAAAAAATTTATTTTTGTATGTCAAAAAAAATGGTCAAGTATCACAATTTCATACAGCTCCAACTAATGTCTCACAGTCCTCAGTATATTTTAATCAGGTTTTTGGAAAATGTAGCATTCATTTTTATTCAGGAAAATTAAGGGGTCCTGTGACTTGGCTTTATGCCAAATTATCACAGGGAATCAACAACAGAACTAGAAATATAACCTAATGGAATAAAAGAATTATTAATTACACTAATTCAATAGCACTTACTGAGTGCCTACCATATATGCCAGGCAAAGTTGTGGAAGTGTGTGTCCTTGCGGGGAGTGGACAGGATGGGAAAAGGGCATAGTGGGGGAGAAATGTGACATGCTTTACAGAGATTTAGACATTTGAAGTTTTCCAAACAGAGAGTTTAACCTTGGAAAGACCAAAATAAAGACGTAAGACTACCTCTTTTTTATTTTTACTTCTATTTGTCAGTGAAGTATTTGTTTCTGTTATCAACAGAAACTGATTAACGAAAAGGTGCTAACTTAATCAAGTTATGTATATGAATTCCCCAGCAAAGCCAGGCGTAGCAGATAGTTTCATATGCTAAGATCAACAACCAAAGCACTTTCTGTCAGGGACTTCAGCTGAGTGAACAGTTTCATGAACTGACATTGTGGCAAAATATTAGCTTTAATAATGAATCTGCTAATTCTTCTTCCCTGCCTGTCTTGTTCAACATTACATTCCCATTACGGCAAATAATAAGCCCTCAATAAATATTTGTTACATGAACAAATTAGCTGGTGTTTGGTCTTTGATTATAGCATAATAATTCCTGGCAGATAAAATAAGTTTGCCATACTTATTGATTATATATAAACTTTTTAACAAATAGTGTGAATTACCATACATTCAATTCTAAATTTTTCTCTCACCAAATAACACCATTCATTATCTCTCAATAAGATTTTTTCAAGAAGATCAAATCTATATAAAGTATTAAATTCACAAATGTTAGCAAATTATTTTAAATATTCTTTTATTGAAACATCCCAGTTTGTATATTATACTTTGTATGTGTATTTTTTATACTATAAATATAATCAGAGCTACATGTATACAAAAATTCTGTTTCCTTTTATTGCTTACAATACAGTACTATATGGCTACTACATAAAATTGTTATAAGAATTAATGAATTATACAAAAAAGGAATTTTAAATATAAAAAAGCATATTCTAAGTGAAAACATTATTATAATAATTCTACATCCTTGCCCAGTTATAAAACACAAGAATCATTTTATAAGGCTACTTGTATATTAATTTCCAAATAGTCTGATTAAAGAATGTTTTAATCTATATTTTAGGCAAAATAGAAAATCGAATTTTAACATATTATCAAGTGATTGAAAATAAAAGCACTGTCAATTTAAGTATTTCAACTGCCAGAGTTCTATAGGCCAGATAATAATTTTAAATAATAGCTACATTGTTAATTGTTGAAATAATATGTAATAGTCTTTTTTTCTCCTCAATCATTAAAATCATATAATATTCCAATAATAATTTATCACTAAGACAGGTATTTTTCTAAGTAATGTATCACCAAACCACATTTTGTTTCTGATGTCATCTACTGAAATCAATCCATGTTATAAAATGACACATTGGCTAAAAACTTGATAAACTCTGGAATGAAGTTCACCGACATGCTACTAAAAATAGACCCTTTTTAATTTTTTCAACAAATTTAATACGAGCATGGTGATAGAAATACATTAGGATAATAGAAATTCACCCTACATTAGTTTTTAATAAATCTTAGATATCACAATTCTTTCACATACCAAATTTTAATTAGTCTTCAAAAATAATAACTACCATCTCTTGAGCAGTTACAACATGAATGATACCGTGCTAAGCACTTTACATGCTTTACTTCATAAAAGATTCACAACTTTAACATATTAATTAGTGTTCCCATTGTATAGAAATGAAACTGAGACTCAGAAGGTTAAGAAATTCATTCTCAGTAGAAGAATTAGGATTTGAATACCTCAGGTCTATCTGACTACAAAGCCCATAGTCTTAAACAACCATCCAATGTTAAGAAAAAAGTCCTAAATATAGAGAAGTGGAAAGTCAGCAAAGTTGAAATACAAAGTTAAATTGGATGTGAAAAAAAAGATATTGCTAATTGTTAGAGAAGGAAATGTAAACCACACTAAGAGTCTCAAAGATACATTTACAGAATAAGTGAGACAAATAAATTTTCATTTTTAATAAATCAACTTCTTTTGGCAATATTTTTAAGATGACTGCAGAGAATAATCCTTTCCAAAGTCTCCTGATGAACACGTTTTTCATTCTCGACTAAAAACTCAAGTTCTTTTAATAGTCAAAATTTTCACACCTGTGGGGTGGTTTCACTAATTAATGTACATTTTTAAGCTTTTGCTAACAAGTTATCAAATATTTGTGAGGAATAAAGTATGCCTATTTAAGCTTTAAACCATCATTTGTCCTCCATAGGAAATTGTTATTTTCACATCTCAAAAAATTCATGACATACAATTAAAAAACAACAAACAAAAGTCACATTTTATAAGGCAGCAATTATGTTCATATGGTACCAGTATAATTGAAAGACAGAAGACATTTCATTCGTTAGTAACACAGAATTTCTTCTAGTGGGGTTTCCTCAAGCTCATTAGATATTCCCTGGCTGATTCTCCTAAGTAATTAGATTTTAACAGGATTTTCAACAGATCAGAGCAATCTCTGTGGGTGCCAATAGAGAAGAGTCCCCCTCTGGCCTTACTAGCAGGGCAGAGCAGATAACATCCAGGCTGGGAGTTAATAGGACAATTACTGGCCTCTTTTAAATGAGTTACATTAATGCACTTAAGCTAAATGACTCTATATATGATTAAATATTAACATCTGCAAAGTATGAAATCATGATATGCAATCAAGTTTTGTTGTTTTCATTTCCCCAAAGAAAGATTTCAATTGTTTGTATAAATGCCTTTAAATACTGTGTATTGGACATTTTTAGGGTACAGAGTAAAAAGCTGGAAAGCATTCTTTTTTTATATATATATATATAAATTTATTTTATTTTTATTTATTTATTTTTGGCTGCATTGGGTCTTTGCTGCTGCACGCGGGCTTTCTTTAGTTGAGGGGAGTGGGGGCTACTCTTCTTTGCAGTACACGGGCTTCTCATTGCGGTGGCTCCTGTTGCAGAGCACGGGGTCTAGGCACACAGGCTTCAGTAGTTGTGGCTCGTGAACTCTAGAGTGCAGGCTCAATAGTTGTGGCGCACGGGCTTAGTTGCTCTGCAGCATGTGGGATTTTCCCACACCAGGGCTCGAACCCGTGTCCCCTGCCTTGGCAGGCGGATTCTTAACCACTGTGCCACCAGGGAAGCCCCAAAATCATTCTTCTCACTTAAGAGTCCTAAAATATACTGACTTTTAGGATGCCACCTCTGGCTATGATGGAGTAACTAAAAAAACAGACAAACATATGAAATAATAGTTTTCAGACATGGGACAACAGGCAAGGAAGAGAAGGCAAAATAAATGAGGTGGTCTCCCTAAGCTGAGAGACAGAGTTGAAAATGTGGGGAAGCCAGGTGGCTAGAATCACAGGAAGAGTACCATGGAGGAGACTTGCACCTTTGGTGCACCTTCAGAGCACCAAAAAAGAGAGCTCTGAAGATCTACAGAGTCTCATGTTGAGTGTTGATAGGCACACACATACAAGGAAACTACCCAAGGTTGGAAAATGAACCACGGGAAAGGAGCAGGCAGAACAATTTTCTGAGCTCACACAGGGCTGGGAATAGTTCACATTCCCAACAGCCAGGGCTAAAAACGAAACAAAACCAAAACACCCTCATAATATATAAAGCAACAGGTAAAAAACTCAGAAGGATAATGTCTCAGTAGTAGGCAAATTAGCCCTAGACTAAAAGTTGCTCTAGCCCTCCCTAACAAAGTTTAAAAGCAAATCTCAAAAGGATCACCCTATTTCCAAGTTTTTTGAATGCCCTGGAACAAAGCTTAAAAATATTTATAGGAACATAAAAGAATCCAGCACTAAACAACATAAAATTCACAATGTCTAGTACCCAAATTCACGAAGTCACACAAGAAGCAGGAAAATATGACCCATAATGAGGAGAAAAATCAATCAATAGAAACAGACCCAGAAATCAAACAGATTAGAAATTATGAAAGAAGAACATTAAAACAGCTATTAAAAATACACCCTATATGTTCCAGAAGAAAAAGGAAAGCATAAGCACGGTTAAAGAAAGACATCAAAGATATAAAAATGACCTAAATCAAACTTCTAAAAGTGAAAAGTACAATGTCAAAGATGAAAAATAGGGCTTCCCTGGTGGCGCAGTGGTTGAGAGTACGCCTGCCGATGCAGGGGATGCAGGTTCGTGCCCCGGTCCGAGAAGATCCCACATGCAGCGGAGCGGCTGGGCCCGTGAGCCATGGCCGCTCAGCCTGCGCGTCCGGAGCCTGTGCTCTGCAACGGGAGAGCCCACAACAGTGAGAGGCCCGCGTACCGCAAAAAAAAAAAAAAAAAAAAAAAAAAAAAAAAAAAAAAAAAAAAAAAAGATGAAAAATACACTGGATAGGATTAATGGTAGTTTGACACTGCAGACTGGGAAAAAAAAAAAAAAAAAAAATGAACAGAGCACCAGTGAGCTGTGGGACACCTTCAAGTAGGTTAATAAGTGACTAATTGGAATCCCAGAAGGAAGGGAAAAGAAAAACTATTTGAAGAAATAATGGCCAAAAAATTTCCAATGTTGATGAAAATAATACACTGAAGAAACATGAAGCTACACCAAGGTATATCATAAATCAAGTAGTCTAAAGCAAACTGACTTTAAAATGCATTTTAGATACATTTTAAATGTTTTCAGCAAAAAACTACCACAAAATTTATTGGTTCAGATCTGATCCAAAGTCAGACTTGTACTTGGCTCCTAAGACATTGGCCCATAACATTTTCTATGAAAAACTTTTAACCGAATGTAAACAGTCAATTTTGCCAATATCTCTCAATATATGAGAGATATTTCAGAAGTTTTATATTGAATTCCATTCTTTACTTTTTGACTTTATAAAGTGATGTTTCCTATCCTTATTGTCATTATAAGGTTACCTAGTCTTATACCCCAAAACAATACATAAAATACCAAATTGTGGCCCCGCAAGTGCAGAGGCAAGAGCCTGAACCAGACAAATAAGTGCTGGGGAGCACTATCATCCCTCAGTTGCCTTTTACTCACTTGGATAAAAGAGGGCATAAGATCAGTAAGAGAATCTTCCCACTTATCAGGTCCTAACAAAATCACCATGAACTTAGTGGCAAATTCAGGGCATCATAATCCAGAGAGAAACTGAGCCTGTGTACATGGAGGGTCCTTACAAAGAGGTGATAACTACTTGTAACTTTTTCTTTCATGAGAATCAAGCTTAGGTTAGACTGTAAGGAGAAAAAATTCCTGACATTGGAATAGATTAAAAACAAAAAACGAATTTTCTTAAAGTTTTTAATTCAGGTTCTGTCCTGGATAACCCTTGTAAATTCTGGCATACACCTGACCTGCCTTTTCTATGAGTCTGTGAACACTTGATTGTTTAAAACAATAGTTAACCTTCTTAGGCTGAGCCACAAGCCCCACTAACTCTCAAACAGCTTGGAGCATGTCTGTAACCCACCAAATGCAGGATATTCAGATAGCCTTTTGTGTTGAATTTCCCCTCTCTATTCTCTTTGTTCATCTACAAATCTATTTCCATAATTCTATTCTCCCTTATGCAGTTTTCAAATGTCTATATCTTGCTTTATGTACTTGAAATATTCCAGAGATCTTAGGTGTAAACACGACTTTTTTCCAATCTAATTAAACTTAAAGGGCATTTGGGGAACTAGTTATTTAAAAGAATTCTTTGAGTGAATTAATCATCTTCTGAAATTTTTAATCTAAATCTGATTGTTATATATCAAATTTGCTTAACACAGGTACACAAAACTAAACTGTTAGTATTATTTGCAGATCTGGGTGGAAGGGGATACCTTACATAATTTACTGAGTACTATCCATGGACATTGGAGAATGTCAGTATCATAAAGATATATAGAGATAAAAAATCAATGAGTTTTAGAAAATGGGTTGAATCAAGCTGGCCAAATAAATTATATTAGTCATAATGGGACCCACATGAGAACCAGCATTTGCAAATACCTCAAAGAAATCAAACAATTTGCCTAAAGGAATTATAATAGACACTAGCTTCCCTTTCCTTAACACTTTTGGAAATTTTTCAGGCCTGTTTTATACAATGAACTTGAAATTCTTATCAAAGAGGCATATTTATAGATTTGACTGATCCAGTGGACATTTCAGTATGTCCTACTAAAACATAGAATGTTGAAAGTACAGAAAGACAAGGGTAATACACATGAAAGAGGGTATAGGATAATACAGTCCCATGGCTAACTATGATTTTTGAACCACCGGAAAGCAGAACTAAAACCTATGACTTGAAGTTGCAGGAAGACACATTAGGCCCAGTATAAGACTAAACTTTCTAACAATCTGAGCTAAACAAAGATCAAATTTCCCATCACTCTAAATGTGCAAAAATTGAATGACCTTTTGCCAGGGATTTTGTAGATTGGATTCAAGCGTTGTATAGAAGATTTAATTAGACAATATTTAAAAATCTAATCTTTAAGTATTCCTAAACATTCAGATGATCTAATTCTATGATCTTAAAAGCTTTGGTGGTCACACAAGGAACTTCCTTTGCCTTAATTTCTTTATAGGATGATTGTAATACTTGTCCCTTTCTTGCATATAGGAAATACTGTACTGGAAGAATACCTAGGGTATCTGGCTCAATCACTAACTTGTTGGGTGACTTTGAACAAATCACTTAATAGTCCTTGGTTTTTGTTTTGTTATCTGCAAGTGTGGTCTGGGGGTTCTAAAGACATGCCCCAAGAGTTCACTTTACTTTATATATAGATTTTGCTTCTCCAAGTCTCTGACTCTAGCTGTATATCAGCCCGGCACCTTGCTAGAATAACCAGCCAAAATTCTATGCTCTGGCATTCAGAAAAATGTAAAATCTCTAACATTATAATTCCATGTTGCTGATATGGGAAATCCTACAGTCATTAACTGACTGTTTGCCCCACCTATAGCCATTCATGGTAGCCAATCACAACGAAAGGTCCCATTCCTGGTGTTCCAGTGGTTAGGACTCAGTGCTTTCACTGCTGGGGCCCAGGTTCAATACCTGGTCGGGGAACTAAAATCCCACAAGCTGCGAGGCATGGCCAAAATAATTAATTAATGAATTAATTATTTTTTAAAAGATTGTATTACCGGTTTTACATTTCTGATAAGAATTATATTGTCCCTGTTCCCAAAGCAGCAATTTGTACTATAACCCTAAGAAAGAGCAAATAGATGAACTCCAAGTTCATATCCATTAAAATATTTTAGAATATTAGTTGTATCATTTACTGCTACTTCTAAAATAAATACACAGAGAATATTACCAAGAGACATGTTAAATGAATCACTCTGAGAAAAATGCCAAATACAGCACAGAAAAATGACTAAAACTAATTCTTTTCTTATAGCAACTCATCAAAACTGACTATCTAGTCATCTGCATACACCTAACTCTGAGTTGAAAAATTCAATCTCATTAACTGAAAAAACTCTCCCACCAGCTTAATATTCTCTGTCTAGTGCCAACATTATATTCTTTTGCAGTCCAATTAGAGATAGGCTCATTGTTCTCTTAACTTTTTATGCATTTGATCCAAAAAAACTGTACTTGAAAAACAAAATAAAAATAAAACTGAACTCTTACTTGTTACCAGAGGATTGGTTGGTTGTGAAATCTAGTTGCTGAATATTTGAAGTCATAATGGAAAAATCAATATTTCTTGTTGTGCAATGCCCACTTCATGCTGTTTTCTGCCTCTAAAAGATGTTTTCTTAAGGGGGTGAGACCACAATCAGACATAATTCAACTTTCCTATCTGCCATCTAGAAACATTCAGGTAAGAGAAAAAGAACTAAGGATGGTCAAATATCAAGAAAATCCAACCACCAGTAACTATTAGATTCATAAATGAATAAAAATAATGACATATGTATGGCACTTTAAACATTTCTATGTATTAACGTCCATGGTTTCACTTGATGTGCTGGTAACCTTATGAGCTAACGTAAGGCATTAACTCCCATGCATAGGAAGGGGAAATGAGACAGAAATCACTTGCCTGGTCACACAATGAGCCTGCTATGGACTGAATTGTGTCCCCCCCACCAATTCATATGTTGAAACCCTAACGCCAGTGTGACTGTATTTAGAGATAGTGCCAAAAGGAGGTAATTAAAGTTAAATGAGGTCATAAGGGTGGGTTCCCAGACATGATAGGATTAGTGTCCTTATAAGAAGAGACACTATAGAGTTCACTCACTCTGAGTGCAAACAAACAAGAGGTCATGTGAGCACATGTCAAGAAGGCCACCACCCACAAGCCAGGAAGGAAGTCCTCTCCGGAAACCAACCTTGCTGAAACTCTAATCTCAGACATCTAGGTTCTCGAACTGTGAGAAAAGAAATGTCTGTCGGTTAAGCCACCTGGTCTATGGCATTTTGTTATGGCAACGTGAGCTAAGACAGAGCTAATGATCATGAAACTTCTCTGAGAACCAAAGTCTCCTTACTTTTAGTCTTGTGCTATGTCAATACAATATAATGGCCAGCATTGAACTACTGAGAATGATCACTTGAATTTCAAGCAATTTTTCCTGAACTTATTTTTTTTTTTTTTTTTTTTTTTTTTTTTTTTTTTTTTTTTTTTTTTTTTTTTTGCGGTATGCGGGCCTCTCACTGTTGTGGCCTCTCCCGTTGTGGAGCACAGGCTCCGGACGCGCAGGCCCAGCGGCCATGGCTCACGGGCTCAGTTGCTCCGCGGCATGTGGGATCTTCCCGGACCAGGGCACGAACCCGTGTCTCCTGCATCGGCAGGCGGATTCTCAACCACTGCGCCACCAGGGAAGCCCCTCCTGAACTTATAATTGGGGCTGCCCCAAGCGGCTGTCTCTTCATCTAGCAAATAATTGAAGTATTACTATAATGAAGATACCCTTCAGAGGGGAAAAAATGCAATAATCATCATGAATGTGCAACAAATCCTATGGATTTCTCTTTAGCAATAAACTTTTAAACTAATTCCTTTTTTAAAAAGTCCTCTTGTTATTGAGGAATGGTTTTTTTTCTTATGCCTAATGTTTCCTTCCTATAAAGACAGCTAAGCCCTCTCTCTTCCCTTTACTCATTTGAACCTAACTGATAAAACTTTATAAAGAATGCCCACATTGGCTTAACTCTTCTTTTTCTTGACATGAGCCTATCCAAAGAAAGCACAAATTGTTTGCTTTTCCATGTTAAAAATCTTACCTATGCCGTCCTTCCATTAAGAAAGCCCAGGACCTAGTGGGTAAGTATACCTAATGTCAGTATTTTGCTAGAAAGCCTATTTGGCTCCCATACTAAGCCAACATAGTCTGTATCAGTAAATAAAGATGCTATTTTGGCCTCAGCATTTACTCTTTTTACAAAATCTCTCAAATTACTCAGAAAGAAGAAGAGCAGGGTGTTATCGAATGCAAGTCCTTTCAGAGAACACCAGCATAACTGCAGGACAAACTTTTGATTTCAATTGTCTCTACAATTTGAGAGGCCAGGAGAAAACATGAACCTTAATGGAGGTGGAATTATCCTTGCTATGACTGCAGTAAATGTTTGTTGAAGGGGAAAAAAATGGAAAGGGAAGGTATACCATATACACGCAGTTTTAATGGAAAGCCTATTTCTGCCATATACATTAGAGAAATTGTTCAAGAACAGTTCATCCATGTGAAAATATTAGCACTGTAATTCTGCCAAGGTCAGTAAGACCTAGTGATTTGCTGAGATATCACCTTCATTTCACCAGGTAAATAAAGGCTCCTTTTTCAGTATGTCCTCTCTAAGAAGGCACTCCATAGCAACAGTTAAATTATGAATACAGCACATATGTTCCATACCATATCATTTACAGCACAATTTAGCATAGACATAATGCTTTGTAACAAACTACAATACCATTCACAAAATGCATTTAAATAGCATAATTTAGTTCATTAAATTCAGTCATTTACAGTAAATCAAAATCATCATAGGAATTGAAGAGAGTACACAGTTGTTTGTTTGAATAGTTAAGCTAGGTAAGTCAATTTCTTTTTGAAGGTCAAGGACAGAGTTATTTCCATTTTCTGTTATTAAAAAGATACAGCTGGTGTCAAAAGATAATTTAATGTCACCTCAAAATGATCAACCGTCTTTTCTTTCCTCCCCCCTCTCTCTCTCTCTCCTGGTTGCATATAATATCCCTGCCACTCCTAAAATATATCTGATTCTCCGAAAACATTTTACATACTAGTTAACTAGAATGTGTCTGCAGATTTCACAAAATCTCAAATGGACAATTTCTTTAAATTTTTAACCAAAATATGTACATTTGGCCCTGAGAAAGGTTCAAACACTAGATCACAGTACATGTCATCATCTGCTTATCTGTCTGCTTTTCATACCATATTGTAATCCCCTTGTGGGTAGGAGCCTAGTCAATCGTATTTAGATTCCTACAACCTAGCACAGTGTTTGTTGATTGTAAATTCCTTGAAAGCTAGGATTCGTTCTTTTATTTATCTATTTTTATTCTTTCTGGCCCCTACCATAATGCTTTACACAGACACAGTGAACATTCATTGATTTAAAAATCTCACTGGAGGGGCTTACCTAAGGATATATTTTATAAGTACATAAATTCAGTATATTTTTTATCATCTTAGTAAACCAGTGCCTAGAAAGACAAAGGCAAAGTAAGAAAAGAGAGGACCTCCTCCAGGATTTAACACAAACTATTTGACCTCTCTGATTGTTACACAGTCCAGTGTACTCTGAGCAGAATCACATTCCAGGTGGCCACAACTGTCTCCACCTTTCAAGTCTTTCTCTTAGCCTTTGCATGAAATGCTTTCAGCACAGACTCAGCAGTAATCAACAGTATGAGGATTTCAGCTCGAGTTCACCTGCTTTAAGATTAATGCAATCTACACAGCATTCATGGGCTCAGCATTTACCTAGACGTTCCATAACCCTATATATGCCTTGTCCTAGGTACTGTGTTAATTGCAGAGGATACGGACTCAAGTAAGACCTGAACTCTCTCAAGCTGCTTAGAATCTAGCGGGGCACACCATCAACAATGCAGTGTCTGAGGTAAGCACAAGTGCTCAGAGAGAGAGAGCACACTATCTTGATAACAAAAAGATAGCAACTCCCTCTATTCAGCACTCCCCACCCCATGTGAAGAACTGATTTCCACTCTCAGCCCTTTATGAGAGGGCCAGTGATACACTGGAGGAAGTTTAAAAGGAGAGCTGTCAGATGGAAGTGCTGCCTTCTCACATTTCCTCCCCTCAGGCTACCTTTCCCCTTACTTAAAAAGGAGGGAGAGTGGGAAAGAATGTTGGAAGATTAAGGGGGAAATTTTTTAATTGAAAGTAACTGTTCTTGAAATTATCTGAGTATTGCTAAGGTGAGTATTGCTGGTTTGAGGAACCAAGTCAGAGTTCATTACCATGAACAGCCTTTAATTGTATTAACTCCCTACATTGAGAATATCAATAGCTCCACAGAGACCAAGCAATAAAAAACAAACTCCTTAGATTGCATTAAAGATCTCTGTACTCTGGCTTCAGTCTTGTCTCTCTTAGTATCAGAGACTGCTAGTTTCCTCCAATATCTATTTCCCCCCTCCTCTATCAGTAATAAAAATTTTAGCTAGAAACACAGCCACTTCCCTTGCAGTTAGATGTGGCCATGTGACTAAATTCAGGCCAACAGGACACTAGTGAAAATGTCAGGAGGAAAATTCTGGGAACCTAAAGAGACAGTGGATGCATACCTCATCCTGCCCACTGGGACATGCCATGCCAATCCTGGATTGCCTACCTCCAGATTTTTAATTAAAAGGGAAATTATTTTCTATAGTATTTCAGCCACTATTTGAACATTCTGTTATTTGCAACCTCCCTTTCCCCCAGGTCCTCCTCTGGTGGCCTGCTATGAGCCAGACGCTGTGCTAGGTCTCTAAATACCTCATCTCATTTCAATCCTCACAAATACCCTGTTAGGTAGCTACTATTAATAGCTTCGTTTTACAGATGAAGAAACTGAGACTTAGAAAGATGAATTTACTTGCTAACAAGAGGCAAAGCCAGGTTTTTGAACCCAGGCAGTTTGTCCCCAGAGGCTACGCTTGTAATCTCTATAACAACACTGTCCTTTCCATAGGGATGGGCGCGTTCTATGTCTGTGCTGTCTAATATGGTATGCGCTACCCACATGTGGCTGTGGAGCACTTGAAATATGGCTAGTACAACTGAGGAGCTGAAATTTCTATTTCATTTAATTTTAATTAATTTAAATTTCAATAGCCACACAGGGGTAATGGCTATGGTGTTGAATGCTGCAGCTCTAAAGACTCTGTGATTGAAGCTCTAGAAAATAGCACCAGCAAGCTTTGTGTTGACCAGGTGCTCAGTAGATATTTGCTTTAGTACTCTGAACTGGACTGAGGTGAACATCAACCACACCAGACATAATCGATGTAGATTAAAAAAAAAAAAACCTGAAAAAGGGACAAACTTAACAAATTCAGGGACAACATGAAAAAAAGACAAAGTTGAAGCAACAACAACAAAAAAAACCACTCAAGCTCAGCATTTGCAGCAGAAAAGAACACTCAACTCATTTTGTCCTTGCTCAAGCAGAGTCTGGAAGAGGTATGTCAAGATGACCAATTAAATGACGTGTAAACCCAGTTTAATAAAAGCTGGGCTGGCATCCATTTACAAAAACCTTCAGAGGACACTGAGGTTTCTCATGCTGTCTTTAAAGAAACTGTCTGTAAAAGGTTGGAATGGGTCTCACTAGGCTGGAAAGAATAAGTTCAGATCACTGTATTTAACAACCATTCATCATAAATTCCATTTTTCATTTGGTAGGGAAATGACGGAAACTCACTCTCTCCCGGTTACAGCAATTCAGAGCAAAAAACCTTCTAGTTATACTACCAGGCCAAACTCTAAATTTTAGGCACCTTTGGAATTTTTCACTCTTGCTTTTACCCCACCGAGGTGGAGCACTAAAGAATGCAGTCAGGGACTCACACCATTAGGTGAGCTTCTCCCAGCCTGGCCATTCCCAGTGTGACCTTTCACCAGGTCCCTGGCATAAGGCAGTGTGTCGTCTCCTGGAGCAAAGCCAGAATGTAAGATGAAAAGCCACATGTGGAGGATGACGCAAGGGAAATAATCATGACCCTCATACTGAGAGCCAGAAAGAAATCTGAGGTCTTAAGCACACTGGTTCCTAAGCCTGGGGGTTTTACTCAGCATAAAACTCCCGTAACATTTTGTTTTGTAGGGCTTCCAGACACAGAACAGTGAGCATACTAGCAGTCAAACTTTGGGTGTACCACGCTGCACTACCCAGAGAGGGATCTAGATGGTGTTGTCTTGGGTTTCCATAATAACTTAAAGGGAAATTTTCACAATAACCATAGCCCTTGACGTCCCACAAATGAAGGAAGAGGATGTCCTTAAATTCCAAGCAGTAGGAACCCACTTAGGTGGCACCAACCTTGACTTCCAAATGGAACAATACATCTCCTAAAGGAAAAGTGATGGCATCTACATTACAGATCTGAAGGGGACCTGGGAGAAGCTTCTGCAGATGGCTTGTGCCATTGTTACCATTTAAAAACTGACTGATCAGTGTCATATCTTCCAGGAACACTGGCCAGAGGGCTGTGCTGAAGTTTGCTGCTGTTACTGGAGCCACTCCTATTGCTGTGCGCTTCACTCCTGGAACCTTCACTAACCAGATCGGGGCAGCCTTCCAGGGGCCACGTCTTCTGGGGGTTACTGATCCCAGGGCTGACGACCAGCCTCTCACAGAGGTGTTGTACGTTAACCCACCTACCACTGCTCCCTGTAACACAGACTCTCCTCTGCGCCCTGTGGACACTGCCATCCTTGCAGCAACAAGGGAGGTCACTCAGTGGGTCTGAGGTGGTGGATCCTGGCCCAGGAAGTTCTGCACATGCGTGGTACCATCCCGTGTGCACACCCGTGGGAGGTCACGCCTGATCTCTGCTTCTACAGAGGTGCTGGAGAGACTGAAAAGGAAGAGCAGGCCATGCTGAGAAGGCCATGGCCAAGGAGGAGCATCAGGGTGAATGGACTGCTGCAGCTCCCAAGTTCACTGTATTCTACCCGCGGTCGCAGACAGGTCTGAAGGCACAGGTGCTGCTGTGCCTGCCCAGAAGTTCCTGCACGAGCAGGGAGCCCCCAGCCCGCCACTGAGGACTGGCCTGCAGCTCCCACGGCTCAGTCCACTTAAAGGGTAGGAACAACCACTGAGTGGTCTTAAGCTGTTCTTCCCCAGGCTTTTAAGCAGAAAACAGAAATACGGTAGATAGAAAATAAACATCAGTTTCTTTAAAAAAACAAAAACAATTCTGGGTATAAAGTGTTTGTACTATTCAACTCAAGGGCGCATTCAGTCCAACAAACATATTTTTAGTTCCTACTACGTGACGGCAATGCTGAGTGCTAAGAGCACAAATCGGAATACAATGACACACAACAAACATTGGGACACTCTGTAACAATATCTTATGGAGAACAAATATTTTTAAAATCACTGCCATGCCTTACATATACAATTTCAGTTAAGCCTCAAAAACCTCTATAAGATTGATATTATTACTCCTGTTTTCTCAAGTGAAGAGGTTGAAGCTCAATGATTAAACAACTTGCCTGTTTGTACAACTGGTAATTGCCACAGGCCAGATCCAAATCCAGGCCAGATCCAAATTCAGGCCAGATCCAAATCCAGGCCAAATATGTGTCTTCTACTATATATAGAATAGATAACTAACAAGAACCTACTGAATAGCACAGGGAACTCTATTCAGTACTCTGTAATGACCTATATGGGAATAGAATCTAAAAAAGAGTGGATATATGTGTGTGTATAACTGACTCACTTTGCTGTACAGCAGAAGCTAACACAACATTGTAAATCAACTATAATCCAATAAAAAAATTTAATTTAAAAAAGTGTGTCCTTCTCACCAAGCTAGTCTCTTCCCCCATCCCTCCCAAATACAACTGAAAGACAGTATACTCAAAGATTAGCCCCCATAATAATATCAATTATCTTTGGGGCCTGTAACAGCTTGGTCTCTCACAAGTTGAAGTAATGACTTCAAACAATAACAATGACTTATTGAATGTCTACTATGCCTAAGTACTTATCATATTTGATCTCCAGTGTCACAATTATCCTGTAAGGCAAGTATTATTAATATTACCATCCCCATTTGACAAATAAAGAAACTAAGTCTCAGGAAAATTAATTGCGTTGGCCAAAACCATACAAGTACTAAAGGAAAGAATCAACACTGGAACCCATTTAGTTCCTAAGTCAATACTCTTTCAACTAACCATTCTGCCTTGAAAAACAAAGACTCTGAAATCAGAGTAAACTCTGGATTTAATATTGGGCCCAGTCCTTTCTGGGGAAGGGGGAGGAACTTCTTACTTGATTACCTAGCAGAAGGGGATGGGTTTGGAAGAAGAAACCCATTAATCCATGCGTAAGAAATAACGAACCAACCAGATTCCAAGTTAGAGGATGGAAGGCTCCACAAGCATCAGGAGAGTCTCAAAGGCCCCCAATGAATAAAATATGGATTAACACTGCTGAGAATAGTGAGAAGCACAGAACTCTGGAGCCAAAAAAATCTGACTTTGAATCCTGGCTTTGTTGCTTACTATCTGTGTAATTTTAAGCAAGTTATTTCAATCTCTTTGGACCTCATTATTGTTTTTGTATCTGCCAATGTAGATTATTCAATTTGCTAATGTGAAGTGCTTTGCAAAAAGAGTCAACAGTTTTTAAGAACCTGCAATGTGCCAGGACCTGAACTACAGTTGGAAGTTGTGATGAAATTGTGAAAAGATTACACGCAAAACCCCCTTAACACTAACAAGAACCATGAGATCATTTTTAATAGTACCCCTTTTTCAAGAGAAGGAAACTGAGATCCGGAGAAATGAAGTACTTTGGCCAAGGTCACAGAGCCAGTAAGTGTTAGAGCTATGATTTGAAGCCAGGGGACTCCAGAGACTACACTTTTACTCCCTGTGCTGGGATGCTATGGGAAACCAGGGAACAGTAGCAGGAGCAGGTCTGGAACACGTAACTTCTGAAAGTTGGCACTCAAGTTAAAGCTAAGAAGCCTGGAGAAAACTGAGTAGCCTGGAGCAGTGAGGGACAAATAAAGCACTGAGCTAGAAACAAATAATGAGGCAGCAACCTGGAAGTCACAAATATCACTGAGTAAGGCAAGATGAGCAGTCACAGGACTGGGCTGATAAGAAACAGAAGAACTCAAGGGGAAAAACAGAGAAAAGACAGAAGAAGAAAAATACTAATAGACAATAAATATATGGAAGTCTCTATACCAAGTTGTTAATAGGGAAGAAATTACGTCTGGGAATAAGGAGTGTGCTACATGAAAGAAACTTCTGCTTTTATTATGTTTCAGGATTATTTAACTCTGACTAAAGAGCAGTGTTGCTTCTGCAATTTTAAATTAATAAAACTAAGAATACTAAAGTATATGACAAAACAAAAAAATTCCAGTGGGTTTAGATGGAAGAATGAGGTACAGAGGTCAAAATCCAAATAATAAGCTTGGCACAGCAGAGGATCCAAACCCAGGGCACCTATTGGATTGGAATCCAAATCCAGGGAGACAGAGACTAGAATGGCAGAGCTGGAAGGGGCCTTAAACTATGTCTAGCTTCCACCCCCATTTCATTTTTTTTTAACATCCTTATTGGAGTATAATTGCTTTACAGTGGTGTGTTAGTTTCTGCTTTATAACAAAGTGAATCACCTATACATATACATATATCCCCATATCCCCTCCCTCTTGTGTCTCCCTTCCCCCCGCTCCCTATCCCACCCCTCTAGGTGGTCACAAAGCTCCAAGCTGATCTCCCTGTGCTATGCGGCTGCTTCCCACTAGCTATTTTACATTTGGTAGTGTATATATGTCCATGCCACTCTCTCACTTCATCCCAGCTTACCTTTCCCCCTCCCCGTGTCCTCAAGTCCATTCTCTAGTAGGTCTGCATCTACAGAATGAAGTCAGTCAGAAGGAGGAAAACAAATACCATATGCTAACACATATATATGGAATCTAAAAAATTTAAAAACAAAATTTTTTAATGGTCATGAAGAACATAGGGGCAGGACGGGAATAAAAACACACTTCATTTTTTAAGTGAGGGAAACCGAGGCCCAGAGAGGGAAGTGTAATGAGTCCAATGTCACATCATTCACTGCTACATAACATAGACACAAACTTGGCCCCAGGTTATAGGCAGTTTCAGACTCTACAGATTAAAACAAGAGACAGAGACAGGCTGGGATGGAGGAACAGGTGACAAAGAGAACACATTTCCTGACAACAGTCACTAAAAAAAGCAATCCTACACTCTTGTGAATATGCAGAGAATCCCTATGGTCTTCTCAGGGATTTTTCTGCTCTGTAGAACAAGGGAGTCTTTGGGGAAAAGAGGAAAGATGCCTGAGCAGAGAAATGAAGATTTTGCAGACAAGCAATCAGAGCCCACAATGCAAAAGGACTGCCTTTTCTCTAATAAAATAAACATCCATGAGACTTCAGGTGAGTCATTTAATCTCTCTCATCCTCGGTTTCTCCATCGTTTGGCATATCTCTCCAATAAGGTTGTTGTTGCAGAATCAGGACTTCTCAAATTGTATTTGGCAAAATTCTAGGAGATGGGGTTTGGGGAGTTCCATTGATACCTGTGTTTGGGAAACCTTGCATTCTCTATCTGCCATCTTGGAGATTCAAGGTGCACATGAAATGGGCATTTGCTCTTTTTGACTGCCCAGCATCATTCAACCTATCTCCAGCAATTAACTCTGCTGTCCATTTGGAAATCAACCCTTCTCCTTTCGGTCCATGTAGATGCTATGGGGTTGACTTCCATGCCCTGGCACAACGCATGACACATGACCAATGACCCAAGTGAAGCCAAAGTATGACACACACCCCTCCTCCAGATGATGCTGACAATTAAGTTTTCTGGAATTCTTTTCCTCCTTTATAAAGTAAAATGATAATAATGTGTTTCTAGAATAGTTGTAAGGATTGAGATAATGCATGTAAGGCATCTAGTTCAGTACCCAACACATTACTAGTACTCAATAAAAAGGAATTATTAATATTACTTAAAATTTTCACTGTATTAGGGCTAGGAGAAACAGGTATAAACATTCAGTAGGACTCTTTAGGTTGTAAATGACCAAAAACTCACACCAGATTGAGCAAAAAGTGAAATTGGTTCACACAACTGAAAACTCCAGAGGGAGATTTTCCTGGCTTTCATCTAAACCTGATCCAGAGGCACCCACCATCTGCCTCCAGCTCTCAGCCTTACTTCCCTCCATACTGTATGCCACAAGGAGGCAATGTGCCAGTCAGCAAATTCATGCCTACATTCTCCCAGGTTTCAGTCTAGCAAAACAGTCAGCTCTTCCTGGTGGCTCGCATCTGAGCTTGGGGCTTTGGAACAACTTAGGTCATGGGCCCAACCCTGAAACAACAATGTTATTAGGAATGGCAACTACGTGAGGTGATGGATGTGTGAATTAACTTCATTGCGGTAGTCATTTCATAATGTATATGTCTATCAAATCATTATGTTGTACAGTTTAAGTGTATACAAGTTCTCATAAAACTGAGGGGAAATAAAGGCATTAAAATAAACAATGTTATTAGGAGGACTTAATACTCTGGCCAGGACTGAGTCACATGATCTATTCCAGGTGGAGCCCCACCAACTACATGGGAAAGAAATGGTTCTCTAAAGGACATTTGGGTAGAGCTCCGAAATAAGGAGGAGCAGAAAAAACAAATACCTATTAGAAGATAAAATAAAATCTTTGTAACAAACTAATAAGAACAGAACACCAAAACAGACATTTTCATACATTATTTGAGTGGGCAATTTGGCAAATACACATTCTTTTTGCCCAATTCTACTACAAGAAATGTATCCTATACATAAATCACACCAGTGTGCAAGGATGATATTTAGAGGATGATCACTGAAGCAACATTTGTAATAGCAAAACACTGTACATTAATATGAAAGTTGTTAAATTATTATATTCATAGGGAAAACACTGCACAATCATGTTTTAATAAGGTAGATCTATATGTTCTGATACGGAAATAAGTCTATGATACGCTGTAAAGGGAACAAAGCAAATTGCAAGAAGATAGGTAAATTTGGTCCTGCTTATGTAGATACATTAAAAAAAAATCTGGAATAATGTCCAAAAAATGAGTAATACTGTTTATTGCTCAGGAATAAGTACTAGGGAGTTAAGAGTGGCAGGAAGAAGACATTTAATTTCACTTTATATCCCGTGGGA
Organism: Kogia breviceps; assembly: GCF_026419965.1. Taxonomy (NCBI): domain Eukaryota; kingdom Metazoa; phylum Chordata; class Mammalia; order Artiodactyla; family Physeteridae; genus Kogia; species Kogia breviceps. Next base: position 148,121,076 of record NC_081310.1, on the reverse strand, counting down.
TTTTAATTTGTTTACCTAAATACACACGATTTTTATTACTTTAAAAAGTCTAAAAATCACCTGTTCATTTGACTATTAACATGACTCACAGTTTGCACCACTGGCTCTAAAGGAGCAAAAATATTTGCTTTATATGTGCTGAAGAAATTTATTAAATTACTAAAATGTGTGAATGGGATTTCACCACGAGATTCTACTACTTCCAAAAAGTATACAAATCTTCTTAAGAAGCAGTATAATATTTTCATGCTAATCTAGCAAAATTATCTGGGCTACTGAATCAACTTGGTTCATTTATTTACTTTGTTTATCGGTCAGACCAGCCCATCACAGGATTTTGCCACTATAAGTTGGCCCCTGGACTGACTCGTTCAGGCAGGAAGCAACTCCATCAAACCCAATAATTAATCGGGCACTCCTCCTCCATATGTCGCAATGACTATTCATTAAAGCAATGCATATGGCTCTTACCTACATGTGCTAGCTTTTTGCTTTTATTCATGGTTCAACAAATTTATGAACCTTAGGACCAGTGGAACAAAGAAAAATTAGTACAGAAGATATTATAATTAGGCTGACTGTTTAAAATTAGAAAAGAAAAACTGAAATTGAGAAGAGATGTTGCCATTAACAGTAGAATTCATGAGACAGCAAACATCTTTGGATGGCCTTCTATGTGCAAGGTACAAGGCAAAACCCTAGAAACATGAAGAGATACATATGTCATTGTCTGTGCCCATAGTCTTACTTTTTGTTTGAAGAGATAGCACATGTATTGAAAAAAAAATAAGTAATGGTATAAGGTTATTGCTGGTGAGTGCCATATATTTCTATTTATCAAGATTCCCATTTAAGATGTATAAAGCATCTTAGGAGTCACGAGTAAGTGAAATATATCATACTGTATATATTATATATACAGTAAGAACTATCACTAAATGTATTGTTATGGACTAAATGTTTGTGTTCTCCCCAAAATTCATATGTTGAAATCCTACTGCCCAGTGTGATGGTGGTGTTGGGAGGTGGGGCCTTTGGGAGGTAACAGGTCATGAGTGTGGAGCCCTCATGAATAGGATTAGTGCCCTTATAAGAAAAGACATGAGAGCTTACTCCTGCTCTCTGCTCTTTCCTTCACGTGAAGGATACAGTGAGAAGTAGCAGTCTGCAACCCAGAAGAGGACCCTTACCAGATTCTGACCATGCTGGCACCCTGATCTCAGACTTCTAGCCTCCAGAACTGAGAAATTTCTGTTGTTTATAAGCCACTCAGTCTATAATGCTTTGTTATTGCAGCCCAAACTTATATAGTACACGTATATAGCAGTTAACCATATCATTTTATAAAATAAGAAATGAATATTACCAAATTGAATTGACAATGCTTTGGTAACTTAGGTATTAATAATATAATTTCCAAATGATTTGTTTAAAAATATACACAAGAAGGGCTTCCCTGGTGGTGCAGTGGTTGAGAGTCCGCCTGCAGATGCAGGGGACACGGGTTCGTGCCCCGTTCCGGGAAGATCCCACGTGCCGCAGAGCGGCTAGGCCCGTGAGCCATGGTCGCTGAGTCTGAGCGTCCGGAGCCTGTGCTCCGCAACGGGAGAGACCACAACAGTGAGAGGCCCGCATACCACAAAAAAAAAAAAAAAAAAAAAAAAAAAAAAAAAATATATATATATATATATATATATACACACACAAGAAGTACAAAACCAAAACAATGATTTTGAATCATCATTGTGAGTGACATAAGATATGACAATAATCATAATCACAATCATAACTAAGACTTATCTGGTATTTATTATGTGCTAGGTACTATTCTAAATTATATATAAATATGTATTTCATCCTCACGACAATTCCATGATGCAAGTAATTTATTATCCCTACTTTACAGATGAGAAAACTGAGGTGCTGAGAAATTAATTAATTTACCCAAGGCAAGTGTCAGGGCCAGACTTCAAAACTAGGCAGTCTGACTTCAGAGTCCACACACGAAAATATCATGGTGAATGTACAATATGTATTCTCTAAATTATCACTTTGTTCATATTTTTAAGGAGGAAATAGAAGGCAAAGAATAGTAAAGATACGGTTTCTTCCTCTATTCTGGAATTCTGCACTTCCTTTGTAGCCTCAAGACATGACTTGCACATAATAGACAATCGATAAATACCTGTCCTATGAATGGTTGAGCTCTAGGACTGGGAGAATAGTATTTGTGATCCATATTCCCCACGTGTCTTCAAAACTCCTGACCACATGACTTTTCCCTAGTATTCTAGTAGAGAGTGTGGCTCTCTTCCCAGAGTTCCAAGCAAGAAGCAGAAAGAGTGTCTGTGAAAGTCTGTAATGAGCAAAGCACAGTCTGGGACTCGGCCCTGACACTTTTTAGTTATATAACCTTGGGTAAGTCGATCCACTCCTCTTGGAAATGAACGTTCACATTTTTCAAATGGAAGAGTTGGATTAGGTGATTTTCAAACTGTGCTCGGAAGGAAGGAAAAAGGGGACGCATATAAACAGGTGGAACCTCTTTGGCTTCAAGGAGAGTAGCTCCCCTTAAACCTGCTTTACATATTAAGTATATGAGATTTTGTTTGAACAAAGGAACTCAAGGCTTTACAAAATTTGAAAACCACTGGATTTGATCAAATTCTTAAGTACTGTCTCATTTCAAATTTTCTATCCTCTTGACTGCACAGGCACGCTCCAATATGTCAGACTATTTTTCTCTTCCAACCTGTTCAAGAGACATTTTAACTGAATCTTAGACTCTTTCCATCATTACAATTCCGGATCTATCCTTTCACAAAAGAAATTGGTTTTTTTCCCTCCACCCACATTTATCAGTCCATTTTTGGGGAGCTCTTCTTGCCACATCCTTAAATAAGTAAATAGGATAACTGTGGTAATTGCCTGACCTGCAAAGTGTGTAGAACTTCAAGGTTAATGCTCTTGGCACAAGATTTTCGCTACAAACAGCAGAATTCTTCCAACCCTTTGCTGAGGCATCGGTTCAATAATAAGAGAAAATCATGCTATGTATTGAATTACTCAAAAGAGAATTATCAGAGAGTCCCCTGATGGTCTAAAACCATGGCTAAACTGTACTCCAAAAAGAACTGGTCTTAAAGAACTTCAGGAAAGGTCTTCACTAGCGATATAGTAGAAAAGCCAAATATTTAACAACAACAATAAAACAAATTATATATCCAAGAATTGGTACACTCCTACCCCAAATGTTGTGTTAATTCCTTTTGTTTAATTTTATAATTTTGAACTTCTTTCCACATGAATGAAAAGAATTGTTGCTATTAAGCCTATTCATTCTCTGAAATTCCTTTAGTCAGTTTTCATTAGGGACTGTCAAATACATACATCATTTAGGGACTTTTAAATCTAAATTTTATTGAAGATATATTGCATATGGTTTAATATTTCAGTTCAGCAATGGCCCTCAGCAATGAGCATTACTCCAAGAGTGGGATTAATTAAATATTCTAGCAAACACAGTGATCCAAATAGGAAAGAAAAATTCTGGGCACTGAGCCCAGAGTCCCCACCCTCTCTTATGGCATGTTTCATCTCTCTCTCAGATAAACGAGACAACCAACAAATCTTTCGTCATTATTAGTGAATGTGTAGATGTGCGATAAATGATCAAATTCCTCTTCCGGGTCGCCTAGTAAATTTTTTAAGCAGAAAAAAAATTGCACAGAATCAAATTGCTCCATAAAAGGATATTTTCAAAATCAGGAGAAATATAGTTGTCAGAAATAAAACATAACTCTCCATGATAATCATCAGTTTTCTTTTAACTTGACTTTACCACTCCTCCAGTGACAGGTGGGAAATGCTACTATTCTATATAAATCTGTCTTTGTTATGGTATGAAGTTTTAAAGTATTTCAACTTTGTATGTTAGAGTGAATATGAATCACAGCTCCACAGAAACCAGAGATTCAGAGCACACTCATGGTCTGGTCCCACAGAGATTACTGGTTTTGCACCCATCAGTTAAGGCTGATGATAGTCCAACCTTGAATCTTAGCTTTACGTCTGAACTATTTGGTGTTCCTTATCTTAAACTATTTTAGCATCAAGGTGGTGGAAGGAGCTCCAGGTGGAATATTTACAAAGGGCCTTATTCTTCAAACATCCCTGGCTCTGCTTCTTCATTCCCTCTCTCAGCTCTCAGCAGGAGTTACTTGGTAACAAAATAGGTGCATCTAGCCCAATCAAATATGACCTAGCAACAACATTTCCTGTCATCACCAAATCTGCATTTCAGGGATGCAATGTATCTTAAGTCTTCTATCAAAGCACCCTTTTGGTTCCGTGGTGAAGCTGTTTATAAGGCAAAAATCTTTGAGGGCTTCCCTGGTGGCACGGTGGTTGACAGTCCGCCTGCCGATGCAGGGGACACGGGTTCGTGCCCCCGTACGGGAAGATCCCACATGCCGCGGAGCGGCTGGGCCCGTGAGCCATGGCCGCTGAGCCTGCGCGTCCGGAGCCTGTGCTCCGCAACGGGAGAGGCCACCAGTGAGAGGCCCGCGTACTGCAAAAAAAAAAAAAACTTTGAAACTAGAGCAGCTGATGAAACAAAAAGTAAAAGAGCAGCTGGAGCATGACATCTATGTAGCCTAAATGATTTTCAGAGCACAATCAAGTACATTACATAATTTTAATTTTATCTTTCCAATAAATGTGTAAGGTGGTTGGTTATGGTCTTAAGTAAGTCACTTCTTTGAACTTCAGAATCCTCACCTTTAAAATGGAGATAATATTTCACAGGGTTTTTGTGAGGCTAGAACAAAGTAACATGTAAAGTACTTTGTACAGAGTACTCAATAAATGGTAGCCAGTTTTTATTAGTAGTAGTAGTGTTATTAGAAATAGAGGAAACAATCACTTAGGGAAAGTAACCAGCCCAAGGGCATTCAGCGAATAGACTTTATTGAGTACCTGCATAGGGCTGTGAATATAAAAATGCATAAGATCCCATCTCTGCCTTCTATCTAGGAAGTCACACTCACTCTTAGTAAGAAAGTAAACAAAATCTAGAACCAAATGCTCTTTTCACTCCATTCTGATGCAAATCTAGAAAGGAAGAGGTAAACTGATACCCATGTCAGCTATTTCTTAGATGAAAAACATTCTTCATATGCACTAAATTTCTTTCACTGTGTTTAAGGGTACTCTAACTCAGTGTGCTCTCCCCAACCTGCCTCCCCTCCAAAATCAGGAAATCTTTATATATAAAACTACTATACTATATATAAGATAAACAACTAATAAGGATACTGTATAGCACAGGGAACTCTACTCAATACTCTGTAATGACCTATGGGGAAAAGACACTAAAAAAAAAAAAGTGGATATATGTATATGTATAACGGATTCACTTTTCTGTACACCTGAAACTAGCACAACATTGTAAATCGACTATATTCCAATTTAAACAAACAAACAAACAAAGAAATAAGACAATTTCAACTCCCCTCATTTTAGAGATAAGAAAGAAAAATAAAGTTCCCTTTCCCTAATTTTTTCCTAAGTAACTCTTTAAAAAACTATTTGCAAATGGTTCTGAAGAACCTAGGGGCAGGACAGGAATAAAGACACAGACGTAGAGAATGGACTTGAGGTCACAGGAATGGGGAAGGGTAAGCTGGGACGAAGTGAGAGAGTGGCACGGACATATATACACTACCAAATGTAAAATAGATAGCTAGTGGGAAGCAGCCGCATAGCACAGGGAGATCAGCTTGGAGCTTTGTGACCACCTAGTGGGGTGGGATAGGAAGGATGGGAGGGAGACGCAAGAGGGAGGAGATATGGGGATATATGTTTATGTATAGCTGATTTACTTTGTTATAAAGCAGAAACTAACACACCATTGTAAAGCAATTATACTCGAATAAAGATGTTTAAAAAAAAAACTATTTGCACAGTCTTTTAACTATAGCACAATGGTATTTTGTTTTAAAGCAATTCTTTAAAGATATTCTTAATGTTTTGTATAGCTATGCTTTTGCTAATTATATGTGGAAAACTAAACATTACTGATAAGCCATGAAATTAACATAATTTTAGATGTACTTTTAAAGAGACAAATGATCAGTGCTTTTTAAAGTATCAAAAAGAGGATGGAAAAACCCAGAAGAAGAAATTACAATGTATCTTAATTGTTACATTTTACTTCTGATTTCATACCTGTCATTAAATATGTAGCAAGACAAAATAAAGTCATAAAACAATTAAAAAAATAATCAGGGAATCCTTTTTTTTAACATCTTTATTGGAGTATAATTGCTTTACAATGGTGTTAGTTTCCGCTTTATAACAAAGTGAATCAGTTATACATATGTTCCCATATCTCTTCCCTCTTGCATCTCCCTCCCTCCCACCCTCCCTATCCCACCCCTCTAGGTAGTCACAAAGCACCCAGCTGATCTCCCTGTGCTATGTGGCTGCTTGCCACTAGCTATCTATTTTATGTTTGGTAGTGTATATATGTCCATGCCACTCTCTCACTTTGTCACAGCTTACCCTTCCCCCTCCCCATATCCTCAAGTCCATTCTCTAGTAGGTCTGTGTCTTTATTCTCAGGGAATCCTTAACAGTGGTATTTTTCTCCTTTGAATGGAGAATTCATACCATTGTTTTGATGTATTGCTGTACAGTTAGCTAAAAACACCTTCACCTATGCTAACTAAACTAATCTAACTAGCTAACTTAATCTTCCCCAAATCCTGTGATGTATGAATTACTAAAATTATTTTAAAGAGGAAGAAATTGAGACACAGCTATAAGTGTCATAATCTAGATGAGAACAAGATCAAAAAGCCTCATCCTAGTTTAATTACTCTTTTAAAGCTTGCTCAGTAAGCTACACTGAACCTATATTAAAATATTTTTGCACTCTCACCTAGATTGCCTTCTATTTTCTCTGAGTCTATGATACTCCAATTTTCCTAGGGGTCTAATACTGAACCTTGTATTTGAAGGATTCCCTCAGGCAATATGTTTATTCAATAACCCATGCAACATAATATAATATCACCTTTTCAAGTATGGCTATGACTTTTACACAGACTAGATCCATAAAGGGAGATGGAGAATGATACTTTGCATTTGTTTAGCAGTCTTTCAAAGTGCTTTCATATATATTATTCATAGAGGGAGAATGGAATTTGAATTTAAGAGTAGAAAGGATGTTAGAGATTCTCAAATCTAGTGTTTCCTAACCTTCTTCAGGTCATTTGCCCATTTGAGAATCTGACAAAAACTACAGACCTCATACCCAGAAAGATATACACACAAATTTGCATAGTTCCGAGGGAATTCTTGGAACACCCCCAGATTAAGAACTGTCTAATTTGCAGCTCACATTTTACAAACAAGGAAGCTACTATTTATCATGACAGCATCCCTATGAGGTGGCAAGGTAAGGATTATTATCCACATTTTCCAGATCTGGAAACTAAGGTTCAGAGAAGTTTCAAGACTTGCCCAGAGTCTTAAAGCTAGGTTGCAGCAGTAGCAGAACCCAGGACTGGACAGTCCAGTTTTGCTTTTGTTTTTTTTAATGAATTTATTTATTTTATTTTGACTGCATTGGGTCTTTGTTGCTGTGCACGGTCCTTCTCTAGTTGCGGCGAGTGGGGGCTACTCTTCGTTGAAGTGCATGGGCTCTAGGCACATGGGCTTCAGTAGTTGTGGCTCACGGGCTCTAGAGCGCAGGCTCAGTAGTTGTGGCGCACGGGCTTCGTTACTCCGCGGCATGTGGGATCTTCCCGGACCAGGGCTCGAACCCGTGTCCCCTGCACTGGCAGGTGGATTCTTAACCACTGCGCCACCAGGGAAGCCCTTGTTTTTGTTTTTAACTGAAGTGTATTTATCGTACAATATTATATCAGTTCCATGTGCTCTAGTTCTTATTCTTCTAGATCACATTGACTGCACACTGCACTACAACGAAATTTCTTCACCATGAGAAAGTCTTCTACAGCCAACAGTTTATTTTATCCTCCACAACACACACAACTCTCTCAATCTCTGCTAAAAAAACTGTCCTATTCACAACAGTAACTAATTTCTTAGAGATTTCCAAAAGGTTTTAGCCATCACTGACACATTAAATATTGGAATCTGGAAATTATTATAAACAACTCTGTAACTTCTACATTGGTCAACTAAATACCAATCTGGTCAACTTCTCCTTTTAGCATCAAATGAACATACTGGAATCTAAGCAAAGAAGGCAAAAATGTTAGCACTTGTCTTGGAAGGGAGTGGGAAAATAGTATTTGTAAATTAGAATTATTGATGTTAAATATAAATTATTAATAAATATTTACTGAATGAATAAATGAATTACTAATATCATAGAGTTTTTCAATTATTTTGTTTTCACTTTCAAAAATTATATTTAAACTAATGATACACTCAAATACTGTACCTTTCACTTAAGGTCTAAGTTAAATCAGCAACAGCATATTCAATACTAAACTATACATGAAAACATGCTTTTTAAACTGTTTATTCAGATTTTATCGAAACAGCTTATGTTGTTAAGACAGTGGTTCAGATGAATTTTATTATTATTTATACATTCTCCCACAGCAACAAATATACGTAAAATATTTATTAAGAAGATATCTTAGATATGTATAAAATATTTTGATATGCCAAGGATACTATACCGTTTATGATGAATGTTAAATTTTTACAAGAAAATGGCTATTATTAACATTTAATTTAACTTCATTTAATAGCATGCTATCTTGTTACACTCGAGATTTCTATTCTTTATTTGTAAGCCAAAAGCTTCCAGAATATATGCTAGGGTGCTGAGCATTCTGGTTTTTAGGAAGAATCAAAGGTGCTATGTTTTAGTTTCGCTTATTTATGCTGGCTTTAGTATACTTCAAGTCTGAATTTTAATGTTTCATTATCATAGTTCTTCTGTGATAACTAGATAGAATAAGAATTTTCTATAAAACAAATGCTTAACAAAGCAATAAACCTGTTGAAGGAATAAATTAGTAGGCAGGTTATGCTTTTAGGATATCTACACTACACAAAAGGTATTGTAGCCACTCTACCTAGTGATTAGGTTTATATTGCAATGTGATTCATAAGACTCACTGTACTGAATAAAAATTTAGGCAATTAGTGATCTTATTTCGTAGGAAGAACTGCTTGCTATCGTATATTAACACAGATCTCACTCAATTAAAATTGCTCACCGTCAGCAAAAATAATTTCTGCACTGTAATGAAATAATAAAATAATTATATGCAAGGGAGGACTTGTGATCTTTTTAATTATTCTATTCTTCATTTTTAAAAGGGCTATTTGAAAATGTACTCTTATAATTGATTGCTATAAATCAGTCAAATGCATTCTAAGGATCATAAATATTCTAACTTTTAAAAGACAAAGAAATGCTAAATATTCAATGGAATACTTCAATATTCAGAAAATTTAATCTGGGGGGAAAGGATAGACTGATCTTTGGAAAATAAAAAAGTAAATTTGTTGTCCCGTGAAAAATGAAATATCTTGAATGTCAGTAACAGAAAAGGAATTAACAAGAGATCTTTTTATTGTTTTTTAAGGTCATTAGGCTGTGAATTCTATAATTATGGAAATTGTCAGTCCAGTTCTGTAAGAATGTTTGCTCCCATCCATAAGGTAGTGGAATGTTCAATCAGTCTCTCTCGTGGGAAAGTTAGGTCATAACTGTAAGTGTACCAGCAAAATTGAATTAAGCAAAGAGATTTCATTAGTATTTATAGCCAGAAGGCATCTGTAAAAGTACAGGGCAAAGAAGTTATGTGGAAGTCAAAGGAGAAAAAAAATGGGTTTCTAGTGACAAAGGCGAATCTGAAAGAGGTATAAGTGGATAATGAATAAGAGCTATTGAACACTACTGCAAAGAGGGAGTTGCAAAGATGTCAAATATTGATTTTCTTGTGTATGCCTTTGGACTACATATGTAACTGTTTGGATTTGCTGTCTTCATGGTACAACAATATTTGTTGTTGAAGGTTAAAAAGCATGATGTGAAATAAACTAAAAACTAGAAACATGTTGGAGAATTGTAATAATCCTCCACTCAGTATCTCATTAAGAGATTTCTGTATTTTCTTGCAAAAGAACACTTTTAATGGACAAAAATGTCCTATATTTTTCAAACAGAACACAAGATCCTTATTATTAATTATGCTATTGAAAATTATTTGACTTGCAGCATCACTTTAAATTAAACTAGGTTCTCTACTTCCTTATTTTATTGAATGGATATTCCTAAACCATATATCTAATTTTGAAAGTACATTTAAATTATACTTTATTTTTTCAATATGATTACAATTAATCCAATTAAAGCTAAACTGATATTAAAAATCTGACATTACCCATTTAAAAGAAATAATTCCTATAATATTTCCTTTTCACTGCTAAAACTCCAGAAAGAAAACTCTTGCATTTTAAAGTCTATATAAGCATATAAATTTAATAACAAATTGCAAACTCAAGTAATCAAATTAACAGTCAAGCTAGTATGGTCATTAGATAAACAAAATACTTTTTTCTGGTGTTTTCAGAGGTTATTCTCCCTTTGAACATTCAAGTCTTAACAAAGAATGTTAACTATCATAATGCTCTCTTTAAATAACAGATTCACTTGTTTCTTTTATCTGACTTTATTTGATTATTTATTAGACTCTTGAATAATATTTATAAACATTACCTTGTTCTCCTTCCTACTTCAGGGAGTTTATAAACAATAGCAAAACTCTCCAGGTGGATTTTGTTGTGCTTAAAACCACAATGACCACAAACTGAAAAAAGAAAGAAAAAAAAGTGTGAGATGTTTAAGCATTAGAGGTGGACAGAGGTACAAATAAAGAACAGTATAATATATGGCAGAAGCCTATCATTTTACCAGTGCAGAAAACACTAGGTAGGACAACTGCAGAGAAAAGAATTTCTGCAGCACAGACAAATTTCTGATTTTATTTTCAATGTCTCATTTTTAACGTTAGTAAATATTTAATAGCAAAGTAAGACAGAGTGACAACGTTTAGTCTATGTGAAATCCAAGAGATTCTTTTTCCAGTGTTTTGGAAGCATGTAGGACACAAAGAAGATAATCCAGCAGTAATGGCAGCTCCTCTCCGAGGTAAGTACTTGTTAGGAACAAAACATAATTCAGTTGCACTCTTCTTCTCTGAAAAGGTTGCTTGTGGAATATGCATCATAAAGTCATTTCTGTTTCTTAAGAGCTATTAGTGCCTGGCCCCTTGGCTTCATTAAGACACTCTTTTTCAATACATTCTTTTATTTTAGACTTCATCCCACTTCTCAGCTACAACAGGGCACGTTGCAATTTCTCAGCTCCCCAGGGAGATGTTTGCCACGCCCCCCGATGACTGGCATGCAAGGACAAGGTAGCAAAGGAGAGAAAGGCGGATCTGTTGGCATGAAGTCAAAAGAATTTCTTAAACCCCAGAGGTTAAAAGGGAGTTTGGCCAAGCCTCTGAGACAGACTACTATATCATTCAGCTGACACTAACATGACCATGATCGCCATTAGGAGGGCATGGGTCTCCCACCCGTTAATCTCACCCAGTGTTCTGGAGGAGCTAAAGAAGCCAGAAGTTTTGAGAGTCCCTGCCACCAGACCACAATGTTGCCTAAGCAAGCATTAAGAGATTATGGTAATAATAGGTTTGCTTACACCAAATAAAAGCTTTCATTAATCAAGCCATATTAAGATAAAGCTGTCACTGGACAGAGGAGACCAGAAATCAAATGCTGTGAAAGTCCTGACAGATTGTTAAATAGAAACCCTTTAAAACAGAATTTAATTTACTGTGATATTATAGGTATTTATGCATCAATAGGCAAGTGCAGATTGAGTTCAGAGGTCGGCTCTGGTACTTGAAAAATAAAAGCACAGGATGAAACAAACGGTGACAGTTACCTTTGTCTGAATTAGGGTTCATTAGACTAAATGGAAAGGTTCTAACTGATTCATGTAGGGAACTGAAGCACGGCATGGGATGTGGTGTGCAATATTGGATAACAGGCAAATCCAATTAAGGGATCTTCGTTCTGTTAAAGACTTGTCTACAAAAACAAAAAAGAAAAAAAAATAAACCCCAAGGGCCAGCCAGAGAACAGCTCGGGCAGTTGTCTGTAGTGGCCCTCTTTCACACTGCAGTAGGAGAATATATTTCCTTCATGGCATCATGGTTAGAAGTGCTAGATTTGGGAGTCAGACAGTCCTGAGTTCAAATCACAGCTCTGCTACTTACCAACTGTATGACTTTTGGCAAATGACCTCACTTGCGCCTCAGTACCCTAATCAGTAAAACAGAGGTATTACCAGTACTAACTTCATAGAGCTGTTGTAAGGATTGGAAGAAAGTTTGCAAAGCACTTAGCACAATGGCTAGCAGTGCTCAACAAACCATAGTTATTAATTCTTCCTTTTCCTTCTCTTTCCTTTCTCGCCTTCTTCACTTCTTCCAGTCCCTTTCTTTTTGTCTTTTGCCCCTCTTCCTTTTCTCTTTTACCCCCGCCTGTTCCACAGCACCAGTTACCAGCACCACCAGGACCTCCAGGCATTGTGCAGCCTCCTGGGATCCAAGGGACTGCTGACCTCTGGTCTGCAGGCAGAGTTCAAAATGAAGTCAGGAAAGGTCTGTTCATTCATACTGCTTCATTCATGAAAGACTGTTGGAAGTTCCCTTAGCTCTAGAATGTCTGAAACTTGCTTGTTCAAACTAAAAGAATTAAGTTCCAGATTCTACCAAATTGATCCACAGGTGCAATCTTTCCTTCCAGTCCAATCAGCACCTTGCCACAAATTCCTTATTGAACAGTAGCTAAAATAATTGTGACAAATCACTAAGGAGATGTGTTTAATGAATTTTTTCAGAGTCCCACACCCTAAATGTTTTATTCTTACAGTTTTACATTATGTAGTTCAGTTTCCTAATTTATGTTTACAACACTTCTATACTTCCTGGGTTTTGGTTTGCATTTTACTGTTTCTTTTTCTTAGTGTCTCTGTTTCATTCCATTTATCCTGGTTGAAAGAAAAAGGAAGTTCTTTTTTAAAAATAATTAATTAATTAATTAATTTAGTTTTGGCTGTGTTGGGTCTTCATTTCTGTGCGAGGGCTTTCTCCAGTTGCAGCAAGAGGGGGCCACTCTTCATCGCGGTGCGCAGGCTTCTCACTATCGTGGCCTCTCGTTGCGGAGCACAGGCTCCAGACACACAGGCTCAGTAGTTGTGGCTCACGGGCCCAGTTGCTCAGCAGCATGTGGGATCTTCCCAGACCAGGGCTCGAACCTGTGTCCCCTGCATTGGCAGGCAGATTCTCAACCACTGCACCACCAGGAAAACCCAAAAGGAAGTTATTATTTTTTTTTTTTTTGGAAGTTCTTTTTAAAAAGAGGTTTGAATAATATCTCAGTGAATAAAGGTGGTGGAAAGGGTCTCTGTAGAAAAACAGAGACCTTACCAATACATGAAAGTTAATAGGCAGGCAGCATACAGTCTTGTAATTACCCCTGTGTCTAAAAAACAGCCAAGATGGATTCAAAATGCTACAAAGCAGCTGTGCAACTTTGAGAAAGTCATTTGTCGTCCCATGCTGACTTAGGTACTCCTCCTCTATACTCTGCATGTTTTCTGTGAATACCTGTATCAGAACTCTTCTTCCACTACTGAAATTACTCACCCCACCACTAACCTATAAACCATTCATGGGCAGAGATATCTTATTTATCTATGTATTCTCTGACCAGCAGTGGTGTTCTTGACAAACATTTGCTGAATTGATCAAAAATATTCATATCTAGGCCTGAGTTAAATGATCCATTGAAACCCTCTCCAAGTTGATTAATTGAAGATGGCATAATTGACCTGTGTGTAAAGATAAAATGACTCAGACCACTTGAAATGATTTAATATTAAAACAATAGCTTTCCAACCTAAATGTCCATTGACAGATGAATGGATAAAGAAGATGTAGACTATATATACATATATATATATATATATATACACATATACACACAATGGAATACTACTCAGCCATAAAAACAATGAAATAATGCCATTTTAGCAACATGGATGAACATAGAGATTATCATATTAAGTGAAGTAAGTCAGACAGAGAAAGACAAATATCATATGATATTATGTGTATGTGGAATCTTAAAAATGATACAAATGAGGAACTTCCCTCGTGGTCCAGTGGGTAAGACTACACGCTCCCAAAGCAGGGGGCCCATGTTCGATCCCTTGTTGGGGAACGAGATCCCGCATGCATGCCACAACTAAGAAGCCTGCATGCTGCAACTAAGAGTCCACATGCCGCAATTGAGAAGTGTGCATGCCCTAACTAAAGATCCCACATGCTGCAACTAAGACCCAGTGCACCAAAATAAATAAATAATAAATAAATATATATATTTTTAATGATACAAATGAACTTCTTTGCAAAACAGAAATAGGCTCAGACATAGAAAACAAACTTATGGTTACCAAAGGGGAAGGTGGGGTAGGGATAACTTAGGAATTCAGGATTGACAGAAACACACTACTATATATAAAATAGATAAACAAAAAGGACCTACTGTATACCACAGGGAACTATATTTAATATATTGTAATAACCTATAATGGAAAAGAATCTGAAGAATATATACATGTGTATAACTGAATCACTTTGCTGTACACCTGAAACATTGTAAATCAACTACACTTCAATTCAAAACAAAACAAAAACAAGGAAACACAATAGCACTCAGTAAACTTCTCCTTAAATGGAAGTTTCCTCAAACATACCTCTCTCTTTTGAATTTGTTGGTGTCATTTTGGACTTAGTCTTTACTTAGTATCTTAATAGAACCATATTTTAAAGGGAAGTGAAAAAAGAAAAGTATGTTTCAATTCTTAGCTACCACCACTCCCTCCAATAACTACGTCATTTAATTTTTCTGTTCTTCAGTTTCCTGTTTAAAATGAAAATACTGAAGACAGGCCAAGTATTCATATAGTTTTTGTTTCTAAGTCAAATAAAAACAACTCATCTCATAATAAAAATATCTACATCTATTGTTATTATAATTGCCTTTAAATTGAGAATGTTCAACTTCTGTCTTGTAAATTATATTAGTTATCTGTCGCTGTGTAACAAACTATCCCTCAAATTTAGCAGCTTAAAACAACAAGCATTTATTATCCCACATGGTTTCTGGGATCAGGAATCTGAGTGTGGCTCAGGTGGGTGCTTCTAGTTCAGGGTCTCTTGTAAGGTTGCAGTCAAGCAATCAGCTGGTGCTACAGTCATCTGAAGGGTTGACCAGAGCTGAAACATCCATCTAAGATGGCTCACTCACATGGGGATTGGCAGAAGACCTCAACCAGTTCCTCACTGGTTTTTGACAGAAAGCCTCAGTTCCATGCCACGTGGACCTCTTATAGGGCTGTCCTAGCATACTCATAACTAGCAGCTGGCTTCCCCAGAGCGAGGGATACAAGAAGTACAGGGCGGAAGCCACAATGTCTTCTATGAGGTAGCCTCAGAAGTGATATAACATTATGTCTGCTGTATTCTGATGGTTACACAGACAAACTCTGACGCAACACAGGAGGGGACTATACAAGGCCATGACTGCCAGGAGGTAAGGGATCATTGGGGACCATCTTGGAGCCTGGCTACCACAGCAATAAAAATGAATATCCACATCAATGGAGCAGGGAAGAAATGATTCTTAGTTGTTCAGAGGGTGGACAGCCAGACTCCAAATGACTTCCTCAGAACTGAGATTAAACTCTACTAAACCACCTCAAATAATAAAGTAAGTAAGTGGATGAACTTGGGGTTCTGACTCCTTATTAAAGTTCAAAGTTCTCCACCAAAACAACTCGCCAAAAACATATTCACTTCCCCAACTTCACCTACAACTGCAGCACTTGAGGTTGGGGGGAAAATCACATTTCTCCTACACAATAAGCAACATCAATAACCAAGACAGGGCTTCCCTGGTGGCACAGTGGTTGAGAGTCCGCCTGCCGATGCAGGGGACACGGGTTTGTGCCCCCGTCCGGGAAGATTCCACATGCCGCAGAGCGGCTGGGCCCGTGAGCCATGGCCACTGAGCCTGTGCGTCCAGAGCCTGTGCTCCGCAACGGGAGAGGCCACAACAGTGAGAGGCCCGCGTACTGCAAAAAAAAACAAGACATAAAAATGAACCCTAACCATGGATATAGAAGCTAACAGACACAGACTGAATATTCAGTGGACAGCACTTAATTTTTATACCAGTTCTTTTCCACATCTTAACTAGCTACACAAGGGTCATATGAAACTAGATTCTTTGATTCTCAGCTGAAGAGTACAAAAGTCTGAAAACTGTGGATTTGACAAATCCTCCTCCAACAAACAATAAATCTCCCTCTCCACCAAAAGATAATTTTCCCTATACCCTACTTCCCATATCCTGCCAGGTAAAAGGAAAACTGGGAATTGAGACCTGGGTTCTAGCTCCAGCTCTATTATTAACTTGCTGTGTGATGTCTAGCAAGTCACTTGACATCTCTGCTCTTCAACTTTAAAGAGGCAGAAGTGAATCAAAAAAACTCTTCCAGGGCTAAAATAAATCCTATAATTCTGATTCATTTGTGCTTTCAGATGAACCCAGCTTGCTTACCCTTATCTACTGTCATTTGTGACTCTAACTGCATTGATTTCTTACTACATTGTGTCAGGAAGCAAAAGGACAAAGGCCATATTGGAATTTATATTAGGGCTTTATCCACCCCACCCCTTCACAAAAATACTGCTGGAAAACGCTCTCTGATATTCACTGTGGGAAGCTCAGCAGAAACGAAAATACTCAGCCAGTAAGGTAAAACTATTCTGTGACCAATGGAACCAAATTGGAGATAAATTTAGGTACGTGGCTATAAAAACCAATTTTTTAAAAATGGTTTTAACAAAAATTAATGATTGCTTGTAGACAGAGACAGGAAGATGTCTCTCCCCAAAGGATTCACTCTTCACAAAGTTTGGCAGCTTGATGAAAGGCAGGAGTATGATTCCATGGCAGTAGAGGAAATGATACCCTCATCAGCTGGCAACCAATTTTCCTCAGAGGAGGTACTGACACAGCTAAGTCAGGCCAAAAGTTATGAATGTCCCTGAATTCCCATGGGAAAAGAGTGCAGTGCAAAGAAAGAAGTCTCATCTATTGATCCTAGACAAGTCTGAAATAGAAAGGGAAGCCCTTTAACAATTTCCAAAGAAAGAATGGGAGCGAAGTAAGAAAATGAAGGAAAGAATAAAAGTAAAAAAAAGAAAGGGTCGAGAAAGAAAAGGACAGGAAAATGCATGAATGAAAGAAAAGAGAGCAAAAAAGGGGAAAACCTGTCCAGGACTAGACACTCATCAAGAGAGCCCTGATTGTCTTGTTCAATAAGGACCCTCTACCACCTACCAAAGTGCCTGGTATAGAACAGGTGCTCAGTAGATGCTGAATGAGTGAAAGAACAAGGATAAAGCAACAAAGAACAGTTTGGAAAAAGGCAGGATAATTCATTGGCTTCCAGCTGTGTACTTAATCCAGACAAAAATCTCACAGCTGAACAATAGATGTGAGCAAATGAGAGAAGGTAAATGGATCAGTACAAATCTATTACCCCTCTGGAAAAAAAAGAATGAAAACACATGTCCTACTGCTACATACTTTGTCACCCTTTCAATTTTTCTTCTGTATTTTAATAATCTGTATCAGGTAATCACCTCCTAAATATTTTAGGATCTCATGTTTAAAAAACGAAAAAAAATAACATTTTTTATTAGTATACCAGTTCAAAAAAGTTTAATGGTTCCAAAAGAAAAGTGTTTACTTGGACATAGACACCACACAATCCTATATGTCTTTCTTAGGGCTCTATCAATATTTCAGTATTAAAATAAAATTGTCAAGAAAAAGCAGCTGAGTGAAACAAAGAGCATTTAAATGTTTTCTAGGATTTTTATCCTTCTGCAGAGTAAGGTATCTGTTTACAAATTTGGTCCTTTTGGTTAAATACAGACACAAGATCAAATTACATTGCAGTTTGAATCATCAGTTCATTCCCTTCCACAGATTATTTTAGATCTTGTTCTAACACAACTATCCCTTCAGTACCAGTCAGATTGCCATGGTAATTGCTCAGTGACCACAGTTGTTGCAACTTTGACACAGGAGTGACCACGGTTCTAGGTCAGCTTTCATTTCACTGAGAAATGAAGACACATTAACAAAAGTGGGACCACACACACACACACACACACACACACACACACACACACACACACAGAATCAGAAACACAATATCTATTACAGAGAGGAAATAGAAAGAATAGTATCCATTTCAAGATCTCATATTCAGATTTAAAATATTATTATTTTTTTCTTCCATCATTCCTCTCTTTTAAGAACATGAAAAAGTTCACTTCCACACAGCATTTTAATCAGATATGCCTTTCTTTTCAATGAATTATATTCCTAAGTGGAAACAAACCAGATAGCCTGTTAATAACCTATGCAATGTTTTCCAAAGTGCATATTTTGTGGAAAATAAATATTTTAGAACAAGACTGAGAGATTAATTTTTTCTCAATAAAATGAATTTCAAATTATCTAATTTTATGTCAACTTAATGTAAATATTTTAATAGAGAAACTATAAACATGTTTATCATATAAGCCACATTATGATGAATTGAAATGCATCTGTAAAATAAAAAAAATACACATACCAATTGAATCAGGCATCAAATATCAATAAAGACTGTTCCCTGACCACCCACATGCTAAGTAGAGTAGGATAAAAATGAAGTGAGACACTCAAGGATATATAATACAAAATCGTGTATATTCAAGCAATAAGTTTTGTATGTTCACATTTTAATTGTGGGAGTATGGTTTATTAAGCTGTGCCTTAGTACAGGCGCTGGGGCTTGCCCATGGTGTTCTTAATGTACAAAGTCCCACCATTCTGCCAATTTTTCTTGAGCGACGACACCAGGAAGTTGACAGCTAAGTGGATGTTGTACACAAGCTCATCATCTGTCATCTTCATGTGGCCAACAGCCACTGCCAGACACAGCACCTTCTTCATCTGGAACTTGATAGTGGACTTCACTTCATCAACGTTGGCCACCATGTTCTCATTGTGGGTCAGCATGGAAGGGAACTTGCCAGCCTTATTCAGATCTGGGCCCAGATTCATGGGATCTGCTTGATCAGAGACTCTGAAGCCAAAAAGGCATCATACTTCTTGGCCAGCTTCTTGACCTGTTTCTTATTCTTGTTGAGTTTCTTCAGAGCCTCTATGTCCATGTGGTGGATATCCACAGCCTTGACCTCATCACAATGCTGCTGGTCCCCCAGAACCCATATGGAGAAGTTGGGGAGGGGAGTGGACTTAAGCCTGACAGTGCCCGAGAAGTGTTTGTCCTTTTGAGGGTCATAGTTCTTCAGGCTGATCTGAAGCTCCACCGTCTCCAAAAACTTCTGGTGCTTGCATTGGTTACCGTGCAGGACTTCCCGCACCACCTCCGTAGAGGGTGTCTCGGGAGACTTTGCAGTTCATAGTGCCTCATGCCACGATAACCGGAAAAAAGGGAGGGAGCAAATTTTTAAATGAAGCAACATTACATCCTAAGAGGAAGTCAAAATATTAATTTTCAAATTCATTTGAGTAATTTTCCTTATGTGGATTTGCATTCTTATCTAGGGCTTCTCAATCAGTATTAATTAAAAATTGTAATAACTAATATTTATTGAGCTTACATATCAGGCACTAACTTAGCACTTTACATACATTATTATATTATTTAATTCTAAAAATGCTCTTAAGTAAATAAATTACTTTCCCCACGTTAATGGTGAGGAAACTGAGACTTCTGATAATACAATGATCTAAGATATCCAAAATTAACCATCCAGTACAAAGACATAGAAATGCTAGATAAAATAAAATAAACATTATTTTTAAAGTATGACTGAGAAGGAAGGAGGGGAGGGAGGAAAAACTCCATCCATCCTAGGTGCCCAAAATGAAGAGGTATGGTATGGTGGAGCTTTAATTGCTGTGGAGAAAACTTGGTCCCGGTAACCTAAAGAGTTACTGGGACAAATATTCATGCAGTTTTTCATTTTAATGTTTAAAATATTTAATATTCATGCAGGAAAAAGGAAATGAGGATTTGGGTGTGCATGAGAAGCTAAGACTCCTTAGATAAAGCCAAGACCCTCAAATGGCAGCTCTTTCTGGTAAGAGATGAACTAGAAAAGAAATATGTTTACCAGGACAAGGTGAGAAAGGAGCTTGTCTATCTCTTTTCAGCTTTAGGTTGGAGGAAAAAACCCTTCCCCCTAAATTCAGAATTTCAGGCCTGTGCCTCTCATAAACTTGGGGATAAATATAATATGCTTGACTTAGGAAGCCTCAAATTGAGAAGTTAACACAATGACTGAGCTATGATTGGTGATCTCTCTAAAACAACTGTAGAAGCAAAAGCAAAAAAAGCCTCAATAAAGATAATCTCACAACAAAATATGTGAGAAAACAATCCACATTGAGCAAGAGTCCACATCTAGAATTTGAAATAAAACAACATTATGAAAGAGAATATGGAAAAAGGAATAAAGCCATCAAAAAGAAGGTACTATGAAAAAGAATAAATTGATTAAGGAGGAAAATAAAACTATACAACTTTTTTTTTAATGTTAGTACTTTCAGAAATAAAAAATTAAACTCTTTAAAGTGAAAACTCAAGAAATGGGTTGAGGGCTTCCCTGGTGGCGCAGTGGTTGAGAGTCCGCCTGCCGATGCAGGGGACACGGGTTCGTGCCCCGGTCCGGGAAGATCCCACATGCCGCAGAGCGGCTGGGCCCGTGAGCCATGGCCACTGAGCCTGTGCGTCCGGAGCCTGTGCTCCGCAACGGGAGAGGCCACAACAGTGAGAGGCCCGCGTACCACAAAATAAATAAATAAATAAATAAAAAATTTAAAAAAAAAAAAAAAAAATGGGTTGAATGAAAGATTAAACCAGTTGAATAAAAGAATTAATGAACTGGAAGATAGATCTGAGGAATGAAGCACAAAAAGCTAAAAACTGGGAAAATGTAAAGAGACATGCAATATAAAATTAAAAATTCCAACATATCTCTGATGAGAGTTCCATAAGAAGGGAGAGGGTAGAATAGGAGAAAGGCAATATTCAAGAGATTATGGCTACTGAAATAGTGCAACCACTTTGGAAAACAGTTTGGCAATTCTTCAGAAAGTTAAACATAGTTACCATATGTCTGCATAAAAACTTGTACATGGATATCCATAGCAGTATTATTCATTATAGCCAAAAAGCAACTCAAATGTCATCAACTGATGAATGAACAAAATGTGTTATATCCATACATGGGAATATTATTTTTCCACAAAAAGGAATGAAGTTCTGATACATGTTATAATATGGATGAACATTTAAAACATTATGCAAAGTGAAAGAAGCCAGACACAAAATGCCACATATTATATGATTACAATTATAAGGAATGTCTAGAATAGGAACATAGGCAAGTCCACAGGGACAAAAAGTAAATTACCAGATGCCAGGGCTGGAGAGAGAAAGGAATGGAGAGTGATTGCTAATGGATATGGGGTTTCATTTCCAGGCAATAAAAATGTTCTAGAATAAAAAAGTGATGATGGTTGCACAACTTTGTGAATACACTAAAAATCACTGAATTGTATATACTTTTTAAAAGGGTGAATTTCATGGTATGTGAATTATATCTCAATTTTTAATAACTTAAAAAATACAGTAGACAAGAATTTTTCAGAATTGATGAACTCGAGACACAATGAGTCTCAAACAGGATAAATGAAATTAAAGACACAATTAGCAGAGTGTAAGAAACCACAGAACACCAAAGATAAACAGAAATATCTTCAGAATAGCCAGAAAGAAACATAAGTTATTCACAAAGGAAAAATAACTAAGCTGAAAACAGACTTCTCAACAGCATAAAGAGAAGCCAGAAGAAATTGAATAATATATTCAAAAGATGAAGGAAAAGTATCTGTGAATGCAGAATTCTATAATCAGCTAAATTATGATTTTTAAATGAGAACATAGTAGAGATATTATCATTAGACAAAGACTTTGACAATATATTTCAAATAAATCCTCATTTAAAGAATTATTTAATACATATTACAAAAAAGAAGAAA
Organism: Kogia breviceps; assembly: GCF_026419965.1. NCBI lineage: Eukaryota > Metazoa > Chordata > Mammalia > Artiodactyla > Physeteridae > Kogia > Kogia breviceps. The sequence continues at coordinate 148,098,741 of NC_081310.1, read as the reverse complement.
AATCAAACCCAAAACTTTAAGAGAACTTCAAAATAACAATGAGGGACAAAGAAACTCATAAATATGTGGGTAACAGTGAAGAGGAATTGATGATACAAAACAAAAATAATACTGCTAATTTACAATCAAAGTGGAACAAAAAATACATGACAATCACATGTGCAATGGAAGAGAATGACTAAAAGTGTTCTATGGTCCCTTTATTATTTGAAAGGGAGTTAGAGATATTAATATTGACATTATTAAGCTAAATATGCATGTTTAAAGTTTACACATGTGTCAAAATGAGGAAAAAATCAATCAACCAAAACCAACCCAGAACTAACATAAATGTTAGAATTATTAGATAAGAACATTAAAAGAGCTATTATAACTGCATTTCATATATTCAAAAGGCTAGAGAAAATGTTAAACATGTTAAGTAGAGACATTAAAGGTATTAAAAAAAACCAAATCCAACTTCTAGAGATTAAAAACTGCAATATCTGAAATGAAAATGTATTGGATGAGATTAACATCAGATTAGGCATTGCTGAAGAAATCACCAGTGAACTTGAAGACACAGCAATAGAAATTATCCAACAGTAAACACAGAAAAAATACTTCAAAGAAAGAGAGAGTGAGAGAGAGGGAAGGAAGGAAAGAAGGAGGAAATAATATCAATAAGTTGTGTAACAACTTCAAGTGACCTAGTATATTTGTAACTGGAATTTCTAAAAAAAGGAGATATAGAAAAAATATTTGAAGAAATACTGGCTAAAAAATTTCCAGATTTGATGAAAACTATAAACCCACAAATCCAAAAACTTCAACAAACCCTAAGAATATAAATATAAACTATACCAAGGCAGATTATAATAAATTACTCAAAATCAGTGATAAAGAGAAAATCTTAAAAGCAGCTAGAGAAAAAAGTCACATTACTTAGAGGATGAAGATAAAAATAACTGCAGATTTTCTCATCAGAGCAAATGTAATCAAGAAGCCAGCAGAAAAACATCTATAAAGTACTGAAAGAAAAAACTATCAAACTACTATTCTATAAACAGGGAAAATATCTTTCAGAAATGAAGGTGAACATTCATAATAGCCAAAAGATGGAAACAATCCAAATGTCCACCAATGGATGAATAAATAAACAAGATATAGTGTATCAATACAATGGAATATTACTCTGCCATAAAAAGAAATAACATACTGATACATGCTGCATTATAGATGAACCTTGAAAATATTATGCTAAGTGAAAAAAGCCAGTTACAAAAGACTACATGCTACATGATCCCATTCATATTAAAGTCTAGAATAAGGAAATCTATAGAGACAGAAAAGTGTGTGGTTACTTAGGGCTTGGGGAGGGGGGAAACAGAGGGCTGGGGAGTGACAGATAAAGAATACCAGGTTTGGTGAGTCCCTGGTGGTCTAGTGGTTAGGCTTCTGGGTTTTCACTGCCATGGCCCAGGTTCAGTCCCTACACAGTGAACTGAGATTCCACAAGCTGTGCAGTGCAGCCAAAAAAGAAAAAAAAAAGAATATCAGGGTTCTTCTTCAGGTGATGAAAATATTCTAAAATTGACCGTGGTAATAGTTGCACATAATTGTGAAGATACTAAAAACTGTTGAACCGTACACTTTTTTTTTAAGATTTAATTTTATTTATTTTTGGCTGCATTGGGTCTTCATTGCTGTGCGCAAGTTTTTCTCTAGTTGCGGCGAGCAGGGGCTATTCTTCATGGTGGTGCGCAGGCTTTTCATTGCAGTGGCTTCTCTTGTTGTGGAACACAGGCTCTAGGTGCATGGGCTTCAGTAGTTGCAGAACATGGGCTCAGTAGTTGTGGCTTGCAGGCTCTAGAGCACAGGCTCAGTAGTTATGGCACACAGGCTTAGTTGCTCCGCAGCATGTGGGATCTTCCCAGACCAGGGATCGAACCCATGTCCCCTGCATTGGCAGGCAGATTCTTTTTTTTTTTTTTTTTTTTTTGCGGTACACGGGCCTCTCACTGCTGTGGCCACTCCTGTCGCGGAGCACAGGCTCCGGACGCGCAGGCTCAGCGGCCATGGCTCACAGGCCCAGCTGCTCCGCGGCATGTGGGGTCTTCCCGGGCCTGGGCACGAACCCGCATCCCCTGCATCGGCAGGCGGACTCCCAACCACTGCGCCACCAGGGAAGCCCCTGGCAGACAGATTCTTAACCACTGTGCTACCAGGGAAGTCCTGAATTTACACTTTAAATGCGTGAATTATGTATGTGAATTATACCTCAAAAAAGCTGTTTTTAAAAAATGAAGGTAAAATAAGGACTATTTCAAACATAGAAAATCTGAAAGAATTCATCACCAGCAGACTTGCCCCACAAGAAATGTTAAAGAAATGTCTTTTAGGGAAAAGGAAAATCATACTAGATAGGAATATGGACCTACTCAACAGATAAATAAAGAGCATCAGAAATGATAACTATGTGAGTAAATATATGTTTTTTTTTCCTTATTTAAATCCCATTAAAATATAAATAAAAATAGTAACAATGTGGTATGGGGTGTATAACATGTAAAAGTGAAATGTATGACATCAGCACAAAGGCTGGGAGGAGAGCAATGGAAATATACTAATATACTAATATAAGGTGCTTATACTAAATATGAATGTAACTTGAAATAAACTGTTATAAATTAAAGATGAACATTATACATTCTAAATCAAACACTAAAATAAAGAGGAAATTATAACTAATAAGATAATAAAAAAGATTTAATCATAAAAAACACCAATCCAAAAGAAGGGAGCAAAGGGGGAAAAGGAGAACAAAGAAAGATCAAACAAGTAGCAAGCTGGTAGATTTAAACCTAATCATTATAAATAATCACATTAAATGTAAATGGTATAAAAACTCCCAGTTAAAAGGTGTAGGTTACCAAATTGGGTAAAAAAGCAAGCCCAACTATATGCTGCCTACAAAAAACCCACTTTGAATATAAAGATATAAATAGGTTAAAAGTACAAGAATAGAAAAAGTTATTCTATCCTAATACTAGTGAAAAGCTGGAGGGGCTGGGACTTCCCTGGCTGTCCAGTGGTTAAGACTCCACGCTTCCACCACAGGAGGCACAGGTTCAATCTCTGGTTGGGGAACTAAGATCCTGCATGCCACGTGGCATGGCCATTAAAAAAAAAAAAAAGCTGGAGGGCCTATATTAATGTCAAAGTAGGGCTTCCCTGGTGGTGCAGTGGTTGGGAATCTGCCTGCCAATGCAGGGGACACGGGTTTGAGTCCTGGTCTGGGAAGATCCCACATGCCACGAAGCAACTAAGCCCGTGAGCCACAACTACTGAGCCTGCGCGTCTGGAGCCTGTGCTCCGCAGCAAGAGAGGCCACGATAGTGAGAGGCCCACGCACCGCAATGAAGAGTGGCCCCCACTCGCCGCAACTGGAGAAAGCCCTCGCACAGTAACGAAGACCCAACACAGCCAAAAATAAATAAATAAATTTATTTTTTAAAAAAATCAAAGTAGATTTCAGAACAAAACTATTACCAGGGGTAAAGAAAATTATCTCATAAAGATAAAGGGGTCAAATCATTAAGAAGTTAGAAATCCTAAGTTTATGAACCTAATAACTAAGCACCAGAATATATGAAGAAAAACCTGATTGAACTGCAAGAAGTAAATAAGTCTACAATTTTTATCAGAGATTTCAATATCCTTCTATCAAACTTGATAGAATAGAAAGAAAATCAGCAAATATACAGAAGACTTGAAAAACACTATCAATCTATCTAATTAACATTTATAGAATGCTCCACCCAACAACAGCAGAATACACATTGTTTTCAAGTGTACATAGAACATTTACTATGATAGAGACCATATTCTCAGCAATAAATGTCTTCATATATTTAAAAATATTCAAGTCATACAAAGTAACCACAATGGAATTAAATTAGAAATCAGTAACAAAAGGACATGTAGAAAATCTGCAACCACTGGGAGACTAAACTTCTAAATAACCCATGGGTCAAAGAAGACATCAAAAAAGAAATTAGAAAGTGTTTTCAACTATATAAAATTGAAAATACAGCATATCAAAATCTGTGGAATGCTGCTAAATCATACTCAAAGGAAAATTTATAGCACTAAAACCTCTATATTAAAAAAGAAGAAAGATTTCAAACCAATGACTTCAGCTAGGGAAAAAAAGAGCAAATTAAACCAAAAATAAGCCAAAAAGGAAGTAATAAGGATCTAAACAAATAAAAACAATACAGAAAATCAATGAAACTAAAAGATGGTTCTTGGAGAAAAATCAGTAAAATTGATAAACCTCTAGCCAGATTGATCAGGAAAATTTAAGAGTATAAAGTGAATGAATTAGAAGGGTACATACCAACCCAGATAAACCTCACAAATGTAATGCATAATGTAGAGGGGAAAAGAGCAAGTTGCAAAAGAATACATACAGTATGATTCTGCTTAAGTTCATAAACATGTAAAATGCGTGTGTGTTCGTGGGTGTTGTGTGTATAATATACACAATAAAAGTATTTTAAAAAGAGCAATGTAAATATAATTTTAAAAACTCAGGATTGTAATTATCTCTGGCAAAGATTGTAGGAGATGGTTCATTGAATGCTTCAATTGAGTTGTTGACATTCTTTTTTTTTTAACCTGTGTGTTGGTTATGCAGTTGTTCATTTTATTGTTTTTTATGATGTATATGTACATTACATATATTCTTTTGTATATATAAAATATTTCACAATAAAAATTTCAATAAAATGTATAGGTAACCAGTAAAGGAGAACTGAATATATAACTTCCAAAGCAACAGCAAGGAAAGAAAAAGAATACAGAAAACTTAAGCAAAGCAATAGAGAGCAGAAAAAGATTGACGCAAGGAGAAGGAACAAATAAAAGCTTAGGTAACTATAAAGCAGGAAATGAGATGATGACAATAAATATCAAAAACTGCAATTAATATAAATCCAGGGGTTTCCCTGGTGGCGCAGTGGTTGGGAGCCCACCTGCCGATGCAGAGGATGTGGGTTCATGCCCCGGTCTGGGAGGATCCTACATGCCGCGGAGTGGCTGGGCCCGTGAGCCATGGCCGCTGAGCCTGTGTGCCTGGAGCCTGTGCTCTGCAACGGAAGAGACCACAACGGTGAGAGGCCCACGTACCGCAAAAAAAAAAAAAAAAAAAAAAAAAAAAAAATATATATATATATATATATATATATATATATATATATAAATCCACTAAATTTGCCAGTAAAAAAACAGAAATTCATATTGAATTAATAAAACAAAACTTTACATGTATATTTATAAGAGAAACACCTAAAACATAAGAAAATATAGAAAGGTTTAAAGTAAAGGAGTGGAAAAGTTATTCCACTCCAATTCTTACCCAAAGAAAGTTGATGTAGACTATTAATATCAGTTAAGATAGACTTTAAAGCAAATATGCATAGTCACAAAAGAGAATCTCTACATAACAACAAAAAGATAAATTCACCAGGTAGCTCTAACAATTCTGAATTTATACGCATCTAAAAACATGGCCTTAAAATACAGAAAGTAAAAATGCAGAGAAGTACTGCCAACTCTACCATTATGATATTAAATTCTAACTCACTTCTCCCAGCAATGATACAGATGTGTGTAGCTATAGACATTCTGAACAACACAATTTATATGCTTGAGCTAATGATAGAACTCTGAATTTAATTGTTACAGAAAACACTTTCTTTTCAAGCACATATGGAACATTTAAAAATAAATAAATACCAGATACGGGACTACAAAGCAAATTCTAATAAATAACCCAAGAATCTGATGCTACTAAGATGAAGAAACTGAAATTTCACAGAGTTTAAGTAATTTTCTCCAGAACATACACTTAGGTAGTGTATGGTTGACTCCATGGTCTCTAACAATAACCACTATATTATACCATCTCTATTAAATGTTTAACTAAAAATTTAAAAATTTTATGCCCCATAATATAGTACATTTATTTTTTCTACATTATCTCTGACACACTTGTCTCTGTGTAGGCATTCCTAATAATAGAAGCATTCTATTTTACTAGGAAGCTGTAATTAGAAATATGGGTAATTTTAATGGGTTGTGTAAGCATGCTAGACAGAAAAAACCACACCAACAATCAAGTCAGAGAAGTAGAATTATGGGAAGGTAGATCAGGGCCATATTGATAACAGTTTATTCACTGGTAGAGTATAAAAGGTTATTAGGGAAGTGTCATGTTTTAGAAAAACAATATGATTCATATAAGAAATAAAGATCCTTTCAATATACTACTTGTAAACTACATCATTATATTTAAATTGACTTTCATTTGTTTTTGAAATATTTATCTCAAGAACTAGCATGGCAGTGTAGAGATAAATACATATATGTATATGTAAATGTTGGTCAAAGTATTTCTTTTTGTTGGCTCTTAGATTTTGCCTCAGAATCTTTCTCAACATAATTCTCCTACCAGCTGTGATCAGCTGATGAAACTTTTTTCAGGGCCTGGTTCTGTAACAGAGAGCAAGATTAGGAATTAATGTCCAGCACCAGCTCTATCACCTACTTAGCTGTGTGATCATAAACAAGGTACTTGGTACTCCTAAGCCTCGGTTATAAAATGGGACTGATGATATTTGCCTTACAGGATTATATAAAATAATGTAATCAGTACCTAGCCCAAATAGTCATTTAATAAATGTTAGTCTCTCTTTTTTCTATATTGCTATTGAAGCTAGTACACAGTATGGGCCCAGCATATTATCTTCCATAACTATAAATAAACCCCAATTTAAAGAACTCACGGAGGGACTTCCCTGGTGGCACAGTGGTTAAGACTCCGCACTCCCAATGCAGGGGCCTGGGTTCGATCCCTGGTCCAGGAACTAGATCCCACATCATGCCACAACTAAGAGTTCACGTGCCGCAACTAAGGAGCCTGCCTGCCACAACTAAGACACAATGCAACCAAATAAATAAATTAAATAAATAAATAAAATAAAGAATTCTTGGCATGCAGATGTCTTAGGAGCATAGCATAACAAGTATACATCTTCTTCAAGTCTCCGTTCAAATGTCACTTTAAGGCCTACCATGACAACCCTGTTTAAAGTTGTACCAGTGCCCTACCCCTAGCACTCCTAATTCCTTTACCCTGTTCCTCTTCTCCTTAACACTTATTTCTTTCTAAGGTAATATATCAATGGTGTTATCTTTTATTGTCTTGATAGAAAGTTAAGCTCCACTAGAACAAGCATCTCTATCTGCTTCACTGATGTACCCTCAGCATGTAGAACAGTGCCTGCCCTATGACAAGTGCTCTTTAAAGATTTTTTGAATTATTACTCTCAAAGCATAATACACATTTAGGATGAAGTTTATCATTAACAATAGTGAATATAAATCCATATTTCAAAAACTCTTTCTTGATAAAAAGTTCTTTGGCCAATTTCTTGTCAGCTCCAATTAGACTACCAATGTATTGCTTTTATTTTGTAATGTGTTGGAGAAGAGCTCTAATTAGTTCATAATTATTTTTATCTTGTAATGTGGCTGAGAAAGACCACTACTAGGAGGGGAGAAAAGTTGGTACTACAATTTTATCATTAGTAATATTTTCAAAGTTTCTTTGCAGGAATCTTTTCATGCTTAAATTATATGTACAATTTGTCAGGTTATTTTAATTTAACTACATAATATAATCTATAAATTAACTTAACCCAACAAATGCTAACTGCAATAACCTCACAGTAAACTGGAAGCAAAACAAAAAACAAAGTCCCCAGAAACCCTCTGTATTGTACAATTCCTACTCTCATCTCTCAGAATCCTTCATCTCCCTTGGTTACACCTTCCTCCACTTAGGAGACTACTATTTTAAATAACCAAAGCAAAAGAAAGAATAAATTATATAGTGTCCTTAATGTTGAGAAAAATAGCAAATCTGGGTACCTACCCCAGTCTACATCACAGAATATTATTAGATTTTTATTCCAAAGTAAAGGTTAATTGCATGAATATCCTATTTAGTCCTGGTGGCAGGCTGGTGCGGGGGGAGGGAGTTGCATTCCTGAGATAGGTGTGCAAACTAAATTGGCCTATATGTAGTTGTTTTAGCATAGCCCCTGTGGAGATGCTTTGTAAGTCAACAATTGTTCTCTTCAAATCCCCTGAAGTCACTACATCCCTTAGGTAACAGGTATCCTCTGCTACCTCTCCTACAACTATCTATCAATCCTGCGAGACCTCAGTGATGTTTATAATGCCCTGCATAACGTCAAAGAGCTCCACCAATCCTTGAAGGCCTCTGGCTGTTCGTTACTCTCTTACCTCCACCCTTCACTTGAAGACTACCTCAAGCTGCCTTAAAAATGCATTTTAGGGCTTCCCTGGTGGCGCAGTGGTTGAGAGTCCGCCTGCCGATGCAGGTGACACAGGTTCGTGCCCCGGTCTGGGAAGATCCCACGTGCCGCGGTGCGGCTGGGCCCATGAGCCACGGCCGCTGAGCCTGCGCGTCCGGAGCCTGCGCGTCCGGAGCCTGTGCTCCGCAACGGGAGAGGCCACAACAGTGAGAAGCCCGCGTACCGAAAAAAAAAAAAAAAAAAAAAATGCATTTTAATACACAGTATGATACCCTTCCTTTGCGACTTTGTAACAAAATACTATTCATGTATATCGTTTGTCAGCCAAGACAGATTTGCCAGAACACAGGATAAGCAACAGAGGGAGACCTCAGCGGAGTACACCCGTTTCAAAACACACTCGACTCAGGACAGCAGGATAAAGAGCTCTGAGAACAAGAATAGATGACCAGAGTTCAGATATCCCAAGAGTTCAATAGCCAAGAGTGTGTAACAGCTCACAGAACTTGGGGGTGAGGAGTTCTACTTAAATTCCAGTAAGATGCATTATATTCATATGGAAAATATTTCAGACGCAGAGAAAAGCAGCGTTACTTAAAGCTGCTCTCTTTCCAGATGAGTGTTGTCTCTCTGAGAGTTCACATTGGGAGGTAATATGTTTATTTTCAAATGCTCAAAACGTTTTTAGAATCCTGTTTGAAAAGGCCTTTGCAGACTAAAGCACGTTCTTTTGATCGTCCTTAAGGGTAAGAAGCTGTCATTATTCGAAGCTGGCTCTTATTTTAGACAATAGCCTCCAAGAGTAAGTTGTAGAAAAGTGGACAATCAAGCCAATACTAATTAGGGGTCAAAAGTTAGATGTGAGTGTAAAATGATGGGACTGATTTTCTTCTGACGGTTAACTATAACATTAATTTTGTAACAATACTTCATAATTATTTTGGAGTACTTTACAGACGAGAACTTGGAAATGATACATGGTACCACAAAGAAAACGTAGAGGGGGAAGAAAAAAAAACCAAAGCATTTAAATTATAATATTCATTATTTTTAATAATCAAAAACCATTACCAATAGCTCTTATTTATCAGCTATTGTACCCGTTGTAAGGATTTATTTGGTCCAAAATAAAAAGCAAGATTTTAAATATGTATGTACACAGACTCATACATACACATATATATAGGATAAGGAAAGTTTTGTTATAACGTAGAGAAATATGTTTAAAAGTGTGAAAACATTTATATAATTGGTATCGTTAATGTTGTATTTTGAAGCTGGCCTTAAGTACTTATGTAAAATTATTCACCATACAAAGCTAACCCACTTCTTGATATGCCATCTCCAAGAAAGCCTATTTTCTCATTCCCATAACATCAGTCCACTTTCAACCCGTTTTAATATTAAAACTTTGGTATAAAAGACAAAAGAGAGGTATTTTCCATATACATTTTTTTAAACCTTTCTAAATATTTTACATACTAGAACATAACCTCTAGAAACCCTGGTTTGGGATTAAGGTTTACTTATAAATTAACATGCAAAAGTTAAGGTTTCATTCAAAATATTTTCCTTGAAAAATATATTATAAATCATTAAATAATATATAAGACAAATATATAGTTGATGGTATTGCTCTGATTTTGAAAGGTTAAAATGTATTGGGAGTTTTTTTAAATTCTCTAGGAAATAGCTTTATTAATTAACTAAGTCTTAGTTTCCTTTTGTCTTCTTAGTATTTAAAATCAGAATTGCTTCAAATTAAGATCAGAAAGAATAATCTCCTTCAAGTAGTAATCATAATTATTTAAATATATTAAGCTGGAGAGAATTGGGAGGTTGATAGATATAATAAATGTTTCACCACAGTGTGTTTTACCATTCTTCAATTTTAGATTTTTTTCAACATATATTATACAGTGACGGCATTCAGAATAAAATATAACAACGTTGCACCTCAGTTTTCAAGAAACCCCTCTTTTCTAAGAAATCTTTCTGTACAGTATCTTCAGCCTTATTCCAAATATTTTTTATGCTTTGACTGTAATTGATACAAGTGCATCCTGAAGCTACTGTGAATGCCGCTTTTTAAACTGGTGCTGGGTTTAGTGTTTCACTTCCACATTTTATCAAAGGACACCACCCGCACCCTCCCCACCCAGTTAGTCAGGACAGACAGCCATATTAAATGCCTTCTGAATTGACCACACTTAGCCACAAATTTAAATATCTCTAGTCTTCTTTTAACTTCCTAACTGCGATATCTTGTTCAGAATAAAGAAGAGAGAATTTCAAATTACCCCATGGTTCTATACAAAGCCTCCTGCCTAAAAGAGTTTAAACAATGTCATTTTGCATCATAGTGCTTTTTTAATTGTTGTTTTTATTGATGTAATTTATGCAGTATCTTTCTTCTGAGCTTTTTCATCACCTTTCATAGTCATCTCTACCTTCATAGGAAGGGGGTAGAAGGGACAGAATCATCATTTTCCATTTTACAGACAAAGAAACAGATCCCACATCAAGATAGCAATAGAACAAGATTGGATTCTTTGTCTCTCCATCCAATGCTCTTTTTAAACTGCCTCTCTAATTCTTTAGGCCTCCATATAATTTGTTAATAAATTTAAGCAGCTGAGAAAGTCAAGACAAACGAGCCCTGGCTGGGTCTACAGATAATTTCCTGCAGAGGGCTATGAACTTCAATCCTACTGCATAACACTTTCTAACTATTTTAGTCCTGGATGTCTCCCAAGGGTCTGGTGACAATCATATCAAATTGAGGATCCGCAATGTACTAAGGATCACACTAAACACACATGCACTCATTTATACTTGGAACTTTTAACAGGATTTTTTGCCCTTAACTTCCTAATGTTTAAATCTCACTTATCCTTTCAAAACAGGGAGTAAATGCTACCTCCTTCAGGAAGTCTCTCTCTTAATCCCCCCCTCCTCCCCCTGAATCCCCCAGAGCTAAAAGAAATCTCTTTTCTGAACTCCCAGAAGTACTTTATTGGTATCTTTTAGGCCACTTAACACATTCTCCATTATAATATTTTATGTATCTTAACTCTGCTGCTACTCTGCAAGTTCATCAGGTTAGGATCCATATCTGAGTCACTTAGTATGACTTCAACACATGCTTTCTAAAAGCCAATCAGTGTATTATGGGATAGATAGTAGAGAAATTAAAATAAAATGCTGGGCATTTCCAAATGGAAAATTACCAAAGAAAACACATGCACTCTTGAAAAGGGTGTTAGAAGGCTGGATAATAGTAAAGGGATACACAGTAGTTAAGGTAATACATGCTAATTAATTAGATCTTGAAATTTCATTTGATGCAATCCAAGTATTCCAATTAAGAACCTCTCATTATGTTACTGTTAACAGGACTGATCTGAGAATGGCTATCCCTTTTTGTATGTGTAACAAAATCCAAACTCCTTTCCATGGCCTATAAGACCCTATATGATCTGGCCCTGGCCAACTTCTCCAGCTGCATTTCCTGTCCCTCTTCCACAAAAAGCTCCTGTCTAAATAGCCAAACCTTTTTTTGTCTCAGGGCTTTTGCCATTTGGGTCATTCTGCCACCTGGAACACAGTGCTCACCCCCCCTTCCCTCCTCACCACCCACCAGCTACCCCAAAACTCTTACATAGACTGGTTCCTCATCCTTCAGATCTTAGCTTAAAAGACCAACCAGGCAACTCTATCTTAAAATGTCACCAAAGGGTTTCCCAGCTATTATTTTCTATCATAACACTCTGTTTCCTCCTTCATCACAATTTATACTTTTTTAAAAAAATTTTAAATATTTATTTATTTGGCTGCACCAGGTCTTAGTTGCGGCATGCATGTGGGATCTAGTTCCTTGCCCAGGGATCGAACCCAGGCCCCCTGCGTTGGGAGCATGGAGTCTTAACCACTGTGCAACCAGGGAAGTCCCCTATACTTTTTTATTTGTTTCTGACTTATCTATATTATCTGTCTGCTCTATCAGATCCTATGGTCATGAGAGCAGGAACCAACTGTATCTAGTATGGTTGCCACTGTATACATAATACCTGTTATAAAGTAGGTTCTCAATTCGTTTGCTTGAATGAATGAATGAATGAAAGAACAAATAAAATGCCAAATACATGAATTTCAAACTGAATTGTATAAGGTGACTTTCAGTGTCTAAATAACCTTCAAGCTCAAATACTATAATGATTAAAACACTAGACCTCGGTTCAAATTCCATTTTTAACTGCTTACTAGCTGTGTCACCTTGAGTAATTTCCTTAGGCCCTCTAAACCTCAATTTTTTCAAAAAAGGGACTACAAATAGTATTTACTTCTCTGAGTTGTGAGAACTGAAGGACAAAATTCCTCCCTCCCTACTTAGCTATTAAGTACTCAATAAAAGGTTGATATTATTTATATTAGAATTTCTTCTGTCTCCCATTGGTTGTTTGTTTCTCATTTGTTTAACTTAAAGCAACAATTTTACATTAATGAGGATATTTTAAAAATGTGTTCTTGGCTCAAGGGTCTTCTAGAAACAATTTTACACCAAAGAGGTTATTTTTTTATTTTTTGAGTTTTTTGTTTTGTTTTGTAAGCAGCTTTATTAATGTACAATTGGCATGCCATAAACTGACCTGAAGTTATTTTTTAAATGTGATCTTGGCACAAAGTGTCTTCTAGAAAACACATGATAAGGAACACTAACCAACAACGTTGTGTATAACTTTCCACGCTATAGGAAGACAGGTATGTCCCGGCCGGAGAAATCTTTAGGAAACACCATGTTGAGATCCATTAAACAAATATTTACTGGGCACCAGCTTGTGCCAGGTGGTGTGCTAGGAGTCAGGGATATATCCATGAATAAAATGGACAAAAATCCCTGCCTTCCTGGAGTTGACATTCTAATATTATTTGCTGTAATGCAAAAGGATATTAGAAAATTTATAAATTTTTTCAAAGGAATTCTTTTAAATAGTCATGCACTATGCTTAAAAAAGCAAGTCTATAGACCCATCTGTCACATGAAGTGAGTACATCTAAAATAAAAGACCAACTCTACAATAGGCTTAAAGCATATCCAGCAAGGATCCAATAGTCATAACCCAAGTTACAGCTGTTTCATTCCATTAACAGGTTATTCTATGAGATAGTTCCTAGTTACAACTTCTTCCACTCCTGAAGCTAGCAATGATAAAAAACTGTCTTTCCGGGGCTTCCCTGGTGGCACAGTGGTCGAGAATCCGCCTGCCGATGCAGGGGACACAGGTTCGTGCCCCGGTCCGGGAAGATCCCACATGCCACGGAGCGGCTGGGCCCGTGAGCCATGGCCGGGGAGCCTGTGCTCCGCAAAGGTAGAGGCCATAACAGTGAGAGGCCCGCCTAGTACACACACACACACAAAAACCTGTCTTTCCATCTTTCAACCTGTAAAATCCCATGTCTGAATACAATGTAAGGAAGATATAAATGCTATACTATGAAGGAAAACATGAGAGGGAGAGGACTCAAATAAAATTAGAAACAAAAAAGGAGAAGTTATACCAGGCACTGCAGAAATACAAAGCATCATGAGAGACTGCTACAAGCAACTCTATGCCAATAAAATGGACAACCTGGAAGAAATGGACAAATTCTTAGAAAGGTATAACCTTCCAAGACTGAACCAGGAAGAAATAGAAAATAAGAACAGACCAATCACAAGTAATGCAATTGAAAATGTGATTAAAAATCTTCCAACAAACAAAAGTCCAGGACCAGATGGCTTCACAGGTGAATTCTATTAAACATTTAGAGAAAATCTAACACCCATCCTTCTGAAACTCTTCCAAAAAATTGCATAAGAAGGAACACTCCCAAACTCATTCTATGAGGCCACCATCACCCTGATACCAAAACCAGACACAGATACTACAAAAAAAGAAAACTAGAGACCAATATCACTGTGGTACATATATATACAATGGAATATTACTCAGCCATAAAAAGGAACGAAACTGGGTCATTTGTAGAAACGTGGCTGGACCTAGAGACTGTCAAACAGAGTGAAGTAAGTCAGAAAGAGAAAAACAAATATCGTCTATTAATGCATATATGTGGAATCTAGAAAAATGGTATAAATGAACCTGTTTTCAAGGCAGAAATAGAGACAGATGTAGAGAACAAATGTATGGACACCAAGAAAAGTAAAAAAAAAAAAAAAAAGTGCTTCTTCAATTCAATTACTTCTCTGCAGTCTAGATAGTGTTTTATCAAACTCCTGGTTGCAACTCATTAATGGGCCATGAAATCAATTTTGTGGGTTACATCAAGCATCTTTTTTCCCAGAATAGGAAAAAAAAAATCATAGTACAATACACAGTGTGAATTTTATTCTATGAAACGTGTTTCATGTATGTATATGAATCTAGTTACATGTATTTATATACGAGGACATGTATTTCTTACCATGAGTCAAAGATTAAAATACCAAGGAATCTTCATATGTTGGGGAGGAGTAAGGGGAGGGGTCACTTGTAGGTGCAAAAGTGAGAGAATAAGCTGAATTTTTTTTTTTTTTTTAGATGTTGGGGGTAGGAGTTTATTAATTAATTTATTTATTTTTGCTGTGTTGGGTCTTCGTTTCTGTGTGAGGGCTTTCTCTAGTTGTGGCTAGCGGGGGCCAGTCTTCATCGCGGTTCACGGGCCTCTCACTATCGCGGCCTCTCTTGTTGTGGAGCACAGGCTCCAGACGTGCAGGCTCAGTAGTTGTGGTTCACAAGCCTAGTTGCTCCGCAGCACGTGGGATCCTCCCAAACCAGGGCTCGAACCCGTGTTCCCTGCATTAGCAGGCAGATTCTCAACCACTGCGCCACCAGGGAAGCCCCAAGCTGAATTTTATAAATCAAAGAAAGTTCAATAGTAAAACTTCTCCAAAATGGTAATCAGCTTATAGATTTTTGTTTTAATCATTTAAGGGGAGAGTGAGAAGCATTATGATGAGAATGCACTCACTTATAGTTCAGAAAATTGGTGCTCATTTAAAACAAGCCTTAACTTCTCTCTCTTAGACCTAAAATGTTCTGTTCAGAAATAAAACTAAAGGCATGCTGAGTTTATCTTTATGTTCAATTCCTAGCTTTAAAGTACTGTAATTACCATGAGGATTTAACAATCCAAGATCCTTTGTCCCCTCCCAGGGAGAGTTGATCCTTCCTTCCTTTATAAAATAACAATTGAATACCTAAGGCAAGGATTAACCTCATTGTAAAACAAAACAAACAAATGTTCCTACCTTAACAGTTGGTAAATTCAGGTTTCCCAACCTCAGGCTTCTTAATTCTGGACTGAAAAATTATGTGTAGTGCCTTATAAATATTATTTGAAATAGGAGCCCCTATATCAGGAAAGTCATTTCTTAGGATATTAATTCACATCCTTTGAATGTTATTTATTTACATGGCTTTAAAAGCAATTAAGACATTTAGGGAACACATTAGACCACAGATTAATGTACATTTTTCTCTTGGGCAGTCTATCATTCAAAGGCTTACTCCTACCCTTTTCCACCCAGGGAGATAAATGTTTCAGAACCACAGAGGCATATTTCCTTTCTGTCTGGTTTCTTAGAATTCATTTAAACATGCTTATTGAAATTTTCTGTCATGCAATATTTTAGCAAGATTCCCCCAATATATACAGCAATGCAGACTGTAAATATTGCATGACAAAATTGCTACCAAGTTTTCTTCCTTAGGCAAACAATACCACAGTCAAAATCCCCTACATAAACAATTCCAGTCAGTATGTAAATTAGATTAACATAATAAAAGAGTAAGTATAGCTGTTTTTCTCTAAGTCTTTTAAATACATAGGAGTGAATATTCAAAAACTGTAAATACCCTGGGGGCATCAGGGCTCTTGGTGAGTTATCACCACAGATCTATAGGAGGACAAGAGGACCGCCCATCTCCAAACTAAAAATCACTTTCTCTATACAACACCCAAATCACAGCTCAAAGAAAACTGTTTTCTCTTTAAGGTACTGTGTTCAAAAATTTTTGAATTCGTAAGAAGTCCCAAGGAGTTACAGACTGATAAGACTACCAGAGACAAATTTCAGGGCTTTTTTTGAGACCAATTTCCTATTCCTGAAAAAGAAAGAGACATGTCAAAACTAAATATGACTCCCTTTAAACAACTGTAAAATCAAGACACTAAAAGTAATCTAGGGACTTCCCTGGTGGTGCAGTGGTTAAGAATCCGTCTGCCAATGCAGGGGACATGGGTTCGATCCCTGGTCGGGGAAGAGCCCACATGCCACAGAACAACTAAGCCTGTGTGCCACAACTACTGAAGCCCACGCGCCTGTAGCCCATGCTTTGCAACAAGAGAAACCCCCGCTAGATGCAACTAGAGAAAGTCTGTGCACAGCAACAAATACCAAACGCTGCCATAAATTAATTAATTAATTAATTTTAAAAAAGCAATTGCCCTCAATTTTTTAAAAATGTGATTCTTTTTAAAAAATTCTATTTTTTTAAATTTATGTATATATATATATATATTTTTTTGGCTGTGTTGGGTCTTCGTTTCTGTGCGAGGGCTTTTTCTTTAGTTGTGGCAAGCGGGGGCCGCTCTTCATCGCGGTGTGCGGGCCTCTCACTATCGCGGCCTCTCTTGTTGCGGAGCACAGGCTACAGACGCACAGGCTCAGTAGTTGTGGCTCACGGGCCCAGTTGCTCCGCGGCAGGTGGGATCTTCCCAGATCAGGGCTCAAACCCAAGTCCCCTGCATTAGCAGGCAGATTCTCAACCACTGCGCCACCAGGGAAGCCCAAGAATGTGAAATCTTAAAAATAAAAATGTAAAGTTATCTAAGCTAAGACACAAAGATTCATTTCCTTAGGCCTCATAAAATGATCTCTTGGCCATGGTTTGGTATAAAATACTCTGGAAAAAAAAGATAAATATCAGAAGTAGTTGCTACCCTTTTAGCAGCTCATTATAGGTAAGGGTGGGTGAGAGGCTCTGGACTGACATTTTCCTCCTGTCTAGCTACCTAAAAGAGGCAAAGTAATCAGGTGTCTGGGGAACCAGCTCATTTCATAGGCTGAAACTAGAGAAATTAGAATCTTGATCTTGTTTTAAACTTTGAGGTTTAACCTCCTTTGTTTTAAAGGAAAACAAACATGGAAATTTTGATTAAACGTACAATATCGGCTCCCACAAGAATTAGAGGCCTTGACCACAGTTTTCTGTTTATCTATATCCACTGGGTAGATATATGAACTCAACTAGTTTAACACTGAGAGCTAGTGAATGGTCTTTCTTTAGAAAAGCTCCTTTTACTCCTGCATACTGGTTAAAACACAGACTTTGGAATCATATAGGCTTGAGCTGGACACCAGCTATATGGCCATGAACAAGTTGCTTAATCTAATCCCTCGATTAGAAAATGGGAATATTAATCAGTACCTGCTAGACAGGGTTGTTATGAGGATTGAGTAAGACAATTCATATATGTAAATGGTGGCTCACAGAAGACTGAGAATCAGGAAGCTACCTATGCAGGAGGAAGAGGAGGAGAAAGGAGGAGGGAAAATAGGAAGAGGAAAAGGAAAAAGATAGGAGAGAGTATGGGGGCTAGTAAAAGGGTAAAGGGAGAGTAAAAGGTAAGAGAGAGAGCCATAATTATACAGTCACTCCTTTGAAGAGTACACACACTGTACTTAGCAAACACATAATCACCAAAACCTTTTCTCCAGCCTTCACCTGAGCAATTGGTCCAAAAAACAAAACCAACAAATAAACAAACAACCACACAGCCATGCTGATTGGGTTTCACTTTAAATTCATGACCACAACTAGCAACTGGTTTAAAAATAAAGAAAATTCGTTTTTCTGTCCTTGATTAATTCAGTTGCTCAATTATATAATGAAGAATCTAAGTGCTTCCTAACGTTTCCTTCTGCCAAACTCAAGAGTAAAAGATGACAACTGCAAGTATCATGCAGACATATGCCTAGTAGAAGAAGAGGAATATTTCCTTCCTTAGAGATAGTTTTGTCAGCAAGGAAAACCTTTCCTGGAAGCCCCTAAACAATCTTCCCCTTCTTTTTCATTGGACAGAATGGTATCACTTTACCATGTCTTCATCAATCTTTGGCAAGGTGGATGAAACCATCATAGCTGGATTAAGTCAATCAAGTTTCACCCCCCCGGAATGGGTTCATTTTTATCAATATATATGGCCGGGAGGATGACAGAGATACCTGGAGAATTATATTAGTAGAAGAGTCTACGGCCATACCATCCTGAACGTGCCCAATCTCATCAGAAGAGAAATATATTGTCAGAAACATCACTAGATTGGACTAAGCAAACAGTACAAAACGAAAAGAGGTCTTTGGATCCCCCCAAATTCTACAAGCAGCAATCAGGTTAAGAAAACTACTTCAGCTGCAAACCTGTGCTATCCTTCATGAGAAAGGAAAGATAACTTGGAGGGTAGAAATAAGAACCCAGAAGGTGGAGTCAAGAGCCACAAAGGATTATTTTCAGACATTGAGCCCTAATTCCCCCTTTTTGAAGAAGAATGTCTGTATAGCAGTTATCCTATGCCTATCCTACATTGAATGTATGTGGAGGAAGATAATTTGTCTCTTTGGTTCACAAGTGTTCTGAGAAAGAGGAACTGTACTCAAGGAGCTTATGGAACTACATCTGAGAAGTCAGCTACACCTGACTTATATGATGAGATTCTGAATTCTGTGGTGATGCTGTAATGGAATGAGACTTTTAGGAACTTTGGGAGGAAGAAAGTACATTTTTCATATGGGAGCAACATGAATCAGGGAGTACAGAGTGAATTGTGGTAGCAGACCTCTGAGATGGTCCCCAATGATCCCCACATTCTGGTATTCACATCCTTATATAGTTCACTCCTACGCTGAATCAGCATTGTTCTGTGTGACCAATAGACTCAGCAGAAGTGATAGCATGTGATAAGGCTAGATTATAAAAGACCTTGTGGCTTCTGCCTTTCTTTTTCTCTTATATCACTTGCTCTGGGGACCCACCTGCCATGACATAAGGAGTCCTGTGAAGAGGTTTCCATGGCAAGGAACTGAGGCCTCCTGCAAACAGCCATGTGAGTAAGCCCCAGTCAAGTCTTCATATGAATGCAGCCCAGTCAACAGTTATCTGCAGCCTCACAGCAGATATAGAACACAAATCACCAAGCTATGCCCCTTTTGAATTCCCGATCCACAGAAACTATGAGAAATAATTATTTACTATTTTAAACTTCTAAATTTGGGGATAATGTAGTGATAGATAATAATTCATGGTGTTGTTATTAAAAGTTCTATAATTTTTTTTCCTAAAGACTGCCTGTTCTGAGACATTCTCAAAACCTGTTACCAAGAAAGTATTATGGTCCCTTTTAAAAGAAAATAGCACAAAATGGTTGATACATATCTTCATCCCAGAAAAGAGCAAAATATCAAACTCTGCAGTAGCGACTAGACAATAAAGATCTCTGTTCTTTGTGTATCGTCTTCCATAATTCAAATGATTAATAATAATATTATAGAGGCATTTAATCGATATGCCCCCATTGAAAAGTTTAATTTAGTTGTGGGTGACAGTAAGAAAGCCATTGGGGATGAGGAAGGGAAAGAAGGGGCAGATGAAAAGAAAGATGATATTACAGGGCAGTGTAGTGTAGTGGTTAAGAGCCAAACTGCCTTCAAATCCTGGCTGAGTGACCTTCCTCATTTGTAAAATGGGAATAATTACTGTTCGTCCTCACAAGATTGTTATAAGAGTTAAATAAATACATGTAAAATACATAAGAGAGCACTTAGCACATAGCAAGTACTTAATAAAATCACTTATGTCATCCTGGAGGTGTGGATGGAATGGGAATGTATAGAGTTATTTTGGGTCACAAAGAAAATTCAGTCACAGTCTTACTTGGCAGGTTATGCTGTTTTAGTTTCCCTTCAGAAAAGCTCAGGAGAGTGCAAAGAGAAGCCCTGATCTAACTGGGAGGCAATTAAAACTACAGTTAGTGGAACCTATGTTTGTTTTAAGCACCTCTCTATCCATCAGTAGAAAACCTCCTGGACAGCTTGAGTATACTCTAAGCGTTGAAAGCTACGTCTACCATGTACGGGGTGACCAAATACTTTATTATCCAAACTGGGACAGTTCTGAGAATAAAATAGGCCCTAGATATAATTATACGTGAAAAGTTGGCTTAAACTGGAACCATTCCAGGCAAGGAGCAATGAACATTTTGGTCATTGTGACTGTGGCACAAGTTCATAGAAAGAGGCAATATGCATGTTTTAATGAAATCAAACAATAACATTTTGCAACTGTGCACAGAATGAAGAAATGGTATCTACTTTCAATAGCTGCCTTGCTGGAATTCGAATAATTCCTATCAGAGAAGGCCAAACACTTATAATAATATCCATATAAAAACTACACATAATAAAAATACATCTCAGAAACACACGACCTTGTTGACAACTTTTATCTTCTCAAAAGTCCCTCTTCCTTGCTTCCCATGATCATACTTGCTCCCAATTTAAGTTCTATTTATTTTCTCACTTTCTTTTATGGGCTCTTCTTCCTTCTCCCATCTCTGATATTCCCTTGGCTTTTTTCTCATTGCACACACTCCCATTTGCTGAGATTACACACTCTCATCGCCTGAAATATCACACGTGAAAGATGATGACTCCTAAGTCTTTATTTGTAGTCCCAACTTCTCTCTTAAACTCTAGACTTGAGCTATCCAATATGATAGCCATTAACCACTTGTGGCCATGGAGCACTTGAAATGTGGCTAGTTTAAACTGAGATGGCTGTAAGGATAAAATATACATCATACTTGAAAGACTTAGGAAAAAATGGATAGAAAATATCTCAATAACTTTTATATACATTGTGTATGCTTAAATGACAATATTTTCAGGTATATTGGATTAAATAAAATGTATCATTAAAATCAACTTACCTGTTTCTGTTTACTTTTTTAAATGTAGCTGTTAGACCTACCTAACTAACATATATAAAAGTACCTACACAGGGGGCTTCCCTGGTGGCGCAGTGGTTGAGAGTCCACCTGCCGATGCAGGGGACACGTGTTCGTGCCCCGGTCCGGGAAGATCCCACATGCCGCGAGCGGCTGGGCCTGTGAGCCATGGCCGCTGAGCCTGCGCGTCCGGAGCCTGTGCGCTGCAACGGGAGAGGCCACAACAGAGAGAGGCCGGCGTCACACACACACACACACACACACACACACACGTACATACATAACTCACATTTGTAGCTCACATTATATTTCCACTAGACAGCACTGCCCTAGATTCCTATCTCCTACTACTTATGTCAACTCTGAAATTCCACCAGCACCTCAAATTCAGTATGTGCAAAACTGAACTCATCAACTTCTGTGTTCAGTCCATTCTCCACATCAATGATAGAGTGATATTGCTAAAACACATATCCAGTCACATCACTTCCTTGCTCCAAATTCTACAATAGTCACTTTCAAGATCAAAAAATAATAATAATCTAAGCATCTCAATCTCTACCTTCAAGGGCTTACAATGTCTCCTCTCTTACTCTTCACAGCTAAACTGAAAGCTCCAACAAGGCTGGGACTATGTCTCTCAATCAGAAAACAGGAAAAGGCAGACTTCTCTCCTGGCGCAGTGGTTAAGGATCCACCTGCCAATGCAGGGAACACGGGTTCAGTCCCTACCGGGAAGATCCCACAACCTGTGGAGCAACTAAGCCTGTGCACCACAACTACTGAGCCTATGCTCTAGAGCCCGCGAGCCACAACTACTGAAACCCGCGTGCCTAGAGCCCGTGCTCCGCAACGAGAAGCCTGCGCACCGCAAAGAAGAACCAACGAGGCCAGAAATAAATTAATTTTTTTAAAAAAGAAAAAGAAAACAGGAAAATGCATCAGAAAGACACAATTCATTAAAAAAAAATGTTGTTTGGAGTGATTCTTAAAACTATGTGTCAAACCCAGTTCTAAGTGTTTTGGGTATACTTAATCCTTACAACAATCCCATAAAGAAGGTACTATTATCTCCATTTTACAGATGAGGAAATAAGGCACAAAGAAGTCTAAGGCATGTGCTCAAGGTCACACAACTGGTATATAATGGAGTTCACAGTATGTCCTGGGAATGGAATACAGTCCCATGGGGCTACAGTATGGAGTGCAAATGAAACTAGAAGCTAAGTTGGAGCCAGATCATGCCACGCCTGAAATGCTTTCCTAAAGAGTTTGAATTTTCTTCTACAAACAATGAGGTTTTTGATCTGGGAAGTGATTGGCATGCTCTGACTGATATTTAAGGAGATAACTTGGGTAATCATGTGGATGGCTGAGGAGCAAGAGACTAGAGTGTCCCTCCATCTCCATACCAACATTTCCTCCAGACGCCCAAATTTCCTATGTGAGAATTACTGTGAACTCCTTCTCCCTTATTAATCAGACACTTAGCACTATCAAGTTTACTTTCTTTCTCCAATTCATCCCTTCTTCTAGTCCCACTGCCTTTAAGTCACATCTTCATGACCTCTTACTGAGATAACTGAAATAGTCTCTTGACTACCTCCAGTCTTACTCCCTCTAGTTTATCCTTCACATGGCCCCGAAAGATTGTTGCAAAATTTTACTCTGATCATGCCAATCATAACGTTAAAACCCTTCAGTGGCTCCTTATCAACTTCAGGCTCCTTAGCACAATATTCAGGAATCTTCATGATTTCACTCTTGTCTGCCTCTACAGCATCAACTCCAGCTACCCGCCCCCTCCAATTATTAAACGATTAGCTACTTCTCTTGTATTGCATACCTCTGTGTCTTGGCTCCCTGGGTTCTCTGCCAAGAACTCGGTTCCTCCCTTCATCCACCTAACAGCAGTTAACTCATCATTCAAGATAGCTCAAGCTTTATTTCCTTTGGGAAACCTTCCTACACACCCCTCTTTTCCAGGCAGAGTTAGATGTGTCTACTTTGAACTCCTGTAACATTCTATGATAAATATTTATACAATTAATTATACCACATTTTAACTACAAACTTGCTTTAATAAGTCACTCATCAGAGTGAGGCTGTGTCTTACTGATTTCAGTTACTGAACCAATATTTATTGACTGCTGCCAGCACGCCCCCCCCCCAACCCCCCACCAGGCGAAGAGTGCTTGGCTAGAACATCCTCTCCCGCTAAATTCAGCTGTATGACTTCCATCCTTCTCCCGTACATTGTACGGAGATCTACAAAAAGAGGCAGCCAGAAATATCTGCTTTGGACCCAAGGTTAAGAAAGTCCTTTCTTTAAAAGTGTTAGAAAGAGAAGAATTTAAATTTTAAAAGTGCATTTAATATCCCAGGTCTTGTCACATCTGCATGTGTACCTTTAGTATGTGACTTTTACTTTTTTTCCTTTCTTGTAAATTCAGTTTGCCCTTCTGAGACAAAAAGTATGTATTATGATGGTGTTTCTTTATGTTATCCAAATGGGTCCCTTCCCTGGAATGTGACTGGGTCAGTGGCATAGTCTTGAGATTTTGCCGAGGGAAGACTAGGCTGAAACTGAGGAGCCAGTTTAAATTTAAGTATCCTGTTGCCCTTGTTCAGGAGTAGAGAGGAGAGAGGATTCCTGCATGAATACAAAAATCATAACCTTTCTGAAGGGCAGAGTTGTAAGACGTCTTCCAGGTCACCTGGGTGCTCTGGCTCATGCATAAGTAGGAAATGGACCCAATACTCCCCGCAGAGAATCCTTCCCTTGGGACCCAATCCTCCTCCACACTCCCCTCCCCCACCCGAGACTGACCCTCTTCACAGTGTGTGTGCAGGCGCGGTGGCGACTGCTTCTAGAACCAGCCCTCTCAATCTCCCTCTCTTAGCCAAGCTCCGGAGATGTCAAAGATTCTTAAGCAGGGGTTTTCCAACCTGCCACTGAGGCTAGGCAGGCGGGCCCAAGCTGCGATGTAGAGAATTCGATGTCCTAGCGACCTCCTCGGAGGAGTGGATCGAGTTAAATATAACCGCGCGAATGGAATGGCTCTAAAAATAAGGCAACAGCTGGCCAGTCCACAGCCCAGTCCCGGGAAGGGCGGGGGCCTTAGTGGTCTTGCGCAGGAAGGCCGCTCCGGGGCCGGGGCGAGGAGGCAGCAGCGTCCGCGGGCGCGGGCCGGAAGGCCAGCGGGGTGGGCGCGAGCTGCCCAGGGCCCGAGAACCTCCACCCGGCGCGGGCCCCGGGGACTCAGGGTCGCTCGGTGGCCTGAGGGGGAACTATTGAAGGACTCAGAACCCCAGCGAACTTGCCTGGACGTGACGAGGTGTAAAGGCTGGGCGCTGAACTCCCGCTCGCCCCGCCGCCAGGGGGAGCTGAGCGCGAGCGGAGGAAGCCGAACCCTAGAGGAGGCCGGGGCGTCGCCGGAGATCCAAGTGTGGGGGACGTGCGGCGGCGGCCGCGCGCGCACACACGAGGCTCCCGCGGCGAGTGGCGCTCGGCCTTCGCGCCCCCCACGTTCCCAGAAGGACCTTCCCGCGCGCGCCCCTCGGCCCTGCGCTCCCTCCCGCGTCAGCGCCCCAACCATCAAGGCAACAATTGAAACGTTTCCAAAACGGGCTATTTATTTGCTCCCAATAAATCGATCCACAGTGATTGAGAAATCGATGTGGCCTGGGTGGGCGAGTCGCTCTCGGGGAGGGAAAGGCGCTTCCGCCCGGCGCCCGCGGGGAGGCCGAGGGCGGGTGCCGGCCCGGGAGAGGTCCCGCCCGGGCCACACCCAAGGACCCGCCACCTGGGCGCGCGGGCCTTGCCAAGCCGCGTTCCCTCGGGCGGCGAGGGGCGCGCGCCCGCTATCCGCTCTCCTCGGCCCCTCTCGCCTTTCTCCCCCCACGCGCCCGGGAGGCTGTGGTCGCCAGCGGCCGCCGCGCCGCTCCGAGGCTTTTGTTGCTCCTCGTTGGGCTGAATGGGGGTTTTGAAAAGCGGGGCAGATAAAAATGAGCGGCATCATATTGTTTGACAGAATGATCCCATATGATGAAGTGTCGGCTCCGAAGGGGGTGAAAATGGTGAATTCCTAAAAACCCAGCCCTTGGCTTCTCCGCGAGCTGCCGGTAGCCTGGAGGGACCCAGCGGACAGCCGGGCCCGGCCGCATCGCACCAAACCGGGTAGAGAAGACTCGCGCTTTCATTGCCAAGTCATTTTTAAACCCCAATCCTGCCCAGGACCTTTCTCCTCGCGGATGAAAAGAACAATTTTCGAGAGAAAGGCTCGTTTTGATTAAATCTGACATGCTGCTGATAACTCCATGCTAATGTGAAATAATTAACATAATAGCCATAATTAAAAGCACGCTAACAATGCCATAAATTTATCACACAATTTTACTAGCTTTCTGCCCCTAACTGCTCTCTCATCGTTAATTAAACGTGTTGCCTTTTACGGAATGGATGTTTATACATTTCCAATATAAATAAATTCGAAGCCATCCTCTCTCTCTCCCTCTCTCTCTTCCGTTCCCTTTGGTCTCTCTCGCCATTACAAGGCACTTCTTGGCATAGGCCTTGAGTGGCGGACACCTTGTAAATAAATGAAGCTTTGAGATGCAAATCCAAACATGTACATTAAATTAATCTTTTTTCCCCCATCCCAAAGAGATCTGGAAAGGTATACAAGGGTGGAAATAGAAATAACTTGGAGGCTTTGGGGACCCGGATATCATCTCAGCCCTTCCCACCTCCCTTGGTGGCGGCCATCAGGCAGAGGCTGACAATATTTTATTTTAACACATCTCTGAAGATTGTCAATAAAGAGCCGACTTTGGTTTTTGCGGGGTGGAGAGAGGGGTATATTCCAGATGGGCTCCACCCACGTTTTGTTTCCCCTGCAGCAGAGGGAGGGTGGCTGCTCTCTGTGGGAGTAGCGCCCCTCACTGCGCTGAACGTGGTCCTTTCTCCCCGTATTGCAAGAAAAGCGCACACGCGCCCGGGGGTAAAGATTAATCTTACCTCGGGCCAACGATTTATTCAAACCATTGGCATAGTCTCTGACTTAAAGGAGTCGGAAGAGGGCACCTGGGTTCGCTTGGGCCTGGCGAGGGGTAGGTGGGCCATTCCAGACTTCCGCAGACTCTGACCGTGCCCCTCGTCCTGTGTTGACCACTTAAGAACCCAAATTGAGTTGTAATTAATTTCCCCTTCTCCGTCATAAACTGTTCCATCCACTATGTCTCCCCCACCCCCATCTCACCCCCCAGGACACACACTTTAAATCTCCCCTCCCCCGAGACGTCTCAATTTCCTTCCAATCGATCCGAACTCCACTTTTCCTGTTTCCTGTTGCTAGAACCTCGGTCCGCTCCACCACCACTACCAACCCCCGCCCCCAACGGCCCCGGTCCTGGCGGCTTCCGCAGCTGGATACCACGGACTCTGCCCGCCCCAGGAGAAACGGAGGGAGCCTCATTACATTCTCTTTGGCTGAAACGTTTCAAACATTTGAACAGGTGAGACAGCTGGCTGCCATCTTCTTTAAATCCCTCCGGGGAAGTTTGCTTGTTGTGACCCAACTAGTCACTCTCACTCATAGTAATTGTTTGTGCGTGTGTGTTTTCATTCTCCCTCTTTCTACCTCCCCAGTAACCCTCTGAGACTCAGAAAATGTTTATCCACATCTCTCTTCCCCCCCCCACTAATATTTCCGTTCCCTCTATCACATCTTTCTTCCCCCCACAAATGTGTCCCTGTCTTTCTGTATCCGTATCACTTCTCCCATCTCTGTCTGTTCTAAAGTTTGGCGGTAACTGACGACCTGTGGGCTTTTAGCTGCAAGCTGAGATTACGCGGCAAACAGGATTTACTCAGCCCGGAATCTAGTCGGCCTAGGACAGGACCCTGCACCTCATCGGGCTCGGGCCCTTCCGCCCTGACGGCGTCCCGCGGAGATGGCAGCGGGAACCTTCCTGCCTCCCACCTGGGCTGCCGTTTAGCCTCCTTCCAACCACGGGAGGTTGCGCGGGCGCTACTGTCCGCCCGGAAGGAGGAAAGGGCGGCCGGCTCCCTAGCCTAGAGAGGTCGCGGGAAAATCCGCCGCCTCCGCTGGAAATCGATATTCAGCCGTTGGGCCCGCACGGGTGCAGGACGTCGGGGCCGCAGCCAGTAGGTCCCGCACGTCTCATCATTTAGCTAATCGAGTCGAAAAGTTTCTGTAAGGGCCAGACCCGGCATCAGATGGTAACACTGATTGAACAAGAGATTAGCACAATAGATCGCTAACCGAGGGGAAGCGTTGCTTTTCACGCTACGCCCTGTAATTAATGGTATGAATCAATTAATTTGACTTTTATTGTGTCGAAGGATAAAAGCGCAACAAATGGAACTGGCGGCTGGGAGTTGTTCACCTCCCACCCCTTCCCCCAGGGAGGTTCCATAGACACCGGGGAATGGACGGATTGGGCCAGGTCTTGGCCGAGGGAGGCTGAGAGGCAGGAACAGCGGCGCCGAGGGAGTCCTGAGAGCCAGCCCTGGCGGGCAGAGAAATCGAAGTTAGGCTCATTTGGAAGATACTTCAAGAACACTGCGGAGGGCAGCCCCTGGAGCCACCACCCTCCCTCACGCGCGCACACACACACACGCGCGCGCGCGCACGCGTCCACGCGGGCCCAGCCTCCTAGGCTGCGGTAGGGCTCCTGCTGCGGCCCGCGCCTGCCTCTGGGGCTCTACAACCGAAGCTGAGCAAAAGGAATTTGTGAATTTGCAAATTTCGCTTTCTTTTTCGTGTCCTTCCGACCTTCCTTTTGTAATTATTATTTTACTGGGACAGTTGCAGCCGGGACCTCCGCTGCCGGGGGATCGGTGGGCAGCCAGCTCGCCGCTCCGGTTGGTTTCGCTGGAAGCTGTCTAGGTGGTATTGTAAACGGTTCGGAGCCTGCGGGCCACAAAGCGGTGCAGCTGCGGAAATGAACCCAGATGTATTTTAGGGTCAGGTGCAATCGGGGTTTCATTTAGATACAGAAAAATCTTGGAGTTTCGTGGGCGTCTCAAGTTGGAATAACTGCCCCAGGTTCAACCAGAAACATTCTGCGAAGTGGGGATCCAACGTGCTAGTGTTTTAACCGGGAAATTATCTAATGAAAATTAAAGTCAATCTGTGTGTCTCACTGCCTATAATGAAGCAAGTTTACATGTGTGTCTAGGCTAAGGAAAGAGGGGGGTCGTAGGTGAGAGACACAGACAGGGAATCAGAAGTACTACTGTCCGCCAGGAAATGTATCAGTTTCTTAGTGTCTTCTGTAAATATTTCACTATTTTCTCTGGGACCATCTGCCCTTGTGCTCCTTCTTCTGGTGAGGCCTACAGTCCCCTCGCAGGCCTCAGCGGCCAGACTGGGCTTGGGTTCCAAGAGCCCGCCACCCCCGGTAGGCACTCGCGGCTCGCAAGGAGGCTGCCTAAAAATGCGGGAGGTGAAGAGGCGACCCATCGCGGATTCACCCGGTCAGGAGCACTATTCTGAAGTGCGAGGTCCACGCGCCCCAGCAATGCAACGCACCCGGGTAGGTTTGCGCCCCCGCCACAGCCCAGTTAAATGCCCACAGTCTTTCCTACCATCACTGACTTTCCTTGCCAAAGAAACTCGGTGCTCACTGGCCGCATCCTCGCCGCCTCCTCCTCTGTTGCTGGTTTCTGAGGAAGTTAAGTCTTGGAGAGTTTGTCTATGCCCTAAGAGGAAAAAGAATCCACGTTAGTTAGCAGCAGAGAGAGCCTAGCCCGCTGGCAAGCTCGGGGCCGGCCCCGCTCCCAGGAGGCTGGGCCTGGGCGCCTGCGAAGTCACACCGCCCGCTCCCCGCGTTGTCTGCCCTCGCAACCTGGGTGCGGCGTCTAACCTAGAGGCCCGAAGCCTCTTCCCGGCCCCACTCGACTTACCCAGGCCGCTGACAATCCCGGCTCCTTCCCCAGCGCCTCATTTCCGACTTTTTCACATGCTAAGTCGTTTAACAACTCCGAGCAGCTACTTAGGGCTTCTTTATTTATAGGTTCCCTGTTATTTTACGTCTTTTGTATTTCTCTCGGCAACTATTCTAATAGATTAATCAATAGCCATTTTCTGACTTTCCGGAACCCCAACTGATGCTGCTGTGGCCGAGCGGGAAAAAAATATATATATACATATAAACACGCCCACATCGAGCCAGGAAAGCGAAGACAGGACCGGGTGGTTTGACTTTAGGGGGAGGAGGAGCGCCTCCCCTCAGTAGGTGTCTCCGCCGACTAAGCACTGAGGCAGAAGGGGCTCTTAAGTCTAATTAGCAAGACAGAGCCGGGGCGCAGACCTTACTCTTTAGTAAAAAGAATCAAACAAAAAACAAAACAGAGACTACTAAGTTTTTCTTTAAAAAAAAATAATAACAAAGGGATGGGAATCTTGTCTTAAGTTCTAAGCCCAGTCCTTGCCTAGGGGGAGTCAGCAAAGGGAGGAGAAGGGAGAGGGGGCAGGGAGGGCAGGGCAGCGGAGCCTCGGGGTTCGGCGGACGCTCACAGGCCCACACCCTCACTCGTTCACACGCACCCATCCGCACTCACACCCACAGGCTCCCTCGACCCCCCGCTCCGGGCTCCAGCCCAAGGTGGGGTCTCGGGGCGGACCGGGGCGCCCTCTGGACCCGCGGGATGCTGGCGCACGGTGCAGCGCAGAGTTGCGCGTCCCTCGTCCCTTTGTTGACAATTCTCTCAACCAACTTGAGTTTGGCCGGCTAAGCGGCGGCCCTGACGTCACGCACGGTCACGTGGCCCCGCCTCCCGCTGGATCTTTAAGTAGAAAGTAATCTATCAGGCCAGTCCTTAAAACGCGACTTTCGACTACGGGGGCTTCAGCGTCCCTGACACCCCCTCCCCCCGTTGCCCCTGCCCGCGCCCTCCCGAGCTGCTCGGCGCCCGGCGTCCCGCGCCCGCCAGCACTGCTCCTGCTCCCCACGCCCGGGCCAGAGGCCGAGGAAGGCGGCCGAAGTGAGGGGGCGCGGCGTGGAGAAGCCGCCGGGGCCGGCAGCGGCAGCGAGCGCCTAGTACCGAGCGCCAGAGACAGCTGGAGTTTGCGGAGCGCTGCCACCGGGGGCGGACGGCAGAGCCCGCTCCGCGCGATGCTGGGCCGCCGAGTGTGAGCCAAGCCCGGAGGGCCCCGAACCACCTACGGCCCCCTCCCCTCTCCCAATCCCCCATCTTTCGGGGGCGCCCAAAGCCCCTTTCCTGAGGTTGGCGGCAGCCCCTGAAGACGCCCATCGCGCACCGCTCCTTCCCCGCCGCCGCCACCAACCCCGAGGAGGGATGACCCTCTCCGGCGGCGGCAGCGCCAGCGACATGTCCGGCCAGACGGTGCTGACGGCCGAGGACGTGGACATCGATGTGGTGGGCGAGGGCGATGACGGACTGGAGGAGAAGGACAGCGACGCGGGCTGCGATAGCCCCGCGGGGCCGCCCGAGCTGCGCCTGGACGAGGCGGACGAGGTGACGCTGGCGGCCCCCCACCATGGGCAGCCTCAGCCGCCGCACCAGCAGCCCCTGGCACTGCCCAAGGAGGCCGCTGGAGCCGGGGCCGGGCCAGGGGTCGAGGCGGGCGCGTCCGAGGCCGACGGCTGCAAGGGCGGCGTTGGCGGCGAGGAGAGCGGCGGGAGCGGTGGCGGGCCTGGCTCGGGCAGCGGTGCGGCGGGAGGCCTGGCTCCGAACAAGCCTAAGAACAGCCTGGTGAAGCCGCCCTACTCGTACATCGCGCTCATCACTATGGCTATCCTGCAGAGCCCGCAGAAGAAGCTGACCCTGAGTGGCATCTGCGAGTTCATCAGCAACCGCTTCCCCTACTACCGGGAGAAGTTCCCCGCCTGGCAGAACAGCATCCGCCACAATCTCTCGCTCAACGACTGCTTCGTCAAGATCCCCCGTGAACCGGGCAACCCGGGCAAGGGCAACTACTGGACCCTGGACCCGCAGTCCGAGGACATGTTCGACAACGGCAGCTTCCTGCGGCGCCGGAAACGCTTCAAGCGCCACCAGCAGGAGCACCTGCGTGAGCAGACGGCGCTCATGATGCAGAGCTTCGGCGCCTACAGCCTGGCGGCAGCGGCCGGCGCCGCGGGGCCCTACGGCCGCCCCTACGGCCTGCACCCTGCAGCCGCGGCCGGCGCCTACTCGCATCCTGCTGCCGCGGCAGCCGCGGCGGCGGCCGCGGCGCTCCAGTACCCGTACGCTCTGCCGCCGGTGGCACCCGTGCTGCCGCCCGCCGTGCCGCTGCTGCCCTCGGGCGAGTTGGGCCGCAAAGCGGCCGCCTTCGGCTCGCAGCTCGGCCCGGGCCTGCAGCTGCAGCTCAACAGCTTAGGCGCCGCCGCGGCCGCCGCGGGCACGGCGGGCGCCGCGGGCACCACGGCGTCGCTCATTAAGTCCGAACCGAGTGCGCGACCGTCGTTCAGCATCGAGAACATCATCGGTGGGGGCCCCGCGGCTCCCGGGGGCTCGGCGGCGGGCGCTGGGGGCGCCGGGGTAACTGGGGGCACCGGGGGTAGCGGGGGCGGCGGGGCGGCACAGTCCTTCCTGCGGCCGCCCGGGACCGTGCAGTCGGCAGCGCTCATAGCCACGCACCAGCCTCTCTCGCTGAGTCGAACGACGGCGACCATCGCGCCCATCCTGAGTGTGCCGCTCTCTGGACAGTTTCTGCAGCCTGCAGCCTCGGCCGCCGCCGCTGCCGCCGCCGCAGCGCAGGCCAAGTGGCCCGCTCAATAGGGACGTGCTGGTGGCCGGGATGCAGAGCCCGGCGGCGGCCTCGAGCGTCGGCTGCATTTGCAAGCTGCGCGCCCCGCCCCGCTCCTGGCCCCCCTGCCCAATCCTGGACTTTGCCTCTCTTCCATTTCCTCCCTCCAACCCGTCGACACCGACCTTCGGCGGCCTCCACCGGTCCTGCACACCTAGTCTGGCGGAGCAAACTCTCACCGCGCACCCGCGGGGAATAGCTTTCCGTACAGGTAAAACCGAAAACCGAATTTCCGAAAACGTACCCCGACGGCGCCAGCTCTCAGTACCTTGGGGATGGGAGGGAAATTCTTTGTATATATTTGTATAAAAATTATTGACTTTCCTTTTGGGGTTTTTATTTTTTTAAGAAAAAAACAAATTCAGTAGATTTAGAGCTCTGAACTTTCATTTTTTCTGAAGGTTCACTCTCCGCAGTTTTATGTGAGAAAAAAATGTATAGAGATGTTGGGAGATTTTAAATACTAAAAAATTTTCACAAGGCGAAAAGTGTCATTCTATTATAAAAGTCTGTTTATATATGAATGAATATATATGGTATCCTAAATGTTATTCCATCGTGTTGTACACAACTTTGTAAATAAAATTTTTAAAGGCTCAGCCTAGTGTTTTATTTAGGTGTCTGAGATAGATGACAAGATTTTAAAATAGTATTTGCATTTTATTTTTCCCAGATATTAGAGGAGTTTCAAGGAATGACCTTTTCAAACTTTGCTAATTCATAATTTGAGTGTAAGAAATTTTAATTGGAGAAAATATACCTAATTTAAATTGTATTAATATTTTCCTTTAGTTTTCATATAAAATCGGGATGTTGGTGGTGATCTCCTTCCTATCAATTCATTAAATCTAAGTGACTAGGTATTTCTGAAGATAAAGTAAGCTGCCATTAAAAAAACCAACCTAATTCTAAACATCAGCACAATTTTAATATTTTTTAAATACAAGACTTTATCTTTCACAATGTAAACTTCCCAAATGAGAGTTCTTAGTCGTTTCAATTATCCTTTCAAAAGAATGTTAATTACAGACATCTCCCTCATTTTAGCATTTAAAGCCTTGATTTTTCAAACTGTTTATTTTCATCCCCTAAGTGGAAGTGGTAATAAACCCAATTAACTTTTTAAATATATGTCTGGCATTTTAAATTTTGCAGTGGAGTTGTATTACCTATATTAACCTGATAGATGATACATAGTTGTTTTATTCTTTCATAATATTTTCAAATAAGATACCTGTTTTCTATGGTAGTAGTCCACAACATAATTTGGATTTCTGAAGGATTCCTGTAGAAGCCTCCTCCAACCCGCAGCTTTCCGAAGGCCAAGAAATAGTGGCCTTAATATCCTTTGAAAAACAGATGCACATCACCCCGTTTTTTAACCTTTTTAAAAATACCTTAGGCTAGTTTAGTGTGAAATGCGAGATCACAGAGCAGGAATGGGGATATGTCCTTGCGGATTATTTTTAATGTGCATTTCAGCTGTTGCAACCTTAAGTATTAAGGTAGAAATGAAACATCTAGACGCGGGAAGCCGGTTCCCATCACCAATAACATATCCTCAAATGGCATCAATTCTAATTATTTCGTAATTAATTTAGCTGTTACAATTACGTATGCGAAATCGCTTTTTAAAACTGGAGCGGGTAGCAGTACTGTCAGCTCGGCCCTATGCGCGTGCCGTTTGCAAAACACCTCCAGTCTCTGGCGCTGGCGTCCACCTCGCCTCCCTGGTTGCGGAGATGCCTCCCGGCTGCTGGTCCGAGCCTTATTTCCCTGCTGTCGGCGTGGGCTAGGGAGTCGCTTTAAAAGACCCTTCCTCGCAAAAACCGAATCGGTCTTCCTGGTAAACAGTAAACATTATTGTGTCCTGAGTAAACATTCCTTCTGGATCAGAGTCCTAAAATAAAACAAGCTGCCGGGGGGTGAGATCGTTTAACTTGATAAACAAGAACTTGATAATCAACCGCCACCGAGAGAAGCAACAGTTACCTCCACGGAGAAGAGATTATGGACCACACAGTCTCCGGGCGGGTCCCTTCTAATCTCTTTTTACAAGGAAAAATAAACGGATCTAAATTTGTTTGTGTGTTGCAGCTATAAAAGTAACAAGTTGTTTCACAGTTGTGTCTGGCTAATCGGTTTTTACACAAACAGCAAATGGTACATGATTTGTGCAAACACATAGAGGTTATTTCTAAATTTAGCTGACACCCCTGGGAAAAGGGAAAGGCAGGGCTTCTTGAATTCACTTTTAGCCTCAAGAAGCTGCTGATCCAAGGCTTCTAAATGACATTGGATAACAGGGGCCTCATTCCATCCCTGATCCTTTGTTACTTATAAAATTACTCGCTCATATTTCCGCGCATAGCAGCAATACCGGCCGAGCCTGCGCCCGCAGCGTGACACTCGGCCACAAGCTGCCGCTTGAGATTCGCAGGGCTTCCCACCCCCCTCCCTCGATGCATTAGGCGGTGGAGTGTAGAGGAGAGATCCCTCGGCAACTTTCCTTCCAGACACTTATCAACCTTGAACTAGAGCCTGAAGATGGTCCCCTTCCTTTATTTCTTGGAGGGTAGAAGACTCTTAGACGTAGATCCCAAACCGACCAGCGGCTGTTTAAAGTCCCGGCAGATGTCAGGGAGATAGGCCTGTCCATACCTCAGCTGAAAAGCTCTTTTTGGTTTAAGCTTGCTAAACCACGAAGGCTTAGACCAGAAGGGAAAAATGCAAATATCATATATAATGAACGCAAGCACTTGGGGAAGGGAGGGCTTGAAACCCACATTTGATATGAGCGGACGTGGGCAGCAGCGAGGAAAGGCACTGAAATCTCCTTTTACACTGAGATTTAAAGGCAACACGACTGATACCGGCTTTTTATTTCACTTAGGCAGATTTATTTGTAATAAAAAGAAGAAACGGGTTATTTTGTATGGGGAGGATTTTCGCTTTCGGCTACACACGAATTTAAACTGGTTTCCACTTCTTCCGGCACTCATTTCTAGAAAGTCCATCCAGTTCCAAGGCCTGTGGCTCTTAGAGTATCCCCTGGACGAAGTCCCTGAGTGGGGTCCCGGAACTCAGTCCCTCCGGGAATGGAGGGCGGATTCGGAGGTCCAGGGAAATGCGAACGAAGGCTAGAATACATGCACGGGCTCTGCAGGGCTCTTGCTGCGATGGCGGACGTGGCCTGTAGGGGGCGACGAGCAGATGGAAAACTTCCGCGTTTTGTCTCCGAGGGTCCACTCCCAACCCTGAGAGACCTTTGCTTCCCTCCCAGGCTCTGAGCACATTGACACCCCTCCCGGCCTGGGACACCCAGGTCGAATATCGGAAAAACTTTTTCTCGGCCTCTCTCCTGGAAGGGACAAAGTCCCAAGGGAAGTTTGTCCTAAAGATTGGGAAGCAATAAAGTTTAGATGAGGAAACATGGATTTGGAAGCAATTAAGAGTTACATTATTTATTTTATATGGTTTATAGGAAGAGTCTTGGCAGTGAGGGGACTATGAAAAGCTGGTGTGTGTGTGTGTGTGTGTGTGTGTGTGTGCACGTTTTAACGTGGGTTCCTTGAAGAACTGTACTGAAGAGACTATAATGTGAAGGAGAGCCAGTTCCAGAGCCATGTGTCTATTAGACACATGCTGCAAACTGCAGCATAATTAGTAAATGAACGCCTCTCTGAGA
Source organism: Kogia breviceps (assembly GCF_026419965.1). NCBI lineage: Eukaryota > Metazoa > Chordata > Mammalia > Artiodactyla > Physeteridae > Kogia > Kogia breviceps. Next base: position 148,062,820 of record NC_081310.1, on the reverse strand, counting down.
GGTGGATGGGGAGGCTGGAAGGTGTTCTCAGAGTGCCCAGGTCGCATGGCGGTTGTGTGTGTGTCTATTTCATGGGAGGGAATGACAGGAAGCAGTGGAATGAGACATGCCTCGGGGGGGGGGGGGCGTCCCAATCAGGGAATAGGTACTTCCTGACTGTGACCTTGGACAAACTGCTTGGTTTCTTTCTCTCCATTCCCTTGCCTCTACAACGAGAATGAGGAGTCTATTTGTCGCTTGGGCTTGCAGGATTAGGTGAGTTGGTGTCAGTGAAAAATGTTTTATAAACTGTAGAGACCTAAGGGGATGTAAGGAGTTTATTTGTTTGTTAATGGCTTCTAGAAAGACAAACAACTCTGTTACGAACACTTGCAGTGTTTAGCTTGGTTTTGTACAACTAGATTTTAGGTGTAAAAAAATGGGTTTTTCTATGAGGGGTTGCATAACCTATTCAAGTCCCTTGCTATCTGAAGGCATGGAGCAAAAGAGAGTCTAGTCAGATGGGGCTTTTCAAAGGTGGGGTTTCCTCCTCGTCTTCAGTCCTTCGGCCCTGGCCTGGGCCTGAGGAGAAGCCCGCGGTGCCCACTCACTCTCAGTCCGCACCCCATGCTCCAGAGCCCTGGCATATTTCTTTTTGGTTGAGCGGTCTACTTTGCTTTTTGCCCCTTTGCTTCCATTGTCCGAGGCAAGTGGGGAAACCTGAGCCCTCCGCTGACAGACGCCCATTAACGCAACACGCAGTCTCGGGGCGAATTAAAGGCAACCAGATCTCAGACCCGCGTAAAAGACCACCCTCCCTTTGCCTCCCTCCAACAGTTGGCATAGTTACACCCAGAGCCAACTTCTCTCTTAACCATCACTACACCCTCCCCTTGCCCTCTCAGGAATGTACCAGCCATTCTTTGCTCCTCGAGGGCAGCACCAGCCAAGGGGGGCGAGTACGCAGAACAAAATTTGAAAAGAAATGTTGCAAAATCAGCGAAGGAGTCGTAGAAAGCATCATCTTATTTTTATTTCCCAATGGGATGTCTTACATCCGAATTTTTCAAAATAAGAATTGTTAGTCACCTCCCTTATTTTAATATAAAACTCGTACCAAAAGCCCTCCTTTTTCAGATGATTTTGTGCTTATGCACACAGCTCCGTCGTATCAGTGGTGAGATGGGGAGGGAGAGGGAACACCTTCATTCCCTTGAGTCCTCTGGGGCTAAATTTCAGAGGCATCTTCAGGAAAAAAGCCCCAGAGAGCACCCTTCCCTCTTTCACACAGTTCCTGAAAGTTCAATGACTTCCCCAAGGTCACTCAGCGGCCCAAGGTTAAGCCATGGAAATACTCAGCGGAGGAAAAATTGTTCTCTATCCAGGAAGGATGGCCCCCTTGAGGAAAGGAAAAAAAGCGAACAGTGGGGCAAAGAAGGTTGGGAAGAGTGGAGAGAAAAAAAAAAAACAAACAAAAAAAACAAATGCAGAGAAACACTGGGCCGAGCGGGACTGAGCTCGAGGAAGACCGAGACCTAGACCCTGGGTGGCCCCGCGTCCCTGAGCGCCCGATCCGCCCCAGCCCGCCCGGGCCTCGCCACTCTGCTCGCCCAGGGCTGAGCGGTTCTCCGGGGACCGACGGCTAGATCTCCTTCTTGCCTCGGGATTTGGGAGGGGAAGAACTTAGGCGGGAACTCCAGGCCCGAAGCTCCGCTCACTCCGAGGGTCAGAGGTCCAGCCTCAGCGCCAGGGTGTCGGGAGTCGGCCTCCGTGGGCGTCCCCACCCCCTCCCACGCCGGGTCCACCTTTGCGCCAGCCACTAGGGCTCGGCCTGCGGGACTCCAGCTCCCTCTGCCTGGGGGTGAGGCAGGGGGCCGGGGTGGCGGGGGAGAGAATTTGAATTGATTAGGGAGGAAACCCATCCGGTAAAACGACACCCGCTCCCGCGGTGCCGCGGGGCCCGCGCTGGGTAAGCTCGCGACGGGAACAAATCTCCGCGGTGTGAACCAGGGCGGCCGAGACGCCCCATCCCAGGATCTCTGGGGAACCAGGGACGGCGCTACTAGGTTCTAGTTAAGCCACAGCCTGAAGGAGGGTCGTGAGAACTCGGGCGACAAAGCCAGGGTCTTGGGACGGGAGTGCCCTTCGACTTGGGCCTGTTCGCCCGGCCGCCAACGCGTGGCAAGAAGTCTCCTCTCTGCCATCACCGCCCAGCTGCTCCCGCTTCAGCGGAGTGGGCATTTGGAACGCTCCTTCCAGGGATCCGGCAACAGGAGCTGCAGTGCACGTCTTATCGAAGAGGGGAGCTTTGGTTCTTTTCCTCCCTCCATTCCTTCCACTCTCTCCTCTCGACAGATGGTAAGCGAGACCCAGTTTTCTCCAAAAGACCAACAACACATTTTCGCCCTTACCTAGCAAGAGGCGCGTGCCGGGGATCGCAGCGACCTAGCAACCCCAAACCTTAAATTTTCTCTTTGCTTTCAAGAGCCATCTGGGAGGCACCGCCTCCTCCGGGAAGCCTTCCTGAGCCTCCCAGCTCAGGTCGCTTGCGCCTTCTTGGAACCCACGGTGCCAACTAGTGAACCGTTGTCTACGATGCCCTGTGAGCTCCTTACCGTCTAACATTGCTGAGCACAAAGGGGACCATCAAAAGTATTTGTCTAGTAAAAGACAGACTAGGGCCATGGGAGTGGGGATGAGGAATCTTGAAGGGTGCTTATTGATTGAATGAGGTTTTTCTCGAGTTTGGGGGACTGTTTTCTTCCCATTCCTTTCCTTCAGTCCCCCCTTTTTATAATAAATGCTTTTATAAACACCGTGTTAATTTTTTAATGAAGGAATTTAAAAAGCATTTATTAGATATTTAAAAAGTATAACACATTTCAACGTTCATAATATAATTGGATTTTCTGCGATATTTTTTTCTGCCACTGTGAAATTAGTTGAAAACTTGGCCTAGCCTAAAGTACCAGCAGACAGTTCCACCTCCAGCCTAATGAAGAAAACTGCTCTAGAGTACCTCGGGGTTTTCAGCGAGCCTCTGCTTCAGTTCTCCCAGTAGAAGAGGAATCACTACCTTACAAAACATCCATTGCACACAGGGGCAGCCTTATTTGTTAGAGTGTCTTTCTTTTATAGAACTTTTATTTCCTTAGTAAAGTATAGAGAATTTGAGAGTCATTTGCTTAGATTTCAATGCTAAAGATGTTATATTGTCGTGTGTTGGGTTTCTTTACCTCGACACACAAAGAATTCAATGTGGTTTGGCCTCTATGTTAAGACTACTGTTTGTGGAGAAAACTGAGCAAAAGCTATAGCTTTGAGAAAGTATCAGGATTCTGTATTCAGTATACATGCTCCAAGGCTGTCTATGGGGCCTGCTCTGAGATCTATTTGGAGATCCCTAGTTATTTACCACCTCTCCCAGGGTTGGGTTCAGACTATACTGGTGGTAAAATTTTTGTGGGATAGTTGTCAGAATCTCATTCTTTTTTTTAATGAGAAAAAAAAGGCATTTTTAAAAGCTTAAACAGTTGTATAATTTATCCTTCATTGCTGTGAACATTGGCATAAACGTTAATTCTCTCACCTGTCAGTTATCCAAACCATTCACCATTAGAAACTAGGACCTTAGATGGCTTCCCTGAAAGATATTCATACAGATTCTAGTATTTAATATAGAGAAGAAGAAAGAAAATCCCAGATTATTTGGTCATTGCCCGCCAATTGGGATCAAGATAATATGCTCTTTAGTGTTATACACTTAATGCATTTTTTTTTGCAAATTTATATCTAGTTTGTGTGGTCCCTATTGATTTAGGTGATTTTTTAATTACTGAAGTATAGTTGATATACTGATTTAGTCTTTATATAGCTCAGTTAGCTTCTTTCTTTGCCATTGTTACAGATTATATCAGTAAACCATCTCTCAAATTCTACCATTTTACAAATGTAAATGTTGGTTACAAGAGCAAGGTGGTATCAAGATCAGCACAAATTAATCACAACCACTGTGAAACATCTGCTTTAACGATGGTACTTCAGCAGCATCACCTTTCCACATACATCAGGAATTATGATTTTATGATAAAAGTTGCTCTTGCTGCTGTAGGGACTCGAGTATAAGAGTTAACAGATTGGATTAAAGGACAAGACTAATTCTTAGTCCTAGGCCTGACATTGAACTTGGAAGTATCTGACGGAGTCTGCCCACATAAAGACAACTATTTTTTTTTATTATAGAATATTGGCTATATTTCCTGTGTTATACAATATATCCTGGTAGCTATTCTTTTCTTTTCTTTTCTTTTTTTTTTACATTTGGCTGAGCTAAGTCTTAGTTGCGGCATGCGGGATCTTTTAGTTGCGGCATGTGGGATCTAGTTCCCTGACCAGGGATGGAACCCAGGCCCCCTGTATTGGGAGCAAGGAGTCTTAGCCACTGGACCACCAGGGAAGTCCCCTTGTTTGTTTTTTTTTTTAAAGATTTTTTTTAATGTAGACCATTTTAAAAGTCTTTATTGAATTTGTAACAATTTTGCTTCTGTTTTATGTGTTTTGGTTTTTTGGCCTCGAGGCATGTGGGATCTTAGCTCCCCAACCAGGGTTTGAACCCACACCCCCTGCATTGGAAGGGGAAGTCTTAACCACTGGACCACCAGGGAAGTCCCTTCTTGTAGATTATTTCATACATAATAGTTTGTACTTAATCCTGTACTCCTGTATTGCCCCCCCTTCCCTCTCCCCACTGGTAACCACTAATTTGTTCTCTTTATCTGTGAGTCTGTTTCTTTTTTGTTATATTCACTAGTTTGTTGTATTTTTTAGATTCCACATATAAGTGATATCATACGGTATTTGTCTTTCTCTGTAAAGACCACTATTGAAAATTTAGCGAGAGAAAGAAAGGAAACAGAGGAATTATACTATTATAACTATCATTTCAACAATTCCGGTAACAGATCTTTTTGAGTAACTATTTAAACATTTAGAGATTTTTTTTAAACCTTAATTTCACTTTTTTCTTGATTTAAGATATCTGATATTCCAAGATATCTGTCGTTCAAGCCTCAGGCAGTTTGATGACTCCTTCCCTCTGATATTGATAGTGTATATTGTATTTCAGGGGAGGAGACTGAATCACCCTCCTCTACCACCACCACCCATGGGGCCCCATGAATAAAGTGAAGAAGCCCCATAGGAGACTGAGCGAATCTGCTCTCTACTTTGGGAACCATATGCTAGTACAGAATATTCAATATATATACTTAATGGGTTACTTTTTTTTTTTTTTTTTTTTTTGGCCGCACAGTGTGTCACTTGGGATCTTAGTTTCCCGACCAGGGATCGACCAGGGATTGAACCCATGCCCCCTGCAGTGGAAGTGCAGAGTCTTAAGTACTGGACCACAAGGGAAGTCTTAATGGGTTACATTTATTTATCTCTTGCTTTTAAATATTCTTACATAAATGAGATGAAGTGTGGGAAGAAAATTATTAAATTATAAGAGCTAAAAACTTACTGTGTAAGAGATAGCTATACTGTATTTTCAAAATTCTAGGGAGGGTTTGAGATGCAGAATGATTATCTGGAAAGAGCATGGGCTTTGGATCTGATAGTCCTACAGTCAATCAAATCCTGGCTCTGTCATTTCTGAAATGTGCTTTTGATCAAAGGTATTTGGTCTCTCTGAATCTCAATTTTCTTATCTATGAAATGGGAAACATAATATGAAGATTTACTATTGTAATGTATTTGGAGTGCTCAATAATGGTGGCTATTATTACTTTACAGTTTTGCTGATATAATAGCAGTCATATTTTCATGAGGCTAGCTTTTTTTTTCTCTGATATTATATACGCATGGTTGTCACATTTCATACTTTAAAATGACATTGCTGATACCACTGTCCCTTCCATCTGTTTGAGCTAGGTATCATTTTTGTGTTCTCACAATTTAACAAATGTGAAACAATTTACTCTGTAGTGCCACTTGGTAAATCACTTTTTCACTTTCAGGGTATTTTTCAGTCTTCTGGATGAGAGGTCTTGACAATAGTCATTAAAGATATGATAGCACTTTCACAAGAACAAGGACATGTGCCTTATGTCTTTGCTGAGCTCTGGTCTCGGTAGACTAATTTTAACATTTTTCTAGATCTACACTAAGATTATACTAAAAGAAGTTACTATCTGCCTAGATTGTATCTGATCAGGCAAATACCTAATTTTCAGCCTGTAAAGACTACCTCAGTTATACTATCTGGTTAATGGGAGGATGTGATGTTGTATAGTTAGAAGAAGATGGGATAGAAGTCAGCCGATTGACTTTTGCTGCCTGATGATTTTGGCTAAGTTACTTGAAACTGTAGATTTCAGACTATGATAATCTAGTGGGGACATTCTATGTCTATTTAACTTAAGTTAAACCAAACATCACTTTAAAAGTTTGAGAAAGAAACAGAGACAGAGAGAAAAAAGACAAAAGAGAGAATGAAAAATCATTTAAATGTGAAGTTGCCATGAATTCCATTCAATGGGCATGGACAGAGGGAAATGGAGAAAGGGTGGCATGAAGTTGCTAGATGTAGTTAGTCTCCATTCCCTTATGCATTTTACAATGTAAGCTTCTTGATACAGAAAATGGGATGACATCTCTATGGTTAAATATACTGCCCTTATATTTTTGTACAACATGGACTCTAAACGCAAGCCAGCTCTTACATCTAGAGTTCAACCAAAGAAGTATCAACCTGTTCCAACAGTGGAAAAGCTGACAATTAGATTAAGGGAGCGATGGTATGCTTCTATACTGTAAGGGCAAATTTAAGGGAGTTTGTGACTAATTTTTATTATATTTGATTTTTTTTTAACCTTACATGTTACTTTAGTTCATGGACAAAATGCAATTTCCATTGTAATATCTGCCTTACCAGGATTGTTCTGGGAATCAAATGAGATAATATATGTTAAAGTGCTTTGCAAAATTCACAGTGCTATAAAATGTAAAATGTTTCTGTCCTCTGGGTAAGATTTAGCCAGGAATCTACTTAAATGGTTTTATTCTGTGTTGCATACAGAAAGTGAATTTTGGTTGAGTACAGAACAATAAGCACGATAATAATAATAATAATGATAGGAGCTAAGAAGATCAGTTGACCACTTACCACCTGCCAGGAAATATGTTTCCTTCTTCAAGTAGATTATCTCAATTAGATACTGCTTTGGGAGGAGTTTTTCCTCTTAGATTTCTATCCTTCTAGGCTCTCCTAAGGCTCTGCAATTTCGAATATTTTGTACACTTTCTGGGATGCCTCCACATTACTTGTGTGTGTATGTGTGTGTGTAACCAGTTTTTTTTTCCTTCTTATATTGCTGAATTTAATAACTAAGAAGTGCTAGGTGAGAAAATACTTATTTCCTATTCAATATGTTTCCATGGGAAGGACTTTTTACTAGAGGACATGTGAGCTTTTCCCTCTTATTCCCTCCTCTCCTGAGGGAGGGAGGATGACTTTTCTCATTGGTGAGTTTAGAAGAATGAACCAGGCATTTGTGGATCAGCCACTCCTGCACATTTTGGACTTGCCTGCTCACAGAGAGGATGCCTTCTGGCTTTCAGCGTCTACCATGCCATGACCTTAGCAGAACATGGAACATGCTCTGCACTTGTAGTTGTGGTCTGCAACTGTTTAGTACTTCCTATGACTGGGTAGGAAAGTCTGACTAGTTCAGCAAGTATAAGCAAGTCCATTTGGTTGCACATCATTTAATTTAGATTTCATTAGAAATAAAGCTAATACTTCTTATCTCTGATTCCTGTGTCTACTTCTCAGTTGGCTTTAAATTTAGGTAGGAAAGAGAAGGGTTATGAATTAACTGCTTAAAACCCTAACAAGAGACAGTATAAGGGAGTGAGTGGTTAAGGCAACAAGTGTGGAAATGAGATTGCCCAATTTCAAATTCTGGCTGCATTACTTTTCAGCTGTGTTACCTTGTGCAGGTTACTTAAACTCTCTGTGCCTTAGTTACCTTATCTGTAAATCAGGGAAAATAATAGTACCTACCCTCATAGAGCTGGTGAGAGGATTAAATAAGTTAATACATGTAAAATGTTTAGAATCGTCCTTGGTATACAATAAGCATTCAACAAATGTTAGCTTTTCTTATTATTATATTAATACTAGTAACCCAAAGACACAATCTAAAATTTGCAAATAATTTGCATTCAGCTTCTAACTTCCCTTCTTAAAGATGTTGATTTACTGATTGTCTTCACAGGGGCTTTCTACTGGTTAATTCTCTAGGCTAAACATAATAATTTAGTCTTTTATCTCTACTTGTCACAATCTATAGCAATGTGACTCACAGCGACATTCCTTAGGGACACTTGTAGACTTCTTCCTTGAGGTCTTCAGGCTAGCCTGCTGTGATTGCTCTTATTTCAGAGTCACTTTGCCTATCCTATACAATTTAGCAATAAAATATGTGCTGTCATATGTAATGGGGTGCTGGACAGAGTGGAATTTTAGAAAAAGACAGAAGCACCTGAGCTACCCTTCTTCGGGTACAAATGTGCTGCAGTTATTTGAGGGAGATATTCAACATTTTGTCATGGAAAATTTCAAACATACAGAAAAGTTGAAAGACTTTTACAATAAATACCTGTATACTCATCATTTTACCATTAACATTTTAATACACTTGCTCTATCATGTAGTTGATCCAGCCATTCATTCTTGACCCATCCATCATTCCATTTTACTTTTCTGATGCATTTCAAGGAGAGTGTTGCAGCAATATTCTGAAATGCTAATCACTGATTCTTTCCTTGAAATTTCCTGCAACTCCTCTATTTTCTCTCAGAGGCAGAAGCAGCGTGGCATAGAGAATGGATCTGAATCCTGACTGCTTGAAATACATCCCTGCCACTTACTAGTCATGTGACTGTGTAACCTTACTGTTACTTAGTGTCTTCATCTGGAATAAGAGGATAATAATAGTACCTACCTCATGAAGTTGTTATGAGAATACATGTCAAGTGCTTACAACAGTGCTTGGCCAGCAAACACTTGTAGAGTACTAACTCCTGTTAGACAATGTCTGCATTTAATTCTTTTCCATTTTGGTGCCACCTAAAGTCCATGGGGTAGTACCATTATTATTAAATATATGGTATATTAGCTGTTATTATTTGTTATAGCAGAAAAAAATTCAGAGGGAAAAAGTGTCTGCTTAGTTTTGAGTTTTAAAACAGACATTTTGAGGTTGATGGCAAAAAGGAAGGAAGGCTTTTGGAAAGAAACTGGGCTCCTTGCTTGTCAAAAACCAAAGTACTGGGGGACGGGGGAAGTTTACGTCATTAACAGTTGATTTTGGAACAATAGGTAAAGACTCACAGCTGGCCAAATTGTATAAACTTTCTTAGCCTTGGAGAAGAGAGAGGAGAAGCAGCCAGGGAGAAGCTGCTGGGGGTAAATGGAACCTTCCCCAAGGCAGGCTGATCCCAGAGTTGGGATAAATGTCCCTGTGGATGAATTTGGGGATTTGATAGCAGAGAATTTTGTTTCCTGTTAATATTTTTTGGACTCCTGAGATGTAATCTTTTATTTTAAAATCCCATCCCTCTCTCCAGTTCAAACTAGGATATCATCCACTGCCACAGGAAAAGGAAACCATAAGAAACAAAATGTTAAATATATAGCTTTTGAGCCAAAACTCAAAGACATGGCAAAACAAAAAAAAACGAGAAACATGTTTGGATGAGTACAGTTGTTTCTTGTTCCAGAGGAGATGCAAATTTTCTGGACTAGAAGAGAACTCAAGGACAGCCCCAGGCAAACTGGGACAGTTGGTCATTCTAGTTGGAGGGGGAGTGAATCTTCTGTTTTTAATTATACTTGATATTTACAAAATGAATTAAAAATTTCCTGTACTAGAAGAGAGGAACAGTCCTAGGCAGACTGGGACAGTTGGTCATCCTAGTGGGGGGTGGTCTTCTGTTTCCAATTATACTTAATATTTACAAAAAAAATTAAGTGTTGTTAGGGTATATTGAGGACTCTAATTTAGTATTCTACTAATAAAGGCAAGACTTGGCAGTATTTCAGTGTTTCCATTATATATGACATAAGTAGATAGCTGGAACTCCCCAAATTTTTAGGAGGGATGCTTTATTCATGCATTACTGACTTGAGTCAGCTATAATTTTCAATTCTATTTTTCCTTTTCAATTGAGAATTAGTTCTAAGCATTTTACGTGAATAATCTATACAAATATAATTCATACATATTATTTTCCAATTGTTTTTGTATAACCATGTTTATTTACAACATAAATAAATTAGAAATGACTATAATAAGTATAAGCTGTGTTGAGTTAGAATTAAGAGCACAGGCTTAGAGCCAGACTATCTGAGTTTGAATCATAGCCTTGCCTCTTACTAGCTGTGTGATATTGGGCAGGTTCCATTTCTTCATCTGCAAAACAGGAATTGAAATAGTATCTACCTAATAAGGTGGTGTGAGGATGAATTTAGTTAACATATGTAAGATGTTTGTAACAGTGCCTGGCACATACTAGGCACTCAAGGATTGTTAGGTGATTTGCAAGTTCTTTTGCCCTATTAATGAAAACTTCAGAGTTTATTTATCGCTAATTATTTTCATAATTAAGACTTCATTAAGAGTTGAGAAGGCAGGTGAAATTGTTTTTCTGAGATGACATATTGTTTTTAGTTTTTATTTTTGAATTTTATTTTATTTATTTTTTATGCAGCAGGTTCTTATTAGTTATCTATTTTATACATATTAGTGTATACATGTCAATCCCAATCTCCCAATTCATCCCCCCTGCTGTCACTTTCCCCTCTTGGTGTCCATACATTTGTTCTCTACATCTGTCTCTATTTCTGCCCTGCAAACCAGTTCATCTGTACCATTTTTCTAGGTTCCACATACATGCGTTAATATACGATATTTGTTTTTCTGACTTCACTCTGTATGACAGTCTCTAGATCCATCTACAAATGACCCAATTTCATTCCTTTTTATGGCTGACACATTGTTTTTTTCCTAACTTTTAATGAGGTCGTGCTGTGGACTGCACTGTGTCCCATTCAACATTCACGTGTTAAGTTGTAACCTCAGAATGACTGTGTTTGGAGACAGGGTCTCTGGGAGATAAAGTTACATGAGGTCATAAGGGCGAGGCAACAGTCACCCAAGTTTTCTTTCCCCATTCTGCACAAAGGTGCCTGATGGAGCAGAATGATGAAGTAGAAATAAGGCCTGACATCTTGGCCCAGGCCTGCCCCTCATCAGCTGAGTGATTTTGTGTAAGTCATTTAACCTCTTCATGTCTCAGTTTTTTCCTTAGTATAAAATGAGGTGCAGGAGATTAGTGTATTAATTGGGTTGAATTACACATCTGAATTGATGACAAGGCTGTGATGAAGGAGAAGCAACAATATAGAGACCAACAACTTGGAAGACAAAGTAGTTAGAGCCAGAAGCAGCTTCCATGAGGATAAGTACCTAGGTTTTTTCAGTGATGTTGGAAAGGGCATTGGATATTCCATAGCAGGTGGAGTGGAAGTTTGAGTCAATTTTGCTTGGTCTTAAGAGGCAGGGAGACTTTGGCTGCCATCTGGGTTATGAAGAGCTTTTGACTAGAAGCTCTATAACTTGTCTTCCAACTCTTGGGTTCTATTAGTTAATGACTATAAGGGGTGAAAATGGAGCAAAGAGAGAGGATGAGGTCTCATTTATGTAAAAAATGAAATGAAATATATAATTGGTCCCCAAGTTCCCTTTCACTCCCGCAGGCTACAGGGGTCTGTCTTCCTTCTTTCACATAAGTTTTTCTCTACCAGCCCTTGATATCCATTTTAACTTGACTGAAGTATCTTGTCTGGGTCCTCAGCATTCCTTGGAACAGCCCTGGTCCTGTAGGTCGCTAGGGGCAGTGCTATCCCCTTTCACCTCACTTCTCATCTATACTTGCAGCATGTATATTAGATTAGGGCTAGACTTCCCAGATAAACCTTGAATTCCAACTCTGCCACTCACTACCATGAGCAAGTCACTTAAGCACTCTATGCTATATGGCATTTTATGTTTTAATCTGTTAGGTAGGGATAAATAAAATACCTATGTCATATCGTGGTTGAAAGGATTAAATGAGATAATTCTTGTAAACTCTTCAAATATTAACTGCCTTGGGAACAGGAACCATATCTTTCTTTTTCTCCTGCCTAGCATGTAGTAGGTGCTCAGTAACTGTTTTTTGAATGAATAAAAATGGCTTAGCCTGGTGTCTGGAACATAATAAGTGCTCAAGAAAAGAACGCTTTATGTATCACCTTCTCTAGTAATCTTCAGTTGCTTTTGCTGCCCAGCATCTATTTGTTGATTTTCTAGTAGCAAAGCCCCAGCTCTCATTTGTGAAACTTCCCCTTCCTTATTCTCAGTTCTTGAGGTTCTGGTGGGGCTGACCCCATATCTCTGCTCCATGAGTTGGTATGTGGTCCAGGCCTGGCTCAATTTAGGACAGTGAGAGTCAGGCCAGATCTTTTTCTGGACCTAATGTGAGAGAGATTCTCTCTTTCCATGTAGGCTGTGAAGTTGGTAAAAGGTAATCTTGAAGCTACTGGTGGCCATCTTGTTCTATGTGGAAGAATCTGCCCAGGAATCACATTAAATCTTGCACAATGAAAACAATGTACCAGTTAGAATGTGTTCAGTTGCAAGAAAATGAAAACCCAATTAATGGTGACTTAAGCAATGAAGACATTTTACTACATAGAGGTATACAGCCCAGGACTGGCACTGTGATTCTGTAATGTCATCAAGCATGTGGGCTCTTCTATTTTTCTGTTTTATCATCCTCAGCTTTTGGTCATTATGCATATCAATTTTGGTAGAGAGAGTAAAAACTCCCCAAAGATGTCCACATCCATATACTCAAAACCTATGAATATATAACTTTTGATGGCCAAAGGGACTTTGTAGATGTGATTTAGTTAAGAATCTTGAGATGGGAAGAGTAATCTGGTTTATCCAGGTAGGTCTAATGTAAACAATGGTCCTTATGAGAGGGAGGCAAGAGAGTCAGAGTCAGAAAAGGAAATGTGTTGAAAGAAGCAGAGGTCAGAGAAACAGAGAGATTTGAAGATATTATGCTGCTGATTTTGAAGATGGAGAAAGGGGCCGTGAGCCAAGGAATGCAGGCAGCTTTTAAAAGGTGGCAAAGATCTAACTTCCAGAACTGTAATATAATAAATTTGTCTTTTTTTAAGCTACTAAGTTTGTCGTAATTTGGCAATAGAAAATTAATACATCACCCATGGTTGCAAAATGGCTGTCAGAGCTCCAGGTATTTTTGTATTTAATGCAGGAAGAAGAGATAGGAGCTAGAAAGGCAGAACACACTGCATTTGTCCCTTTTGTTAGAAAAGGAAAAAACGTTCACAGACGCCCTACCAGCTGACTTCCCCGTACATATCACTGACCAGAACTTGGACACAATGGCTACTTGTACCTGCAAGGGAGGGTAGGAAAGTATCTCACTTTCCAGCTTCATTTGTCTTGTAGATGGGTTCAGTTCATTATTAATGAAAGCATAAGAGGTTATGTTGGGGTCTAGAACCTGGGAGTATATGACCGAAGGTGCCTTTCATCTGGGAGCAAGGGCCATGGGAGAATCTTTGTCCTATATGCTGTGTGTCATTCACCCACAGCAGTCTGAGGCACAGTGATGGAGTGTCTCAGAAACTGGGCTTCTCATAATCCGGGGTTCGAGTATTTTTGGAAAATGATAATGGAGAGCATTTGAGAGCCTTTGGTTGGGGAGTACCGGTGTGTGTCTTGAACCAGAGCACAGGAAGCCTGTGTTCTTCATAAGTGGATTCTTCCCATCAGGCATTTGTGGAGAGGGTCAAGCCTGCTCCAAAACCATAAGAACGAGTGAAAGCTGAAGACTTAATCAGAAGAAGGGCCCTAGAAAGCACAAAAGAAGGTGAGAGATGGAGTGGAGAGGAGAAAGAGAGATAAAATCAAGTATCCTATTAGGGATATAATGCAGAGAAATCTAGGTATGATTTTTATCAGTGTTTACCTGCTTGATAGTTCTCTTGTGGGGACAGGCTTTCCTCAGTGAGAGGCAGTGATGAGATTGGTGATCATAGTCAGAAGCTTAGATAGACTCCCTGGCATACAATGGATGTCTAGGCAAAGGATATGGCAACTGCAGCTTTTGACAAAAGTTCAGAAGTCTGCTGTGGTATACCAGAAGAAACACACAGCATTGAGAACAACAGAGTGACTCTGACAGAGAGATAAAAGCTAAAAAAAAAAATTAAGTTGGCTTTAGTAGGGATCACCCTCATTGGCATTGACTGGACAGTAGGATTGCCTTACTAGTCCCGCCTGTTGGATGGAAGTTTGTTTGTTGGTGTGGACTTTCCATGTATCTGAGTGAGGGAGTACCATCCTTGATCCCCACCCCCACCTCCTAAAGAAATATAGGTATACATGTATGCATAGATGTATATGGACAAAGATGATCATTGTATCAATGTTTGTAAATAACAAAAAAGCAGAAACTGCCTAAATGTCCATCTGAAGGGGACTGGTTAAATGAATGATACTATATTATCCATATAACGGAATGCTCCAGTGCTATTTATATGGCTGATATAAATTCCATATTATATTAAAGGAATCAAGCAAGATGCAGAGCAGTGTCCAGAATATGCTCCCATTGTGGGGACTTTGTCTCTGGGGAGGGGGACTCAGGCTTTTGGGAGGAAGGAAGACATGTTTTTGCTTGTTCTGATTTTTTTTTTAACTGGCAGTATTATACTAGTTATCTATTGCTATATATAACAAATCACTTCAAAACTTAGTGACTAAACAATCATTTTCTTTGGTAACAATTCTAAGGGTGAGCAGTTAGGGCTGGGTTCACCAGGTGGTTCTCCTGGTCTTCTCTTGGTCATGTGGCTGCAGGCGTCTGGTGATTGGACAAGAGCTGGATGATTTAACACGGACTCATTTAGGTGTCTGGCTGTGGATGCTGGCTGTCATGTGTGCCATCTGCCTCTAGCAGGTCAGCCTCAGCTTCTTTTTTTTTTTTTTTTTTTTTTTTTTTTTTTTTTTTTTGCGGTATGCGGGCCTCTCACTGTTGTGGCCTCTCCCATTGCAGAGCACAGGCTCCGGACGCGCAGGCTCAGCGGCCATGGCTCACGGGCCCAGCCGCTCCGCGGCATGTGGGATCTTCCCGGACCGGGGCACGAACCCGTGTCCCCTACATCAGCAGGCGGATTCTCAACCACTGCACCACCAGGGAAGCCCCAGCCTCAGCTTCTTGACAAGATGCCTGTGTTCAAGGAGAGCAAGAGCTGAAGTTGCAAGGCCTCTTGAGGCCTAGACTCACAGGAACTCACACAACACTTCTGCCATATTCTGTTAGTCAAAGGAAGTCACATGGCCAGCCCAGCTTCAAGGATTGAGGAAACAGATTCTATCTCTTATAGGGAGGAGCATCGAAGAATTTGTGGCCAATTTTAATCTAAAATGAAAAGACAACCTACAGACTAGAAGAAAATAATTGCAAATGATGTGACTGACAAGGGATTAATTTCCAAAATATACAAACAGCTCATGCAACTCAATATCAAAAAAACAAACAACCCAATCAAAAAAATGGGCAGAAGACCTAAATAGACATTTCTCCAAAGAAGACATACAGATGGCTAACAAATACATGAAAAGATTCTCAACATCACTAATTGTTAGAGAAATGCAAATCAAAACCACAATGAGATATCACCTCACACCACTCAGAATGGCCACCATCAAAAAGTCTACAAATAGTAAATGCTGGAGAGCATGTGGAGAAAAGGGAGCCCTCCTACACTGTTGGTGGGAATGTAAATTGGTGCAGCCGCTATGGAAAACAGTTTGGAGGTTCCTTGAAAAACTAAAAATAGAGTTACCATAACAATCCCACTCCTGGGCATATATCTGGAGAAAACTCTAATTCAGAAAGATACATGGACCCCAATGTTCACAGCAGCACTATTTACAATAGCCAAAACATGGAAGAAACCTGTGTCCATCAACAGATGAATGGATAAAGAAGATGTGGTACATATATATAATGGAATATTACTCAGCCATAAAAAGAATGAAATAATGCCATTTGTAGCAATATGGATGGACCTAGAGGTTATCATACTAAATGAAGTAAGTAAGAAATAGAAATATCATATGATATCACTTATATATGGAATCTAAAAAACAGTACGAATGAACTTTTCTGCAAAACAGAAAGAGACTGACAGACATAGAAAACAAACTTATGGTTACCATGGGGAAGCGGGGGAAGGGATAAATTGGGAGTATAGGATTAACAGATACACACTACTGTATATGAAATAGACAACAAGGATTTACTGTATAGCACAGGGGACTGTATATATATAGTCACTTTGCTGTACAACCTGAAACTAACACAATATTGTAAATCAACTATACTTCAATAAAAAAATAAGTATCAATGCTATTTGTAATAATTTTATAGTATTTTAATAATTTGGTGGAACTTTGGAGATTAGTATAAAAACCATCTAATTGTATAAAAAAGGAAACTGTGGTCAGAAAAGTAAAGTATTTTGGATAAGATAACATAGTAACAGCACCAGGATTAGAACCAGGTCTCTGACTTCCAGGCGTGTACTCCTAATTCCACAATAGGATTTCTTTTTTCAAGCAAAGCTTATTAGTGATCTTTGTTCTAGAGAACCTGACAACATAGCTCTACTACTTTTATACTTAAGAACTTTAAAGGTTATAGCTGAACCAAGCAAAGGAAAAGACTAAAGAAAGAATCCAAGAAACAATTCTGAGAAAAGTAAAATGGGAATTTGAATTATCTAGGTTATCTAGTCTCATTGCTCCATTTTTTTTTAAGAAACATAACCTTAGTGTATCTGTAGAATAAATAATTCATCAAGTCATAAATACCTTGGTTAAAATTGCTTTATGAAATGCTCAAATGGGTCTAGATTATTTTTCCTCTTGGGATATTTTAAAAAACAAATGTACTGGGACTTCCCTGGTGGCACAGTGGTTAAGAATCCACCTGCCAATGCAGGGGACATGGGTTCGAGCTCTGGGCCAGGAAGATCCCACATGCCACGGAGCTACTAAGCCCCAGCGCCACCACTACTGAGCCTGCACTCTAGAGCCCGTGAGCCACAACTACTGAGCCTGTGTGCCACAACTACTGAAGCCCGCGTGCCTAGAGCCCATGCTTTGCAACAGAAAAGCCACCACAATGAGAAGCCCATGCACCACAAGAAAGAGTAGCTGCTGCTCGCCACAACTAGAGAAAGCCCATGCGCAGCAATGAAGACCCAATGCAGCCATAAATAAATAAACAAACAAACAAACAAAAAACCAAATGTACTGTCAAGTATATTCAAGTTATTCTTGTTGATTCCACTGGGAATTTAAGCATTCTCTAACAGCTCTGCTTAGTCTTTAATTAATTTAATCTTTATTATTAATTGGTTGGTTAATGAATTTTTAAATTAATTCAGCAAAATGTTTATTGCTGAATTAATTAAATTCAAAATATTGTGCTGACAATTGTAAAGAATATAAAATAGAATAAGGTATTTACTCTCCTCTTAAGAAGCTTAACTTCTTGTTGGGGGCAAACATGTGTATAGCTAACTATAACACAAAGAGGAATGAATTAGATGCTGTAAGGGAGATATTAGCAAAGTGGAATAAGAATATAGCAGAACAATTGTAGTAATGCCAGCTGGGCAGAGTGGTAAAGGCTATATCATTTGTGGCAGAACGGAAGAAGAACCAAAAGAAAGTTTTTCTATATATAGAGTGGTTCATAGAATTTCTTCACAGGAAGTGGAAGTTGGGGAATTTAAAAGGTTTAAATGCTTAAGATGCATGTCTGGGTTATTGGGAACCCTCAGAACAGATAGTCATTTTTTCCCTATAAGGGGATTTTTGTGGTACATAAAGTTCTGAATTGAAGAATCCCTGTAATCATTATTACGTATGGATATCTGGATTAGATGGAGTCTACCGAACAATTAAAATCAAAGTTCTGTCATGCCAAGGAAGCAAAAGCAGGTAAGTAGCCTTTCTAACAGAATTCTCCATTAACAGATTTACTTCTTTTTGGGTTTGCTAACACAGTACAATAGATTGTAAACTTTGATGAAAGAGGGGGAGACACAGGAAGATAACGTCTTAATTTATGTATTTTAAATTTTTATATTAAAGGTTTATCTTATGTTCATTCATTGACATTTTCTTTTGTGTTCAAAGATCACCTAAATAAAAAGGCAAACAGCCAGGCAGAAGTTCCTTAAAAGACAACAACGAGAAAAATGCTCAAGTTGGCCCAAGTTGCAGTAAGAATGAGTGGTAAAATATTTCTGTTCATTAGAAGCCCATAAACTACTCCTTTCAGAGCCTTGAAATCCTGAGAACAAGTTGAGTTGATGTGAGGATGCAGTTTTAACCAGTTATTGTTGCTTTTTTGGTTTAAATAAGACTTGGAGTCTCATTTTATGAGTGCCTTTGTTATTTTTTCAACATCTGGTCACCTTATGATATGCAGCAGCTAATGGAGCACAGGATGTATATCATTGGATAAATAAGAACACTATTTTTCTTGAGGGACAACACATATTCTTGGGACTTTTATTGAGTTATGTTTTACTAGTCCTAAAATATTTAGAGTTATGTACTTAAAAGATACAGAGCATAGGTATTACATCCACAGAAAGTATTTTAGTCAGTGAATGTGCATTGTAGCAGGTAGAGATGAACTTAGCACGTCTTGTAGACTGAACTGGGAACAGACTCTTCAGCCATAAAATGCACTTAACAGTCTATTTAATAGTGGTGAGGTCCTTGAAAATGCAATATCCATGCTAATCTCACCTTTTTCTAAATCACAGATGAAAAATAGGTCAGTTAGGTAGAGCCTTCTCTTTCTATTTAAAGTGTGACATTTAATCTATTTAAACAACTACCAAAACTTTATTAATTCAATGTAAGATAAGTGTGCTGAGAAAGTAGAGAAGTTTATTAAGAACACAAAGTTTTCCAAAATTTGATCTGGATGTTTTAGGTTTTAGGACTCAATAAAAATCTCTACTTGGTGGTTTTGATCAAATCGGTAACACCAAGGAGAGACCAGGAAAAAAGCAAACCAGAATGTAAGTAAATCTTACACTGTGAAATGGCTTAAAGGAACTGAGTATTTTACAAAAAGTAAGAGGCAAAAATTTAAAAAGGAGCCTCCAGAGAAAGACTTTCCACTTCCCTGATGCCTCTAGGGAAAATTCATTTGGGAAGAGAAGTATACACAGCCAGAAATGCTTCCAGCAGAGAACAAACCAAGGAGTCAAATTAGGGCTTAATGGAACTAGATTCCAGCCTTGGTGCATTTCATTTAAACCACAGTGTTCTGTAGAAGTCTATCGAGAGGAAAATGCAGGGTATCTGATAAATCCTAATTGCACTTTACTGGGGTCTATTTTGGAGAATCACTGTTCACACTTTTCTTCTCCAGCCCCCTCATTTATTTGAATAGGATTTAGTACTCTCTGGCCCCAACCTGGCAATCTGCCCAAATGCATACCTAGGGTAATGCAATAGTTCCAATCTTTCCCAAGAACGATTATAAAGAACAAGAGCTCCATTATTTGGATAGTAAACACAATGATACTCTACTACAGCTTTGTATAGGGGTTTTGGGAAAAACTTGCTGCTGTTTTTTGTTTGTTTGTTTTTAATTTTTCTTATCATATGTTCTTGGGTTGCAGGTGTCAACTGAAGGGAGAGGATGTTTTTCTTTTCCTAGCCCTCTTCTCCAGATTCTGAAAGAAATCCTAGAGGAGAAAGGGCACCCAGAGGTTATGAACTGACTACGGTGGATTCAATAATAGTTTAGTTCTGTTCAGTTCAGCTCTTATTCCAGAAAACTAACTCCATCAATTATAGAAAATAAATTTTTATAGATAGTTTTTTCCAAACCTGCCTTCACATCCAGAAAGGATTATTTTCCTTCACACCATCAAAGCACCTAGGTTCTTCCCTTCATTTTATAAGAATCATTCAGGTGATATGTAGTAGCTACTATTATTGGGCACATGTGGTATCTCATTTAGATTTTTTTTTTTTTTTCCCGGTACGCGGACCTCTCACTGCTGTGGCCTCTCCCATTAGGGAGCACAGACTCCAGACACGCAGGCCCAGCGGCCATGGCTCATGGGCCCAGCCGCTCCACCGCACGCGGGATCCTCCCGGACCCGGGCACGAAGCCGCGCTCCCTGCATCGGCAGGCGGACTCTCAACCACTGTGCCACCAGGGACGACCTCTCATTTAGATTTTTAAATCCAAGTTCCTAGAGGCAGAGTGCTACTACTGACAATATCTGCCATCTCCTTTCTCATTAAAACCAAACCCAAAACTCACTGTAAAACAAAATGGTGATTAAAAAAAAAAATCACACCCTACGTATTTTGTGTCCTGCCCCTCTCCTCAGAGCTCTTTTTTAGTTTGGTAATCTTTTTAAAAAGTTGGTGAGCAAAAGCTAGGAAGCAAAGGCTTTATTTTGTGACTTACCTGTTTTTCTGGTATGGACTTTCATTCTTTACTACAAATAAAAATTTACTTAAAAATCTGACTTTAAATCTTGATGTATTTACTGTAAAATTTACAAGTTGGAACCTCCTACCATCTTGATTTATATGATTTTAAAATGGAGTTCTTATCATTTCCCTCGGGGAGACTTTTTGGTTTGAATAGTTCTTATTGGCAGGTTGCCTCCTTTATATTTAGCCCAAATTTTCATTTTCAAAGACCATTTTAGACAAGTACCATGATAGCTCTAGCCAATGGATCTGTGGGCCACATAATAGAGTGTGACAATCCACTCAGTTGTGAAAGACACTGAAGATAAGCTAATAAAGTTGCATTTGTGTTATCACATTGGCTTTACAAATCTACTTGAACATTGGCTCATCAGTGTTTCTCATTATTGGAAATTATAGATGTTTATAATTCTCCAAAATATGTTGGGCTAAGTTATATCATATATTTAAATTTAAATTCAAAGCCCTGGACTGAGAGAGATGTAGATTTGTGACACTCTTTGGAGGTTTGGGGGTCCATGAACCAATGAATTTATTGCATTGCCACATTAAAGATCTCTTTTGATCTGTAAAGATATAAGCACCATCCTATATTTTAATAACTTTTAAAAACAGAATTTTAAAATCTTATGAGTTTATAAAGCTTAGACTTCCATACCAAATTATATCTGTGGACCTTTATACATTTATATTTCTTCTGTCTTATTTAAATAACATCTAGATAAAAATAAAGATATAAAAATGATGTTCTTAGAATTGTTCCTAGATTCTGTGACAATAACACCATTCCAACTATATGGCAGGAACATGTGTTATTTCTTTTATGGTCCAAATTGACAAAATTATATGTATGATTATGTACATATATGCAGTTGAAAAATCTGTATTTGTATGAGAGTAATTCCAAGTGGCATCTGAAATTGACAGCAAAAATAACAATAATTTATATTCTCCTGGGCTGTATACAATACTGGTCTATAAACACCTTAAGGGCAGGTTATTAATTCAAAAACTATTTGTTGAATAAATGAATATATCCATAAGTAATTATAAATGAACTTGATTAGCTTCATTTAAGCAGTAAAGAAATTTAAATAATTATACTTTCACAGTAGATAATGCAGTTTTATGTTGATTCCACTTTGGTCTCTTTCAAATAGGGGCTCAGTTTCTGAAGTTCCCGAAACAGTTCATCTCATCTATAAGGCTATTTGGTGGTTTGAAACAAGGGTGATTCTGTGCGTGTGCCTGTGCGTGTGTGTGTGTGTGTGTGTGTGTGTGTGTGTGTGTGTGTGTGTGTAAAAAGGAGAGGGAAGGGAAGGAAGTGGGGGAGAGGGAAGAGAAAGGTAAGTTGAATACTCTATAAAGAGAATCTTTCCTGTATCAACTATTTGGCTACTCACCGGAATAATTTATATAACAAAGACAGAATAACTACTTGATTCTTTTTCTTTATTTACCAGTTTTCAAAATAATGAGTGGTTTGCTAGCTTCCTCCATTGGTAACCTTTTCTTTTTTTAAGTTATCTTTACGAGTGCATGGACAATGTGACAGACAATTCACGTTTGATGTGTTTCAATCCATTGTAGTTATTACGCTTACTGATGCTCAGTGTGTCCCATCCGTGGCCCTCAGGAGTCTTTTCAAGGTGGCTCTGGAGTCTTTCTGACATTGACCCTAGTAGTCTTTGACAGTTTCCTTGATACCTGGTGAACAAAAGTTTCCAGATTTATTTTTATGTATTTCTTTTCCAAACTTGTAATTAGCTACTTCTCCTGTGATCTCCCTTTCCTTTTTACTAGAAATGGTGTTTCAAGACTACAGTCTGTATGCTAAGGATGCTCATTGTTATTGAACTGGTCTTTGTTTTTAGTCCTTTCAGTAAAAAGAGCTAGGAAATATTTCCTCCCTCCCTCCCTCCCTTTCCCTCCCTCTTTCCCTCTCCTTCTGTCTCCCTCCCTTTTTTCTCTTCAGTAATCAGGTAAAATAAATCATAAGTTCATATTGATACTTAACTTCTATCTTACACCTTTTACTCCTTTCCCACACCAAGAATCCTGGTATCAAAATACTGGGATGATAGAATCTGAATATCACATAAATCTTCATTTTCTTTACCCCCTTTACACATACAGTAGTCTTAGAACAATAACACTAATCCTAATGCCAACAACATGAGTTACTAACAACAATCATTTAATTTTTTTTAACACATCTTTTTTTTCTTAGGGTATATTGCACTTGGTAAATTACAGTGTTTTAAAGTCACTTGGGGGAATTCCCCAGTGGTCCAGTGGTTAGGACTCCACACTTCCACTGCTGGGGGCCCGTGTTCGATCTCTGGTCAGGGAACTAAGATCCCTCAAGCCACGCAGCATGGCCAAAAAAGAAGAAATAATAAAGTCACTTGGAACATTTATTCTCTGTGTAGTTGAGCTACCAAATGGATACACATTGTATCCAAATTTCTTTAGTTTCATTCTATTTCTGGTTTGGGGGGATTTATTTTTTTCCACTTAATTTTGTTTTATAATTAACTTAATTTTCAAAGTTCATAATCATACTAAGGACAGTCTTCATCGATATTTTGTCTTTTTTTAGGGGTGCAAAAAATGAAAATGACTTGAAAATGAATGAAAGTAACTAAGATTCATATTTAATTATAGTCCTGACATCTATTTGCTGTATTAGGGAAATTACACAATGTCTCAAAACAGCATTTCCAACAAGTGTGTTTCATGAACCACTCTGTAGGGTGGGATGTCAGAGTTGGGTTGGGGTGTGGGGATAGGATTTCATGGTTAATGTCTGAGAATTCTGTATTCTCTTGGAGAGTCATGACTTATAATAACACACAAAAGCCTCTGAGAAAACCTGGAGTAAAGAATCCTTTTTTAGATTTGTGTAACCCATTGTTTTCAAACTTATCTCTGTATCAAGAGATTGTCCTCATACTTTTCTTTTACCTTTTTTTTTTTTTCTTTGACAATAGGTATCACACTGAATGACAGTTCTGTGGAACATACTTTGGGAAATGTTGATCTCCAGTTTTCTTGTATGTCCAAAAAGGATAATAATACCTGTTCTACCATTCTCAGGGTTATTGTGAGGATCAAGTGAATTGGATATGAACAACTTTTAGCATATAAAAGAGAACACTATTTTGCCAGTGGCTATATGGAAATTTGGAGGTTCACTCTAACTCTATGCTGCTTAGGTGGACTTATTCCCCGGAGGAAGCAAAGGTATGATGAAACCTGGAAATTTCAGAAGAATGGCAAATGACATATAAGGGTCAATTGGGGAAGATGTACAGAGAAGAAAAAGTTATTTCAGAAAATAGCTGTGATCAGATGAATGGTTTTCACCTAGAATCAGGGAAGTCCTGGGCTTGATATAGAAAAGGGCTTGTTTTCTTAATAAGTGGAAGTGATCTAGGGACGGGACTAGAAACTACTATAAAAGTATGATTTGTGTGAGGAAGTTTGCCTAGTACATTGAGTATTCAGAGTACCTTTGATAAGGTATGTACTAGTTTGTTAGGGCTGCCATACAGAAAACCAGAGACTAGGTGGCTTAAACAACAGAAATGTATACTCTCATACTTCTGGAGGCTAGAAGTCCGAGATCAAGGTGTCAGTGGGGTTGGTTTCTTCTGAGACTTCTCTCCTTGGCTTGTAGACTGCCATCTTCTCCATGTCTTCACATTGTCCTCTGCATGTGGGCATGTCCATTGCCAAATTTCCTCATCTTATAAGGATATCAGTCATAATGAATCCAGTTCTACCCTAATGACCTCATTCAAAACGCATTTACTGAGCATCTGTTATATATAGGCACTGGACATTCAGAGGTGATAGTACCTAGTGGAGGGAAAGAGCAGTAGTAGGTATATAGATGTAGTGGTGGGGCAGTTCAGGTATGAATTAGAGGTTTTGACGTTCCTTCCACTATTTATTCAATGAACATTTTAAGCATCAACTTTGTTCTAAATACTGTGTCAGAAGCTATTGGGTTGGGAGGCAGAAAGTAGAGACTGATACCAACTGTCATCATTTGAAGATACATCTTTTATCATGTATTGATATTTCTGAAATTATATGTTTTACAATCATAGTAAGTTTAGATGGTAACTTTTGTTTCTCTCTCAGTGGTGCTTAAAATAGTGGTGCTTCTTACAACTGACAGAGCCAATAAGATTTAATAAAACATGATTTTTGATCTGCCAAACACAGTTCTTATTCACAAGATGCTTAATATTTATGATCCTGTGATGTACTGGATTTCCTCCTACCCACGTAATATCCTTCATCAGCTTGCCTTTTTCCTCTTGGCCTTAAATACGTGTGTACTCAAGTATGGTTGTCTATTTTCTTTTTGTACTGTCTCCATGTTTCTTCAGCCAAATGAAAGATGTTCATATCTTTATCTTCAGCCCCAACTTCTTTCCTGGGCTCTGATTCAAAACTGGTACTTGGATATTACTACTTTGTTGTCTTGATGTCACCTCAAACTTAATACAATGCATCATATTTCCCTCCAAGCCAGTTTCTCCTTCAGGCTTCTCTAGATCTTTCAGTTCTTCTGGTAATTCAGACTTGACACCATTGGAGCCATGCTTGACTTTCCCCTCTCCTTTGTTTCACTTCTACATATCTACTATGTTACCAAGACCTGTATATTCCTCCTCTGGCATTGATCTCTTCTTTTCCAGTTCCACTATTGCTATCTCAGTCCTGGCTCTTGTCTAATCACGCATGGACTACTAAAAAGATTTCTACTTCTCCTTCTGATTTATTTTATCCCTTATTACTATTTTAAATTTTCTCTAACACTTTATTGTACACTTGCTAAAAGTCATTACATGCTAAGTCATTCAATGGTCCCTTACTGATCACTGAATAAATTCTGAACACCACAGCCTGGTATACAAAACTCTCCACAATTAGTCCTTTCCAGCTTCATCACCCACCATCTCAACTGGAGGAAATGGTCTGCACTTTTCAACCGCTACAACTTTGGCTTGAACCATTTCCTTTGTCTAGAGTCCTACTCCCATCCTCCTGGCTTATGAAGGCCCAGGCTTTCCTTCAAAGCTCAGCTGACTTCTCCAAGGAAAGCATTTCCTGATAGTACTTAGTTTACAGTGAACCCTCTTCTCTGAAATCCTACAGTACTTAATGCATATACCAGTAATCTGACATTTAGCATCTGTTCTTCTATCCTTTTATGCATGAAAATGACTTTCCAATGAGAATTAAATCTCTTGAGGTCAGGAACTTGGCCATATTTCTTCATATTTCCAGGGCCGATGGTCTTTTAAACATAGTAGGATGAAATTTTATTTGGGGAAGTTTACCTAGCCCACTCACTCATTTCATAGATGAAGAAACCGAGATCCAGAGAGTTGTTCAGATCCACTTAGTATAAAGCCATAGCCAAAGCCAAATATTTGCTGGTAGTTACGGATTACAGAGGGGTTGGCTTTTACAGAATGGCAAGATTCAGAAGGGGGATATGAGGGCATTCTTTGACTAAAGGAAGGGAATGTGGTCATTATTTGTAAGTTTGGGCATAGGTGATCCAGGCTGACTGATGGGGATTGTGTGGTGGCTACTGGAGGGCAGGGCTGCTCTTCTGCATCACCAACAAACAGTCTCTCAAAAATGGCTGGACCTTCAATACTCTTTCTTCCATGAAGTGACTTCCCAGCCTTAATACCTTCTTCTTCGCAGGCATGTAGCTTGAAGAAAGTAAAGCAGGTTGGCTTTCTGGCTCCTTGACGGCACAGGTCCAGAGGAAGATCCCCTGCCCGCTGGTGAGGACTAGCCATGGGGCTGTCCACTGTGGGAAGCGAGCCAGGACGCGCCCCTGACAGGAATCCGTGGACTAAGCAGCCTTTCAGGCCTTGGCCGCGATCCCAGGAAATTAGAGCAAGGGGCTTTCCACCTGCCCCAAGCCTCATCCGGCGCCAGGCCTCTCGGGTTCCAGCCGCTGCTGCTCCGCCTCCGAAGCCGGCCACCTCCTCTCCGCGCCTTTTCCCCGCCCCTCCCCTCACGCTCGACGGGCTCGCTCCCGCGCAGGGCACGCGGGCGGCGCGCGAGCACGCGGACGCGGAAGGAAGGCCGGCGGGGCATTCTGCCGCGGGGGCGAGCGCGCAGGCGCCTTCCTGGGACCCGCTGCGGCGCGAATCCCAACGTTCCGCGGGCGGCGGGGTAAGGGGTCGGGTCACTGCCGTTCTGGGGCGCCCGGCCGGGGTGGGGAGAGACTGGGGCTGGCGGCCTGGCTCCCGGTACCGCTTCGCTCAGAGGAACGGCACACGAGGCCTTCGCAGACCATCCCGCAGGCTCGCTTGGGAGTCGGCTGGGGGACGCGGTGACGGTGGGGGGCACCCTGGGCTGGAGCTGCTTGGCACCCTTGTTCCTGAGGTCCTGAGGGTCTGGCCCGCCGGAGAAAGGGAGAGACACATCAGGAGGGGTCACTTCGGCGAGACGTGCTCACCTGGGATAGCAGTAGTCCCTGGCTGTGGTGTCCACCTGGGGGAGGGACCTTTCAGGCTGAAAGGAGCAAGTTCGGCCCTGGGACGTGGACGGCAGACTTTCTTTTCTGTCCAGACGCACCCTCGGGGCAAACTAGGACGGAAAACTCCTCTGCTGCCCGCGTGGCAACTTCGTGGCGCGAGGATGGGTTAGGAAGTTACTGTGCTTTGCTTTACAGATGGGAAAAGTAATAACCCTTTTTACTGTTCAAGGAGAAGAGATCGGTTGAAAGTGTCACATAATATCTTTAACCATAAAGGACTCAGTAAAATTAGGTACTTCCCTTCACACACGAAGATCTCCGTTCAGGAAATATAATACTTTATGAGTACCTGCTTTCTGCCAACATTGTTCTAAGCGCAGGGAACGGAGCCACGACTAAGGTAGGAGGATCCCTACTTGCCTGGAGCTTATATTCTAGTTGGCAAATAAATGTAATTTCCTTTATACTTTTTAATTGGAATATAACATGTACAAGAAAATACTGTACACAAATCATAAATTGTAACTAGTTGATTTATCATTAAGTAAACACATCTTTTAACCACCACTCAAATCAGGAAGCACCATTCACACAGCATCTTCTCAGAAGACCTTCCTGGAGACCGCTCCCAATCGCCATCCCCTTTCCTCCCCAAAGGTAACCTCTTTCCTGATTTCTAACACCACAGATTAGTTTTGCCTATTTATGAGCCTTTTGTAAATGGAACCATATGGTGTGCATTATTTGGTGTCTAGCTTTTTAAACTCAAGATTATGTTTGTGAGATTGTTTCATGTTGTGTGAAAATATAATTTCTGAGAGTGAAAAGAATTAGGAAGAAAATAAAAGAAGGTAACGGTACAAGCAGTAGGAAGTGGAAAACTTAGTAAGAGTGGCCAGGGATGAACTTTCTGAGGGGATGACTTGAGGTATAAGATGAATGACAAAAGATTGGCCAGTGAGCTGACTTAAGAGCGTTCCAAGCAAAGAGAATAGAATTGGAAAGGAACTGAGGTATGAATGAAATGGGCAGGTTCTAGAAAGAGGGAAGACCTTGTGGGAAAGTGGGCGGAGATGAAATTGGAGAGGTAGGCAGGATCTTATGGCTGAGGTATTTGGATTTTATTCTAAGTGTAATAGATGCCAGGAAGAGATGTTTTTGATGTCCTTCAGTTTCTAACATGAGCCACTTGTGGAGGATGTGAAGGCCTACCCATTTTACTCAGTAAAGAAACCCTACAAAAGTGGCAGTACTTGTCACTTACTGGGGATTAGGACATGTTGGGAGACGAAATCATCTTTTGTATTGTCAGGATTTATATTAATTTAGACACATAATATGCATCCAAAATCAGATTTAAAACACAGTTTAGAAATTAGTTACCTGTTTTCCACTCTAAAAATATTCTTTTCAAGTTGTTGCTTAGCTTCTGCTTGAACCTTTCAATGAGGAACTCCTTTCTCAAGAAAAAGCTAATTTTTGGACGGCTCTAGTTGTTAGAAAAGTTTTTCTAATATTTAATCTAATATTGGTCATCAGTTCTGCATCCATACAGAACTGATAATTATCATCTGTTATCTGTTGCCTCCCTTTAAATACTCAAGCAATTGATTTTTGTTGGTTTTTTCACATTTAAGTGCAGAACTTTGAATTTATTTGAATTTATCCCTGTAATGATTTCTGGAGTTAGATTTGGTTCATCATAGATGTTGTCCAAATCTTTTTGGATATGCTTCTTTCATGTGTCAGCTGTTCCACCTTTGTGCTTCTTTTTAATTTTTATTTATTTTTATTTTTTAATTTATTTGTTTATTTTTGGCTTCGTTGGGTCTGTTGCTGTGCGCGGGCTTCGTCTACTTGGGGCTGCTCTTTTTTTGTTGTGATGGTGCACGGGCTTCTCACTGAGGTGGCTTCTTCCCTTGTTGCCGAGCACGGGCTCTAGGCACGCAGGCTTCAGTCATTGTGGCTTGCAGGCTCTAGAGCGCAGGCTCAGTAGTTGTGGCGCACGGGCTCAGCTGCTCCGCGGCATGTGGGATCTTCCCGGACCAGGGCTCGAACCCATGTCCCCTGCATTGGCAGGTGGACTCCTAACCACTGCACCACCAGGGAAGCCCCATCTTTGTGCTTTTAACAAACCTGATCAGAAAAGTTCCCTGGTGGCCTAGTGGTTAGGATTTCTTGCTTTCACTGCTGGGGGCCTGGGTTCAATCCCTGGTTGGGGAACTGAGATCCCGCAAGCCACGCGGTGCAGCCAAAAAACAAAAAAACTTGATAAGCATGTTACTGGTTAAGCATTATGTTCTTTTAAAGTTTATTATGATTATTAAATGTTGTGGATTATTGATTTAACTTGTTTGTATTAGTTATTTAAATTTCCAAGATGGAATATTAGTTAAACTGTATTTTTAAATCCAGGAATTTGAATAATATAGTCACATAGCCTTATTAAATGCTTTGAGTCATTCTACCTGATTGAGATGCTAGACTTATTAGTTCTAGAGTTGTCCCTTGCTATTTTTAAGTAAGAAAATACTTTTTTGACCTGTAGGTAGAATATGCCAATTTTTCCCTAAAATTTTCATTTATATATTAATTTCATTTTTCTGAATATATGTAAATTAAATTATGTCCTGTGGTTAAAACGGCCCATGATTTTTCAAATCTCTGAACTTTTAGAACCCCGACCCAATAGGGAAAAAGTAAAAAAAAATGAAGCATGTAAGTGGTTAATTGTATTTTACTGCTTTTGTATTTTCTCTTAAGAGTTGGGGCTATTCTTATTGATTCTTACAAAGGTTCATTCTCTAGAATGGAAAGTTGGTGTAGTTAGTTCAAGTATATTTTGGAAGGAAAGAAAAATCAAACTACGTAATTTACTTTAGTGGAAGATTTTCTCAAGCTGACTATAAAGATAAAAGTCCTCTTTCTGTCTACACCAAAGGTAAAATCACCCCTTTGTTTATCTTTGTGGTCTTGTTTTTACCTGTAGGTGAAAATTCTTTGTTTAGAACTGACCTACTATCTACATATCTCTGTTGTTTTTCTTCACTCAGAAATATTTCCTTGTGAGAGCAGATCCTTACTATATCTTTAGATATATTGAGTCACATTTAATGGGGGAGAGCTACCTTTTGAGGTACATTTCCCAACTAGAGGACTAGGGGATAAGGATCTTAAAATTATCACCTTTCCTCGATTCCCCGCCTCCGCTTCCCTCACTTCTCCATCTTTCTACTTGGTTTAATGGGTTTGTTGTTGTAGGTACTATGCTTAGCTAAATCTTGGTATCTTTTTTCTTTTTTCCTGCAGGCTACTTCTTCATAGACATAAAAATCAATATTTGACTGGAAACGAAGCATCACTTAAAATCCTCTCAAATTCCTAATTCCAAAGAATTGATCACATTTTTCTGATCAAGAAAAGAAGTGATTGCGTGTTAAAAGTATTCCGGCATTGGTCCTGTTATTTTTCCTCTCCCTAAATTTGAGAAGAAATATGGAGAAATGCTACTTGATGACAACTGTTGTCTTACTAGGACTAACAGTACGGTGGACAGTTTCTCTTAATTCTTACTCAGGTAATGCATTTTTTGTTTAAGATAGGTAAATAATTTTTTTGAATCATTTTTCTTGTTTGTTTTTTGAGGTTTTTAGTTTTTGGTAATAGTTTATAGTCTTCTGACCGGGACAGAGAAGAATTTTAAGTTTTGTTAGTGTAGTCAAGAAAATACACTTAAGCATCTAATTCTAATAAATAGAATTTGTATAAGAGCTAAATAGAAGCATGGGCTTTGTGATAATGATAAAACAAAGATGTGTTTTAACTGGGAAGATGACAGGTTGAGAAACAATTATCTATTAGGCATTGAAGAGAGAAATGAGCTAGTACTTCAAAGGGGGAACAGAATCAAAAGAGGCTTTTTTGTTTGTTTAGGGTAGAGAAGGCATGCTACTACATTGAAAGGAAGAGACCAGTGGAGAATAAGATTGGGGATGATGTGAGAGAAAGGGAGGAGGAATTGATGGAGTGTGGTCCTGGAGGCTGGGGATGGGATTAAGTTTAACTTTGTGAGTATTTATTTAATACTTCTCATGTTCCAGGCATTATGCTAAGTGCTAGAAATTCCAGGTGAATTCTTAGATACTTAACAGCTCCAGTATTTAAAGAGTCCACATTTTAGTAGATAAGTAGTCACAATACAACGTGATAATTATAATGTTGAAGTATGTGTAAGGTTCAAAGGTAACATAGAGAAATGAGTGATCAGGATGCATTGGAGAAAATTTTTCAGAGAAGATGATTTTTGAGTTCAAGGTTTGAAGGATGAGTTGGAATTTGCTAGGAAAGTGAAATGGGGAAGATATTCTAGACAGCAGAACATGTGCAAAGACATGGTAGATGGCATGAGAGCATGGTTAGAAGTGTTTGGTATTGGATAGCATAAAAAGAAGGAACGAAAAGGATGGGGAGGGATGGCTAGAGGTTTGGCTATACAGTTAGCTCGGGAAATTATTTGTGTATTAGAAAAATAACTTTCATTGTAATAAAAATGATTGTAGCAAGAAGGTTGTGTGTAAAGAGACAAATGAGACAATCTTAATAATAGAAGTAAGAGCTACTCTTTTCTAAGTATTTACCAAATGCTAGACAATGAGCATTTTCCTAATACCACACCACTGAAGATAGGTATTATCTCTAATTTACAAGTGGAAAATGAGACAACCAATAAATGAGAACTGGGACTCAAATATAGTTATATTTTATTCCAGAGTCAGTGCTTTAACTCTCCTCTCTGGCCTCTGAGAAAGAAATCTTGAGCTAAGGCAGTTAGTTGAAAGATGGAGAAATTAATTTAAGGAATATTGAGGAAGTAAAATCACTTGAATGCAGCCATAGACTTGGGTTCAAATCTTAGTTCTTTCACCTGTTGGCTGCCTGATCTTGGAGAAGGTTCTTAATCTTCATGAACTTTGTGTACCTCATCTACAAAGTATGAATATTAATATGTACTTTAACAGAGTTGTTGTGAGGATTGAGATAATATGTATGGATTGTGCTTTATTTTTAGTAATGTAGGAATATAATCAGCACATTAGTGGTTCATAACTGTTTTCTCATTTGATCCTGACATCAGATCATTTAACTCCAAAATATTTATCGAGTGTCTGCTGTGCAGCAAAAATAGGTCTTGTTGGTGATCATATCTTTAGGTCTGGTCTTTAGGGTGACCAAGAATAATACATGGTATGTACCTGTGATATTGTGACTCATAATAAGACATATATTTGGTCTTCATCTGTGGTTTTGGCACAGAGCTCCTAAAACCGCTGGAATTTTCTAAGTGAGATGATAAAGTTGTCTTTTGTTATGTTAATGAGGTGGCTTTGGGTCCCCCACTTAAGGATGGAGCCTGGTTGCCAGGTGAACCAACCTTATGCTTAGAGGATGGGAACTTTCAGTCCCACCCCTGATTTCTGGGGAGGGGAGGGGAGGGGAGCAGAGGGGAAGGGTTAGAGATTGAATCATTGCCTATGGCCAGTGATTTAATTAGTCATGCCTATGTAATGAAGCCTCTATTAAAACCCAAAAGGACTGGATTTGGAGAGCTTCTGGGTTGGTGAACACGTGGAGATGCAGGTAGAGTGGCATGCCTGGAGAGGGCATGAAGCTCTGCACTCCTTTCCCCACACGTGCCCTATGCATCTCTTCCATCTGGCTGTTCTCATCTTACATCCTTTTATAATAAACCAGTAATCTAGTGAAGAAAAATGTTTCTCTGAGTTCTGTGAGCCACTCTAGCAAATTGATCGAACCTAAAGAGGAGATTGTGGGTACCTCTGATCTATAGTCTGTCAGTCAGAAGTACATGTGATAATGTGGATTTGCCATTGACACCCTGAGTTGGAGGGGGCAACCTGCAACCTGTAGGCAGTACGTCTTGACACTGGTGTTTGAAGTGAGGGTGGGGTATGGGATGCAATCTTGTAGGACTGAACCCATAACTTATGGGATCTAATGCTGTCTCCAGGTAGATAGTGTCAGAATTTAGTTGAGATATAGGATACCCAGGTGGTGTCCAGAGAATTGCTTGCTGGATGTGTGTGGGAAACTCCCCCCCGAAATGTTGTAATTGGGTCTTACGATCACACTTTTACTTCCCTAGAGAAGTTCACAGTCTAGTAGGTAGGGCAGACATGTAGATATATATTACATTAAAATATAGTGTGGTATAAACAAAGTAGACTGGGAGTACAAGGGACTTCTAATTCAGATGAGAAAGGCTTAGAATGCAGTAAGTTCCCTACATATGAACCTTCAAATTGTGAACTTTCAAAGATGCGGACGTGTGTTCGCCTGTCCAATCATGTAAATTAGTTCACGCGACTGGCGTACCTTGTCACGTGTGTGCATCCCCTACAAGTGGTTGTGCTTTTGTGTACTTTACAGTACTGTATAGAGTACAGTAGTACAGTATCTTTATTTCAAGCCCAGGATGTCCAGAAGCAAGTGTAAAAGCAGCAGTGACATAGCTGGTACTGCTAAGAAGTGCCAGGAATTGGAGGCCCAGAGAAAGGACGAAGAGAGACAAGAGGAAGAAAAAGTAACTGAAGAACTGAAGAGATTCACAACGCAGGAAATGGCAAGGGGATTTTCTTTATTTGAGGAGGCACTGTTAGTTTTGAGGCACAGGACCCGAACGTAGAATGGTACACGAAGGTTGCAACAGCCGTTCAGAATGCAATTCAGTGCTACCGTGTCATCTATGACGAGAAAAAAAGAGCTACTGCCCAGACATTACTGGATTGTTTTTCAAGAGGGTAGGTAGAATTGAATCCAGCAAGGAACCAGAACCTGTGCCATCAGCATAAGGCCTGAGTGAAATTGCAGCTTGTCCTCTGTCTCCTATCGCTGACGATCCTTCAGCTCTACCATCTCCCACCTCCTCTCCATCCTCCAGTCAGTAACTCTTCTTGCCTGTTCACTTGATGCCAGCCCCTGTATGCTGGCTGTTGTACTGTACTACTGTACTTTTCAAGGTACTGCACTGTAAGATTAAAAATGTTTTCTTGGGCTTCCCTGGTGGCGCAGTGGTTGAGAGTCTGCCTGCCGATGCAGCGGACCACGGGTTCGTGCCCCGGTCTGGGAACATCCCACATGCTGCGGAGCGGCTAGGCCCGTGAGCCATGGCCGCTGAGCCTGCGCGTCCAGAGCCTGTGCTCCACAACGGGAGAGGCCACAACAGTGAGAGGCCCGTGTGCCGCAAAAAAAACCAAAACCAAAACAAAAATGTTTTCTTTATTTTTTGTTTGCTTTTTATGTATTATTTGTGTGAAAAGTATTATACCTATTACAGTACAGTACTATATAGCCGATTGTGTCAGTTGGGTACCTAGGCTAACTTTGTTGGACTTAACGAACATGCTCTTGAAATGGAACTCGTTAGTGTGTAGGGGATTTGCTGTATAACATTAAAGTTTGTTCTAAAAGGGAGGGAAGAATTTTACTAGGCAGAAGAGGAGGTGAGGAGAGTATTCCAGTAAGAGGAAATAGCGTGACCAAGGGATCAGAGTTCTTTGAGGTTTGGTGAGGATGTAAGTATGACTGGAATACAGGGTGCATGGTAAGTGGAACAGTAAGATATGGGGTGGCAGAAATAAATTTGAGGCAGACTGTGAGCCAAAGTAACGTGTGAGGGATTTATCTTATCTTTTGGGCAATAGAGGTTTTTAAGCCGGGAAGTCACATAATCAGATTTGTTTTTTAAGAAGACAGCTTTCGAGGCAGCATGGTGTTTGGAGTAGAACGTGTAGAGACTGATGGTAGCATCTATGTGCAGTGGCCTCATGTATGTTTATAATGCTTATTTGAAGTTGTTACGCATAGCTGGTTTCAGTGGTCTTGGAAAGGGATGATGAGGGCCTGGACTAAGTGACTAAATTTGAGGACCATATTAGGTAAAAATGTGACTAAATTTGAGAACCACATTAGGTAAAAATCAGCAAAATTTAATGACTAATTGTATGCAAGGATAAATAAGAAGGAAGAGTTTGAGAATGAGTCTGGTTTCTAAGTTTAGAGATACTGAGACTGAAAACTGAGAGGTAGGGCAAATTCAGTGGGGGAAGGTAATGAATTCTCTTTTGGTTATGTTAAGATTTGGGTGCATTTTAGTCATAAAAAAGCGGGAATTTTGGGAGATGCATTTTGGTTGGGGGCACAGGAACACATAAATCCATCTTCAGCTGGTCACAGAGGACACTTTGTTATTAGAGTTAGTTTCTAGCTTCATACTCCAATGCAGCCTGGTGGTGACCTTCGCAGGGCCAATAGCAAGGCTTCTTTTTTCTTGGCTAGAGTCAAAGTAGGCAGATCCTATTTTGTCCAATTTCTCTTTAAGCTCGTGCCTAACCTCAGAACTAGAACAAAGCAAGTGCAAGAGATGAACCAGAAATCATTTGTGCCAATTCCTAGAGCCAGTTTTATGTAGGTGGTCCATTCTGAGCCTTTCTAGTATTGAGGCACTTCCCAAGTGGGAGGGTTCTTATTACTCCACATTCTTCACAGCATTTGGTAGTGTTAAACTTCTGAATTTTTGCCAGGCTGGAGTGTGTGAAATGATATTTTATTGTGATTTTAATTTTAATTTCCTTCATTGCTGAATTCATTTATTTATTTTGAATTTCATTTCTAAAAGATTGAGCATACTTTTGTGTTTATTAGTCATTTGTATTTCCTTCTCTGTGATATTTGCTTATGTCATTTGTACATTTATATTAGTTTTATTCTTGTGTAGTCTATATTTTGACTTTTGTTTTTTTCCTATGTGTTCTGTATTCTGGAAGCTAACCTTTGTACAAGTTGCAGATATCTTCTCCCAGGTAATGGCTTATCTTTTCACACTTTACGGTGTCTTTTGGTGAAAAAGAGTTTCTGACTTTAAAATAATGAAATTTATCAATCATTTTCCTTTACGATTTGTGCTTTTGTATCTTTAAGAAATCCTTCCCTACTTCTGGGTCACAAAGATATTTATCTAAAATTTTCTTCTAAAAATCACAGACCATCAGGGTATTGACCAAATTTAAAAAAACATTGCACTTACATAGCTGTCTTCCTCAGTCATTCTGTAATCTAGATACTTGGGTTTATGCTTCCATGGACCTTTTGGCTCTTGAGATTTTATTTAGGTTATTTTGAAGATAGTGTAGAACATAGAGATTAATCATAGTAAACGAGTACTAAACTGAAGAATGCCTAATGACCAGACAGCTGTTTGGCAAATAGTTTGTTGACCCAGCAGACTTAATTCTGCTCCTGTTGGAAAAAGAATCTGTCTTGATTCTTCTGGCTTTATACTGGTTGTAAAAGAAACAGAATAACATGTTTTTCTTGTTTAACTGGTAGTTGAATATAGAACTTAGGTATAATGGTTTTTCCTTTTTGGAATGTTTTGTATTTGAACCTTAATAAAACTTAACATGCAAATAAGTAAGTAAGTAAATAAATAAATAAATAAATAAATAAATAAATAAATAAAAATTGTAGGATTTGGGAATCCCCTGGCCGTCCAGTGGTTAGGACTGTGCACTTTCAATACCGAGGGCGTGGGTTCGATCCCTGGTCAGGGAACTAAGATCCTGCAAGCTGCGTTGCATGGCCCACAAAAAAAAAAAAAAAAAAAAATTGTAAGATTTGTCCTTCCTGTTTAAGTTTTTATCTCCTTAGAAATGAACTTTATGTATAACATGTGAGTTAAGGAGCCATTAAAAGTTTTTTTTTCTCACATGGATAAAAACAGTTGTTTCAGCTTATTTATTGAATAGTTCATCCTTTCCCATAAATCTGCAGTACCAGCTCTGTCTATATCAGATTTTCATACACACAAGGGTCTGTTTCTGGCTCTCTATTCTGATCCATTGGTTCATCACTGCCATGTCTTATTACTATAATTTTACCTTGTCTTGATATGTTGTGAGGCAAGTTCTCCCACCTGATAGTTCCATTTCACTGGTGTCTGAGCTATTCTGGGCTTTGCTCTTTCATATTGTAGTAGGAAGAATTTCTTAAATGGTCCCCCAAAGATGTCCTGCCTTAATCCCCAGAACCTGTGAAAATGATGAGATCTATTTGGGAGTGATTGTTATGTCATATGACATCATTGACTTTAAGATAGAGAGATTGCATTGGATTGTCCAGGTTTGCCCACTGTAATCACATGAGACCTTAAAAGCAGAGAACTTTCTCCAGCTGACAGTAGAAGGGAACCCTTGAGAGATTCAGATCATAGGGACTTAGCACTTTTGCTGGTTTGACAATGGAGGGGGCCATGTGAGAAGGAATAGGAGTGGCCTCTAGTTGCAGAGAGTAGCCCCCAGCTGATAGTCAGCAAAGTACAGCGACCTCAGACCTGCAGCCAATCGCCTGAATGAACTTGGAACTAAATTCTTTCCCCAGGCCTCCAGGTAAGCGTCTAGAGTGGCTGACACCTTATTTTGGCCTTGTGAGCCCTGAACAGAGAACCAAGTTATGCCCACCCAGACTTCTGACCTATAGAACTATTAGATTACAAAAGAATATTGTTTTAAGCTGCTAATTTTGTAATAATTGTTATGCAGCAATAGAAAGCTAATACACACATATCTTTTTTTTTTTTTTTTGGCTGGTGGGATCTTAGTTCCCTGACCAGGGATTGAACGGCAGTGAAAGCGCCAAGTTTCAACCACTGGACCATCAGGGAATTCCCCATATATGTCTTTTTTAAAAATCAGATTGGTAAAGTCCTATGAAAAACCCTGTTGGGGTTTTGACTGGAATTATATTCTATACTATTGATTAATTTGGGTGGAATTGACAATCATTACCATAGTAGGTAGGGCTTCTGATTCATTAAGATGGTATGCTTCTCCATTTATTTGTCTTCTTTAATGTCTTTCAACAAAATTTTATAGTTTTCTACATGAAAGTCTTATACATCCTTTCTTAGATGTATTCCTATGTGTCTTAAACATCTTTTCTTCCTCACCATTGTAGATGGTATCTTTTAAAAAATTGCTTTTCTAAATGCTTTTTCCAGGAGTATAAAAATGTGGTTTTTTAAAATTTTTTTATTTATTTTTATTTTTATTTTTTTTTGTGCTAGGCGGGCCTCTCACTGTTGTGGCCTCTCCCGTTGCGGAGCACAGGCTCCGGACGCGCAGGCTCAGCGGCCATGGCTCACGGGCCCAGCCGCTCCACGGCATGTGGGATCTTCCCGGACCGGGGCACGAACCCGTGTCCCCTGCATCGGCAGGCGGATTCTCAACCCCTGCGCCACCAGGGAAGCCCGATGTGGTTTATTTTTTAATATTTGGTAACTTTCCTAAACTTGTAATTCTAATAATTTCCCTGAAGTATTTTTTGGATCTTCTGTGTAAAATAAAGTGATCTATGAATAATGGCAGTATTATTTCTTCTTTTCTACTGCCTACCCTTTTTATTTCTTTGTTCTTGTCTTCTTAATTCTAGGACCTTATTACAGTGTTGAATAGAAGTAGTGATTCAGGCTGCTTTCTCTTGTTCCTAATTTTAATAGATGCTTTTAATTTACCATTGAGTATGTTTTTGTTCTTTCTAGCATTGCACCAACCTTGCATTCCTAGAGTAACTCTATTTGTGATATGTTATCTTTTTTTAAAGTATATTGATAGAATTGGCTTACTAATTTTTTATTTATGATTTTAGCATCCATGCTTACAAATAAAATTGGCCTGCAATTTTACTTCCTTAAAATGCCTTTGTCATATTTGTTATCAAGGATGTGCTAGCCACATAAAATGAATTAAGGAGTATACCCTCTTTTCCTAAAATCTGGAATAGTACTCAAGACTGGAATTGTTTTTGGTTTAAAATATATGTTCTCCAGTTTAATAGTCTGCATATAACCATTTACTTAATATCAGTTGTTTTGATTCAAATTTTTTTATTCTTACTGATTTTTGCCCAGTTGATCTACCGGTTATTGAGAGAGCTGCAGTTTCTTTTTGTAGTTCTGTCAATTTTTGTTTGAATGTTTTGAATCTATATTATTAGGTGATTTAGAATTTTTTTCCTTGTGACTTGAATTTCATGACATCATTGTCATGTCTCTTTATTTACAGTAATGCTTTTGTCTTAAAGTCTAATTCCTCTAAAATTAATACAGCTTTACTAGTTTTCTTTAGGTTAATTTTTGCTTGGTATATCTTCTTCTATTCTTTTACCCTCTACCTCTGAATCACTATGATTTAAATATGTCTAACCAATTCCCCTCCCTAATTCCATTTTCTCTCCCCTGATTTGGAAACTATACTTTATTTTGTTCTTTCAGGGCTTACTCTGGAGATTTTCACATACATATTTAACTTAACAAAACCTAAAATTCATATTTATATCCTCTTTTTGAACAACACTAGGACCTTAGAATGTTTTAACTCTAGTTACAAATCTTCATCTCCTGCCCCAAATTAAAATGGTATTATTGCCTAGGATTTCAGTTCTTTCATGATTTTTGATGTTAGTCACTGTTATTTTATACAATTTATAGTTACCCAGTTTTACCCTCATTTTCTTTTTACCCTTTCTTCTTACATAGTACATCTTCCTTTGAGATCATTTTCTTTCTTCCTGAAATAATACATCTTTGGGAGGGTTTTTTTTTTTTTTTTTTTTTCTTTTAAGTGAGAGTCTGTTGCTGGCAAACTCCATTTTTGTCTGAAAATACCTTTATTTTGTTCTTTGTTGTAAAGTTTTTCTGGGTATGGAATTCTGTATTGACAGTTATTTTCTCTTAATACTTTGAAAATCTTCTCTCATTGTTTATTAGTTTCTGTTGCTTATGTTCAGACATTAGCTGTCATTTTAATTGTTATTCCTTAGTAGGTGATTTGTCTTTTCTTTCTTGATGCAGTTTCACTATGGTATATCTACATGTGAATATTAACAATTTTATCTTAGGATTTTTGGGGATTTCTGACTCTTAAGGAATCGTACCTTGTGTCTGTTTAGAAAGTGCTCAGCCAACTGTCTCTTCTCATACTTTTTCTTCCTTGTAGAACTCTGGTTAGATATATGCTATACCTTTGTTCTTTTAATCATTCAGCAGGTGTGTGTAGGACACTCACTTTATGCCAAGGGTAGGTGATATAGCAGAGAATAAAATAGACAACAGTTTCTTCACCTCATTGACTTCATAATTTTGTTATCTCTTCAAATATTGCATCTCTCTCATTTCTATTCTCCTTGTGCAAACTATGTTGGGTCTTTTCATTCCCTCTATACCTCATAATTGCTTGTATTTTCCTTCTCATAGTTTCTTCATACTGCTTTCTTTATAATCATCAGATCTGTCTTCCTATTCATTACTTTTCTCTTTAGCTGTGTTTAATCTGTTTAATCTAGGCCACCAAAGATCATTGGATTCCCTCAGGACAAATGCTTACTCTTCTGGGTCTACTCTTTTTTTGTTTTTTTCTGGCCTCTAAGGAATTCTCTTATTTTGCTGCTGATTCAGCCATATATTAAAATTGTACATGTATAATATATAAAATAAATAATTAAAAAATATATACTTTTCCTGTATTGGAGGTGTTTTTCTGACTTTCTGAGTCTGCCATGTTGCTGGAAACTAGTTTCATCTGTATTTTTTAAAGCTCCACAGGTTATTCTGATTTTTACAAAAGGTTGATAGAGATGATGGTTGAAGCCACAGAGTTGGGAGCATCTGTAGTACAGAAGAAAACGGGTTTAACCACTGATCATCTTCACAGAGAAGGAAGGGGTAATGATTAAAGGTGACTGAGAAGAAATCATGTAAGATTAGAGCCTGGAGAAGTTATTATCCTGGAAGTGGGGGAATTAGAGAATTTTAAGAAATAAGGACTGGCCAACAGTGTCAAGTTCTAGACATGTCAAGTAGAATGAAAATTTAAAATAGAGGATCACTAGGATGCCATTGTGAGCTTCCTAACTACCAGACCATAATGGACTAAATGGGTGTTAATAAGTGGACATAGCAACTTTTAGGAAGTTTGTTAGTGAATGGAAGGAGGGAGTTAATTGGTAGCTAGAATGGGATAAACTGAGGAAAAGCCCAGTTAAAAGTTGTCATATGAAATATGTAATTTGTGTTACCTTGCTTTCAATCCATAACTGGTCCTTTGGATAGTCATTCCCTTTTCTTACTTCAGGCTGTATTACTCCTGATCATTATTTAGTTTGCAATCCTATGTCTTCTAATTTTCCTTTAGTCTTCTAATTTTGACAGATATATTATTTTCTTTGCACTCTATATTTCAAGAGAAAGTTAAATTAATATCAGGGTATAGGTTTAAATAATTTTAAAACATCACACTGTTTCAGTATTACTAGTGTACATAATCAAATGCTTAATGGGAATCAAGTAGAAGACAACACACATATATAATACTTTTTTATCCCTGTGGCTTACATACATTACTTATTCTAACACTTCTCTCCTAAAGTCTGAGCTTACTCAGTTCTCTCATCTGAAAACAGGACTCCTGTTACTTATTTTATTTTTAAAAATTATTTATTTATTTATTTATTTATTTATTTTTGGCTGTGTTGGGTCTCCATTGCTGCTGCGGGCTTTCTCTAGTTGCAGAGAGCAGGGGCTACTCTTCGTTGTTGTGCGCTGGCTTCTCCTTGCAGTGGCTTCTCTTGTTGCAGAGCGTGGGCTCTAGGTGCACGGGCTTCAGTAGTTGTGACACGCAGGCTCAGTAGTTGTGGCTCGTGGACTCTAGAGCGCAGGCTCAGTAGTTGTGGCACACGGGCTTAGTTGTTCCGTGGCATGTGAGATCTTCCCAGAGCAGGGCTCATACCTGTGTCCCCTGCATTGGCAGGCGGATTCTTAACCACTGTGCCACCAGGAAAGTACTGTTAACTTATTTTAGACCTTACTTTTAACAGTATAGAGTTTACTTACAAAACTAAAAATAGAGTTACTGTATGATCCAGCGATCCTACTTCTGGGCATATATCTGGCAAAAACTATAATTTGAAAAGATACATGCACCCCAGTGTTCATTGCAGCAGTATATACAATGGAAGGAACCTAAATGTCCATTGACAGATGAATGGTTAAAGAATATGTACAATAGACTGTTACTCAGTCATTAAAAAGATGAAATAATGCTGTTTGCAGCAATATGGATGGACCTAGAGATTATCGTACTAAATGAAGTAAGCCTGACAGACAAATATCATGATATCGCTTGTATGTGGAATCCAAAAGAAATGATACAAATGAACTTTCTCATAAAATAGAAATAGACCTACACACATAGAAAACAAATTTATGGTTACCAAAGGGAAAAGGGAGAGGAGGGATAAATTAGGTGTTTGGGATTAACATGTACACATTGCTATATATATATAAAATAGATAACCAACAAGGACCTACTGTATAGCACAGGGAACTATACCAAATATCTTGTAATAATCTATAAGAGAAAAGAATTTTTTTTTTTTTTTTTTTTTTTGCAGTACATGGGCCTCTCACTGTTGTGGCCTCTCCTGCTGCAGAGCACAGGCTCTGGACGCGCAGGCTCAGCGGCCATGGCTTACAGGCCTAGCTGCTCCGCGGCATGTGGGATCCTCCTGGACCGGGGCACGAACCCACGTCCCCTGCATCGGCAGGCAGACTCTCAACCACTGCGCCACCCAGGAAGCCCAGGGAAAAGAATTTTAAAAAGAATAGATATATATGTATGTATAACTGAATCACTTTGTTGTATACCTGAAACTAACACTGCATTGTAGATCAACTATACTTCAAAAACAAAAAAGTTAAAACTTACTCTTAAATTATCTTCTAAGAAAGTCAACAGAACAAGAGTATTTTTGGATTTCTATGTAAGAAGAGTATTCTTATTGCATATTAAAATATTTGTAACATCTTTTGTAGGTGGTTGTTATATATTTTTGTCATTTTTCAGATGAGAAAAATAAAAATGCTAAATACTAAGAAAAATGGTGATTCTGTCAGAGTTCTCAACTCCATTGTAAACAGTGTGACATTTAGTGTTCACATGTGACGAACTTCTATATCATAGGGGGCTGGGAGGATTATTGAATGAGTATAACATCTGTGATTCCATTGAGATTTTTTTCCCTTTATTAGTTAAAATACTTATTTTGGTTGTAATTTGTTTTTAACATGCTTATTTTAGTTTGCTTTTGGTTTTTCTTGTTTTAAGATTGTAGTTAGGAAGCACTGGAGTGAGGAAGCTCAGGTGAGCTTGCTTAGTATTTAGTCCGTTATTTCTTCTTTGGAAATGCACATACTGTATAGTTTCTCTCAGCTTACCCTTGTTATTTGTAATGTTTCTTCTCACTCACTAAGAATATATAAAAGGGGGATTATTATGGAAAATTTTAACCAAATTCTCTTCCCTTAGAATGTTTAAAGTTTCAGTGTAAAGGCAATTAGTATGTATTGTTATCAAAGAAACTACTTGTTTTTTAAATTCTAACATAATTCTGAATAGTTCAGCAATTAATAAAATGAACATTTAAGTGGTGCTTAAGCCCATTTTCCTAAGAATGAGACAAAATTGAAGCCTTGTAAATATACATTAAT
Source organism: Kogia breviceps (assembly GCF_026419965.1). Lineage (NCBI taxonomy): Eukaryota > Metazoa > Chordata > Mammalia > Artiodactyla > Physeteridae > Kogia > Kogia breviceps. The sequence continues at coordinate 148,018,998 of NC_081310.1, read as the reverse complement.
ACGTTTTCTTTATGTAATTCTGAATCTCATGTAAATGAATTTGTAGAATTAATCACAGTAGAAGGAATCTATTTTGCCCTTCCCAAGTGAAGCTCCCATAGGTACAGTTGAGTTGCTCTTCTGGGTTGCTTTAAGGGCACTTTAGCAGTTTTAAAAACTTAAGTACTAATTTCTTAGCTAGTGTCAGCTGAATTTATTGAAGTAGGTCAGACTGGATAGAAACTTGTTTCTCAACCCTGAAGAGAGTCATTATCCATTCTGTTTGTTGGAGAATGGTAATAAATTCTTCCACACTGACCCCAAGTCTAGAGCAATTTCAGAAAATCTAGTTAGTTGGATTTTTTCAGGTGTAGGAAACTACTTAAGATCCTCTATGACTTAAGTAGTTTCCTCTGCCCACTGTATAGGTATTATCCCAGTGGGCCAAAAACAAGCAAACAAAAGCAAAAGAAAAACAATAAAAATCAATTCCTTTCTCCCTGTAGACAGCAGCTGTATCACCAAAAAGAGAAACTGCCCCCACAGCACATGCACATCTATAAAGTGCACACGTAAAGATGCAGTTAATTCAGTGGGAAATTATTTTCCTTCTTTAAAAAAATTGTAAGTTAATCCCCCCTCCTGTTCAGTTAACTGAGCAAGTTTTAACTGAAAGTATGTACTATATGCCTAGCAATATGTTTCCTGTGAACTCTGGAAAAATCCCATTCTGTCCACTGGAATTAAAATTCTTATTTGGGTAGCTATTAGAAAATAGTATAATCATGTGACAAAATATATGATACTGATAATATAAGTATTATAAGAAGTCAATAATTTTTTTTCCTTTTTAAAATCTACTTGACTTACCTATTTTGATTTCTACATTTTTTCATATGCTGTTTATTAAACAGAAGGAGGAGATATAGTTCTGAGATACTGTGGTAATGGACTTTCAGTTCACTAAACAATTGATATATTTCAAATTTGGTATTTATTTTTTGTTATGGCTATTGTCTTCTATTTCCTATTCAAATCATGGCTCTACTGTTTACTCTCTGACAAGGACACAGGTATTGAGATTAAACGCTGGTGGGTTTGAATGTTACTAGTTGTGTCTTATTGGCTGTGTGACACTGGGCAAGTTATTTTAAAATTTCAGAGTCTCAGTCTCATCAGTAAAATGCTGGTAAAATCATAGGTTGCAGACCAAATGAGTTACATCTAAAGCTCTTGGCATTTTATTTTGCTCTTAAGTACTTAATAAAGTTTTCACTACTGCAGTTGTTAGTAATTCTTTTTCCTTAATCACTCTGATACTCCCTAGCCTAATATGAAGAAAATAAGTATTTCAACACTTGCTTGTTAGACTTACTGTAATGAATAATAAAATAATATATATAAGTATGATGTCTATAGTTTGCCCTTAATATATTAGTTCTAAGAAGCCAATAATTAATGATCAGTATGTTTTTAATTTATAAGGGAAGGTTTTGTGGAGAATTTGGCCGTTGGGATGGTTCTTAAAGGTTGTATACGAGTTGATAAAAGAGGTGTATGAATAGGGAGAGGAAGTAAGCAGCATGAGCAGAGGCTTGGAATTTCAAAATGCCAGATAGTAACTTAAAGATGTTTTGAGACAAGAACCAGTATATGGGCATTGTGTTAAAGTAGCCTTTGCATAATTAAGTGGTCTGCCATCACAAACTGCTTAGTGTTGCACATTCAGTGAGTGGAAAATCAGGGACTCAAAAATTCAAATCTTTTTGAACTTAAAATCCTTGCTATATCATACTGATAATATTGACATCCTTCCTACAACATCATTCACTGAGAATCTTCTAGGTGCAATTACATCCTGAGAATGCAAAAATGAATAAGATATGGTACTTTCTAAGAGAGAGACAGGGATAGGTTTGTGTGTGTATATACATGTGCCTGTACTGTGGGTAATATTTTGCGGCAATCACTCAATGTGTATATGCTTTGGAGATGTTAATCTGCTTTTCCCATGATTATCTCATACTGGGAGTATCTTCTTGGGTGGAGATGCTAGCATTTAAAGAATAGTGGTATAATATAGCTGTTAAATGCAAAAAATCTACTTAATGTAGTGTTCCAAAGCTGGAGAACGTCTGGGTTAGAGTTCAGTGATTGATAACATATCATTCACCAATTTGGCATACCTTCCCAATGGATTAATGAATATATTTGACTATATGTGATTTTCACTTGCTGATTAAGAAACCTGTGTCTGTACTGTACCTATTTGGGCCTTCTCACAGTTTTGTAGTCAACTGCTAGCTAAATAGTGGTTGTTTACTATTTACTAAATGGAATTACCTTTATATCATTTAAAATGATTTAAGGTTAACAACCTACCTTAACCAAGTTGTGAGGCAATACACAGTAGGAGCCAAGAACATGGATTATGGAGCCAGTCTGCCTGGGTTCCAGTCCAGTCTCTGCTGTTCATTACCTGGGTGACCATTGCCTCTGTTTTTCTAGCTGTAAAGTGGGGATGATAATAATACCTGCTCCACTGTTGTATTTGGCATGTAGTAGACACTGTCAATTGTTAGTTATTAAAGATCCATTATCCCTTATTTGCAATTTTGAAGTAAAAAAAAAACTATAAAGTGGCAGGGTTTTTTTGTTTGTTTTGGTTTTTTTTGCGGTACGCGGACCTCTCACTGCTGTGGCCTCTCCTGTTGCGGAGCACAGGCTCTGGACTCGCAGGCCCAGCAGCCATGGCTCACGGGCCTAGCCGCTCCGCGGCATGTGGGATCCTCCCAGACCGGGGCACGAACCTGTGTCCCCTGCATCGCCAGGTGGACTCAACCACTGGGCCACCAGTGAAGCCCTGGCAGTTTTTATATAACTCATTTGACATCAAAGCCTGACCTAACCAATGTCTTTGCAATATATAGTGCATTTTTGGTTCTATACTTGACCTTAAGTTATTTATATTTAGTTTGTAAAAGCCCTTGGTAAAATATAGACATTTGTTATTATTATTGTTTTATGATACTTATTGGACAGTATAGTTGACAGTCTTTCTCATGAAGTAAAAATAAACTTGGATATCTTATGATTAGTATTATCAACTAATTAATTAAAAACTAATTAAGGGACTTCCCTGGTGGTCCAGTGGTTAGTACTCCATGCTTCCAATGCAGGGGCTGCAGGTCTCATCCCTGGTTGGGGAACTAAGATCCCACATGCCACGCGGCATGGCCAAAAAAAAAAAAAAAACCTAATGTTAATAACTAATTAATGTTAACAATATTTATTGAATGTTTATGTGTGCCAGGTACTATACAGGTTATTTTATGTTCATTATTTTCTTTATTCCAACAGCCCTTTAGGTGACAGTATTGATTCTGTTTTTAATGTACTGAGGCTTAGGAGGTTAAGTCATTTGCTCAGGGTTACACAGTCACTCAGTGTGCTAGCAGTGCTAGGATTCAGACCTCATTTCTCTGACTTTTTAGGTAACTTCTGTGTTCTTTTCCTCCGCCTATACTATCTCTATAATTTAGAAAATTTTCATAAGGAAATTTCCATAAGGATTTTATTTCATAAGGAAATAAAATCACTGATATACTAAAGTGTATTTTTATTTTGCTTTTTTTTTTCCTTTCATGTTAGGTGCTGGAAAGCCCCCTATGTTTGGTGATTATGAAGCTCAGAGACACTGGCAAGAGATTACTATTAATTTACCGATCAAACAATGGTATGGGTAATTTTAACTTGATTTTATTGTTTATCCATCAGTTAATGTAGATTATTTGAAGATACTTAAAAGGAAAATATGCTATGTCTTCATCTTCAGAATCCTCATCTTCCTGTATACTGATGTCACATATATTACCCTGCATATTGTCGGTTCATTTTGAAATTTCATCCTCCTGAAAGTTACCCATATTTATTTATTTATTTATTTTTGCGGTACGCAGGCCTGTCACTGCTATGGCCTCTCCCGTTGCGGAGCACAGGCTCCAGACGCGCAGGCTCAGCAGCCATGGCTCATGGGCCCAGCCGCTCCGCGGCATGTGGGATCTTCCTGGACCGGGGCACGAACCCGTGTCCCCTGCATCGGCAGGCGGATTCTAAACCACTGCGCCACCAGGGAAGCCCTACCCGTATATTTAGTTACCAGCTGGAATATGGTACTGAACTAGAACTTTGAGGATAGGATACTGTATGCCATGGAAGCTCCTCAGGACATAAACTGTGGAAGTTTATGGACCAAGAGTATTTCTTCTGGAAGTTTCACAAAGCTTCTCCTGTAAGGAACATATGAGATGAAAAAGAAAAGGCAGTAGCTTAGTGATGAAGAGTGTAGGGCTAGAGTCAGACTGCCAAACTTCAGATCAAGGCTTGTACTCTTTACTAGCAGTGTGAGCTTTTGCAAGTTATTTAACTATCTCTGCCACAGTTTTATCACTAATAGAATGGAAATAATAGAATACATATTTCACTGGGTTATTGTGAGGATTGAATAAAATGATTCATTTAAAGCACTTTAGACCAGTGCCTGAAGTATAATGAGTTCTCAATAAATGTTAGCTGTAGTTATATCTCACAGAAATCCATGCACTATCATTTTTGTTGAACACATTCTGATAACAGTTGATGACAGTATTTTTTAATTTATTAGATGCCTGGTAGATTACTTGATTAAACCTGGTTGTGCAAACTGTTTATATTGTTCTGTTGATTGCTTTGGTCACTGCTTTTACATAACTCCTTTCTGAGAGAGTTACGTACAAGAACTTCATATTGAACTTTCTATTAATAGGTTGGCTGTACCCTAGTCCAAGTTTGGAGTATTTAAAATAGAGGTCAGCTAAATATTTGATACTATTCTTTTTTTTTAATAGGTGTGTGCATGTTTGTTTATTTATTTATTTGACCTCACTGTGCAGCTTGTGGGGTCTTAGTTCCCTCACCTGGGACTGAACCTAGGCCATGGCAGTGAAAGTGCTGAGTTCTAATGTTTAAATGGTGTGATTTCTATTTTTTCCCCCAGTTTGAAGTTCATTGCTATATGATTCATAATGACTATCATTGAAAAAGATATATCTCAATGGCACAGTTTATAAAACAGAAAATATATCCTTGGGACAGGTTCAGTATTATCAACAGTGGATATAAATCTATATTGGAAATAACATTTCTAATATTCTGAATTTTTGGCTAATTTTGTCAAATTTGATTAGTTTGCCATTATTGTTACCTAGCAATGTGGCTGAGGAACGGTTTCTCATTTTTTAATTTCAGTTTTCCAAGAGTGGGGACTTACCTGGTGGTCCAATGGTTAAGACTCTGTGCCCCCAGTGCAGGGGGCCCCTGGTTCAATCCCTGGTCAGGGAACTAGATCCCACATGATGCAACTAAGAGCCCACATGCCGCAACTAAAAATCCTGCGTGCCGCAACTAAAGATACAACATGCGGCAACTTAAAACGCCGAGTAGCCAAATAAATAAATATATTAAAAACATTTTTTTTTTCCAAGAGTGAAATCTTTCTGTCTTCATCTAGAAAGTTAGCCATAGTGTAGTCAAAACTTTCAAATGACGAAGTTGTCTAAAATGTGAAATCAGGATCTATGAGGTAAACTTAAAAAATGTCAATTTTGGGACTTCCCTCGTGGTGCAGTGGTCAAGAATCTGCCTGCCAACGCAGGGAACACAGGTTCGAGCCCTGGTCCGGGAAGATCCCACATGCTGTGGAGCAACTAAGCCCATGCACCACAACTATTGAGCCTGCACTCTAGAGCCTGAGAGCCACAACTACTGAGCCCATGTGCCACAACTACTGAAGCCCACGTGCCTAGAGCGTGTGCTCCACAACAAGAGATGCCACCACAGTGAGAAGCCTGTGCACTGCAATGAAGACCCAATGCAGCCAAAAATAAATAAATAAATAAATTTGTAAAAAAAAAGTCAGTTTTATAATTCTAAATTTAAACACTTATTTATTCCATTTCAATATACATAGTTATAAGTAATAGAGGAAAATTGAACTTTTTTCCTTTAATTTTATAATAACAATTCCTTATGTGTGAAGTCAGGAGTACTTTTGACATCAAGTAGTAGAAAACCTAAGTAATAGTAGTTTAAGCAATAAAATAATTATCTCAATAAGTAGGTCTTTGCAGGGCTGGTAAACTGGCTCAATGATAGCAATCAAGGGACTTCCCTGGTGGTCCAGCAGTCAGGAGTCCGCACTCCCAATGCAGGGGGCCTGGGATCGATCCCTGGTCAGGGAACTAGAGCCCACATGCCTCAACGAAGATCCTGCATGCCGCAACTAAGACCCAGCACAGCCAAATAAATAAATAAATATTAAAATAATAATAATAGCAATCAAGGACTCAGGCTTTTCCATTTTTCTTCTCTTTCATTCATTCTTCTTGGCATGTTGGCTTTTCATCCTGAGGCTTTTCACCCCATGATCAATATAGATGACTGCCAGGGCTACCAGCACTGTGACTTTGTACAACCATATTCAAGGCAGGAATAATAGGAATACCTTATTTTTTACCTCTCTTTGTTCAGGAGCAAAATCTTTCCTACCCTTAAAGCAATCATTAGTAGAAAGAAATGCAGGCATGGTTTATACCAGGGCTAGGAAAAGAGTCCACCTACCCTGAGCATGTTGCTTTTTAAAAAAAATCACAGGTTTATAAGTCAAGAATTGTGGGAATGACTTTATTTCAGCATTGTTTATAATTATGAGAAGCCTGAAACACTCTAAGTATCTTTTAGTAGGTGAATGATTAAATAAAGTACATTTCTCCTGTGTACATGTGTACCTGTTTTTCCTTGGTAGATTTCTAGAAGTGGAATCTCTAAAGTAGCCAGTTTTAATGGATACCAACACAAGAATATATCTTTCCATATACCCTTACCAATATTTAATAATAACAATTAACACCAGACTTCTAAAATTTCCATTTCCTTGAGTACTTGTGGTGTTGAGTATCTTTTAATATATTTACTGACCATCATATTTTTTCTCAAATTTGCATATTTATATATTTCCCCCATGTTTCTGATGTTTTGCTGATCTTTTTTGTAATGATTTATATGATTTTAAAATAAACAATTACATTAATTTTCTATGCTGTGTTAACAAGTGACCACAAATGGTACTTACTTAAACACATTTATTATTGTAGTTTCTTTAGGTTAGAAGTCTGGGCACAGCTTAGTTCAATATTATGATCAAGGAGGGTCTCAGGAGGTTGCAATTCAGTTGTCATCTGAGGCTGCAGTCTTATCAGAGGCTCAACTGGGGAAGGAACCGTTTCCAAGTTCCCTCAAGTTATTGGCAGAATTAATTTCCTTGCATTTACAAGACTAAGGGCTTTGGTTTCTTGTTGGACGCTACCCTTATTTCCTAGGGTCTACTTGCAGTTTCTTGCCACGTGGCTTCTCCAGTATGTATGTATGTATGTATTTAGTAAGTATGCCCACTTACTAAAACATGACAGCTTGATTCTTCCAAGTCAGTGAAAGGGAGTCTCTGTAGCTTAGCCAGCAAGATGGAATCTTACATATGCATAAAACATAAGCACATGTGTGACCATCCTATCACCTTTGTTGTATTTTGTTGTTTACAAGCAAGTCACAGGTCTTGCCCACACTTGAGGGGAGGGGATTGATTATACACACTTAAGGCAGGAACACCAGGAGATGGGTTCATGGGGATGAACTTAAAGTCTGTCTGCCACAGTATTCAACAGTATACAATAGTATTCTATATTTTAATCAGTTTTTGGTGTGTGTATATGTATAAAATAAATATCTTCTTCCTGTTTGTTCTTGTCTTTGAATTTTTCTTATGGTATCTTTTGTTAAATACATTTTTACATTTTATGTACAGAAGCTCTTTGAACTGTACTTGAAACTTTTAAGTTTGGAACTATTTATTTATTTTAAAATTTTATTTATTTATTATTAATAAAATTTTTTTTTGGCTGTGTTGGGTCTTCGTTGCTGTGCACGGGCTTTCTCTAGTTGTGATGGGCAAGGGCTTCTCTTCGTGGCAGTGTGTGGGCTTCTGATTGCAGTGGCTTCTCTTGTTGTGGAGTACGGTTTCTAGGTGCGCAGGCCTCAGTAGGTGTGGCACGTGGACTCAGTAGTTGTGGCTCATGGGCTGTAGAGCGCAGGCTCAGTAGTTGTGCACAGGCTTAGTTGCTCCATGGCATGTGGGATCTTCCCGGACCAGGGCTCGAACCCATGTCCCCTGCATTGGCAGGCTGATTCTTAACCACTGTGCCAACAGGGAAGTCCTGGAACTATTTTAAATTAAAGTATTCTTTTGTAAAAAAAAAAAAAAATACCCATGATATGTTAGAAAAAATTACATTTTGAAGTTAATGATAACACTCTTGAATATAATTTTGTTCCTTCCCACTCTGACCAGTTAGAGGAGCCTGTTAAGTTATGAACATTAGATCTAGCTTTCTTCCTTAATTCACAGAATTTTGCATGTAATAGGCTCTCATTACATGTTGGTTGAATTGTGTTCAAAGTGTTATTAATAAAAGTATACTGTTTCATGCAGTATTTCTTTCTTTGTAAACCAAATCTTTATGTGGTCTTTGACATTCATTTTTTATTTAAATTGTGATTTCATATTGTTTTTTTAATTTTTTAGACGGTCAGAAGCAAATTCTCTGTTGCGTATTTTCTTTTGTATAAATGTTGGTCATTAAGTTTACTAATAGTAGAGTGATAACAAGTTCTGGTTTGCCTGTGAGAATTTTGGTTTGCCTCTATTGTTATGGCTTAATTATTTACAGCTTCTTTCTTAAGAGTACCTTGGTTTGGACAATAAATTATTTAGTCACACTACTCAATAACAACTTTTAATTGTGAGTTCACAAAAATTTTTAGGAGGGGGGAGAAAAGTTTAGATGAATTTTTTAAAACTTGTATAACCTTTTTTCATGTTAATTAAGTTAAATGAAGTGAGATGTTAAATATAAGTATTTCTTGAATATTGATTGTTGGAATGGCACTTTCTTTTTCCATTTTCTTCAGGTATTTTAACAGCAGTGATAACAACTTACAGTACTGGGGATTGGACTATCCACCTCTTACAGCTTATCATAGTCTTTTATGTGCATATGTGTAAGTTTTTCTTCCTTAACATAACTTTAAATATTTATGCCCTTAGCAGATGTAGTAAGGAAGAGTTTGTTGAATAGAAGAGAGATCGTTTGTAGCTACTGTTGTATTATGATTTGTAGAGCACCATACCTTTATAATTGGATTGTAGGAAAGTTTATCAGAGTTTGACTGTTTTCATAATTTTTTTGGAGGAAAGTCTAGAAAGAGATGCAAAAATCTAGCTTTGTTTTGAAGTAGAGATGTTACCAATTACGTGTGGATTACTGAGAAATATATCTAATACGGTTAGTTGTGCATAGAATAGCTTTTTTCCTGGAATGGCTCAAAGTAAATTAGAAATAAAAGTCTTAACGGTATTCTGACTAACCTGTCAAGTAAGAAACTAGAAGTACTGCAGTGTTTCACTTATGATTTAAGATCGGGATTGGAATTCCTTTTTCTTTTACAGAAATGGAATGGTTTATAGATTAGGTGCTTCTATTTAGTGGAGAACCAGTTCTACTCTGTCCTGGTATTCCATTTCAGACTTGAAGTGTATCAGCAGAAATTTGAGGAACTTCTTCACATTATCTTCTGAACTCATTTGTTGTATTTCATATTTTGTAAAAATTAGCTTCCTGGATTAAAAATAAGTTTCCAAACTTCAGGATAATCAGATATACTTTTCAGTGTTCTGGAGAATGTAATATGATTGAAAACTTAATTTATCTTTAATAATTATGTTCAGTTTTATGCAATGATTTATGATTAATAGCTATTTATTGTAGCCTATTATGATAACTGAGAAGATTATAAATTATAAAACTATGATCCTCTTGTCAATATTAGTGTATTGCTCTTTACAAAGTATATGTTTAATAAATGATATGTGACATCAGATTGTTTTCACACTGGAAGAATCATGAAGGTAGGGCTTTTAGTTAACACGCTACATGGGTTTGTTGGAAGATAAGCATGGCAGATTCTGATAGCGTTAGTCAGTTTCACATGGTTAAATACAAAGAGTAAAGCTTAAGCCTTAACTCCATTGCTTTATAGGAGCAATGGCCACTTCTCAAAATAGATTCATATGTCCTCAGATGTCCTTATTGCTAAAAGTAATGGGGAATAAAGTGCATGTATATATGTTTGATTTGCAGGGCAAAGTTTATAAATCCAGACTGGATTGCTCTCCATACATCACGTGGATATGAGAGTCAGGCACATAAGCTCTTCATGCGTGCAACAGGTAAAAGAGCAATAGGCATTGAGTGTAAAATTTGATTAAAATTTTTTTGAACTGATGACAGGTTCTATTATTGTCCTTACTTTTATAGTTGTGTAACTATAAATATGCATATATATGTATAATATGTGAGCAAATGTATATGTAAGCTAAAAAACAAAAGAGTAGAAACTAATAATTCTGGGTGCTTTACATTTACTGTTACCTCCTTTAATAATTTGGATACCCAAATGAGGTAAATATTGTTATCCTTATTTTAAGCTGAGGAAACTGAGGCCTAGTAAAGTCAGGCTAATATTAATAGCTCACCTGAAGTTGGTTAGCTCTAAATTGAAGTTTTATTTGTTTAGGCTGTTGCTTTAATAAATCCCTTTCACTTTTACAGTGAATTACAGCTGTATGTCATATATTGTATTGCTGTGCAGTGTGGCTAAATTAATCTTTACAACAAATGTTTATTGATTATTTATTGTGTGCTGTTTAAAAGTTGAAAGTAATAAGTTTAAATTTCTTTAAAAGCTTTACAAGACTTAGGCTTTAATGCTAGCCTGGGTCTTTTCCTTAGTTAGTCTCAATCTAGTCAGGGTTTGTTCTCTTTACTATTCATCCAGTCATGTAATATCAGGCCCAAGAGACAACCTGTACTGCCTGTCTTTCCCTCTCCCACACCACTCCCTCTTCCCAGATGCTTTAATGCTTTAATCCTTTTTGAACCACATACTCACTACATGATATTTAGCTTCTGAGCCAATACCTGTATCTGCAGGGAACTTACAACCTTTAGAGACTTTATTCTATTTTCAGAGAGCCCCAATCATTAGAAATTTCCTCTTATATTGAACCTTCACTAGTCATTTTAGGTTCTGTTTCCTTGGGCTACATAGAACAAGTCTGATCCTTTATATACCTAACACCCTTCAGACATTTGAAGTCATCTCCTCTAGAGGTTAAACATTCGTAAATACTTTAGCTGTTTCTTAGATGACCAGTTTCTTGAATGTGATTATGGTTTTGAGGCCTCTGGTTGTGCTCCTTCAAATATGTTCCAGTTTGTCAGTGTCATCTAAAATGTGGCATCTGGAGCTGAAAATAGGATTGCATGCATCTAACACTGACCGTTTACTATCATTTATCTTATTCTGAACAAATATATATGTGTGGTACAAGAAAAAAATAGGCTTTTTGGATAGCTATGTTGTACTGTTGAAGAACTTAATATATTAGTTTTTCTTTGTTCTAAAAGGACTGAACATTCAGAATTATGAATTGCTTAATTTTTTTTTCCCACTTTTTTTCAGTTTCCTCTTCACCTGGGCCTCTCAAGCTCTTTGTAGGCATTAATTAGCAAAAACTTATGAATTTTTATAAATATTCACATTAAAAAAGATTCTCCTATGCATCTCCACATTTGAGGTATTGTTCACATCAGAAAATTTGGAGTATACAAATATTGCGGGGAAAATAAAAGTTTCCTTCCCTTGCTTTGAGTATTCTTAATTTTTTTTTTTTTTTTTTTTTTTTTTTTTTGCGGTACGCGGGCCTCTCACCGTTGTGGCCTCTCCCGTTGCGGAGCACAGGCTCCGGACGCACAGGCCCAGCGGCCATGGCTCACGGGCCCAGCCGCTCCGCAGCACGTGGGATCCTCCCGGACCAGGGCACTTAATTTTTAAGTCCAAGTCAGAGCAAAGATAGAACTGGTTTTAGATAGAGCTAATTGATTTAATGTGTGAGTTTGTTAGAGAAAAGTAGGAGACTCTAGTACTGTATCAGTTGAAATTAGGCACAGGTGAAGGGAATGGAAAGGGCTCAACGTGGAAAGGACTTGTCCAGAGTGGGTAGGAACCTCGTGTTAATAGAATTTCCACTCGGAGTTGGAGGAAGGCTGTTAATAGGTTATAGTAGATCCTGATGGACTCAACGCTTAAAATCATTTGCTTGTTTTTTCAGTGTTAATTGCTGATTTGCTGATTTACATACCTGCAGTGGTTTTGTACTGTTGTTGTTTAAAAGAAATCTCAACTAAGAAAAAGGTAAGTTTCGAAGTAACCTGACATTTCATCTCTGAAATGTTTTGTTACCTTACCTATTAAGTATAGAGCTTCAGGAAGTCATGCTTTGGGGAATAGATAATAGGGAACAGTATATCTTCTGTCAATTAATTTTCATTTAGAAACATTAACTTATCTTAGAGTAATTATTTTAATGTCCAAATATAGTAATAAGATGCACTGAATTTTAGAAGTTATATACTGCTGAATTGCACAGCATGCTAAATTTATTGCTTAACTGGTAAATCTGAATTTTGAGTTGGCTTGTGAGAATGACAACTGAAAGTCATTTTGAAAAGTTGCTATATATTATATTCACAGTTAACGAATATGCTCTTTTTTAAAAAAAATCAAATGGTTTGTGTTAGAATTTTATTTATTTATTATTTATGGCTGCATTGGGTCTTTGTTGCTGCACGCGGGCTTTTTCTAGTTGCGGTGAGCAGGGGCTACTCTTCGTTGCAGTGTGCCAGCTTCTCATTGCAGTGGCTTCACTTTGTTGCAGAGCACGGGCTCTAGGTGTGCAGGCTCAGTAGTTGTGGCTCGTGGGCTCTGTGTGTGCAGGCTCAGTATAGTTGTGGCTCACGGGCTCAGTAGTTGTGGCTTGTGGTCTCTAGAGCGTAAGCTCAGGAGTTGTGGCACACGGGCTTAGTTGCTCCGCAGCATGTGGGATCTTCCCAGACCGGAGCTCAAACCCGCGTCCCCTGCATTGGCAGGCCGATTCTTAAACACTGCACCACGACGGAAGTCCCATGACTATTCTCTTTGGTCATTTTATATAGATTAATCATTAGATTAATTTATCTGATATATATATCTAAAAGTGCTTTCTCAGACAAACACCTTTTAGGGATTTTTTTCCTTTTTACTGAAGTATACTATGTCACCTCCATGAGGACTTTAGTGTTTAAAGAGTTGCTTTATAAAAATGGAGTATTTCGATAAATAGAAGGTAAGAGGGGAGCATTTGCTACTGTGTTAAATGAAACTACACTTTTACCCGGTTTGATTCAAGTAACAGATTACTTTCTTATTTCACAATAATTTTCTTTACAGATTGCTAATGCATTATGCATATTGCTGTATCCAGGCCTTATTCTTATCGACTATGGACATTTTCAGTATCCTTTACTGATTTAGAAGTGAAATCAGATGCATATCATGAAATCTAGGCTCAGTTTGTATAATGTTATCATCTAGTAATGTCTTATTTACTAGGGTTCTTGCTTATATAAACTATTTTTAAAATGGTAAAAGAATCTCTTCAGCAAATGTTTAGTTGAAGGGTAAAGTACAAATTAAAAGTAGCAATGTTTTTTCACAACTATTTGGACTGAAAACAGAATGTTGGTAACTGATTAGCTGTTCTGGAGCTAATTCTGAAAAGGTGAAACATTTTCTATCTTTTGTAAATGTTATCTGACACTGACAAAAACAATCTTCCAGTTTTTGAGTTTTAAAACAAAATGTTTCTCTAACAGATAGTGGTAGCTGGGAGCTTCAGGAAACTAAAATTGAATAAATCTATGTGGATTTTATGTGTGTAATTTTTGATACCTAAAATAAGGAACATTCAAGTAAACAAATTATAGAGGAAAGTTGATAAAATCTGTACATGGCTCTCCATTTTGTCTTCTAAGGTATTAAATATTACTATCTGTCCTAAAGGAAAAAAAATAATCCATACCATGATTGCTTAATTAATATTTTTTCCTTTTGGTGCCAATCTGTTTTAGTTATAAAATTAAAATGTATATCTGTCAAAGGACTTGCAAACGATATTCAAATAAGTAGTTACTTCCATCATATTTTTTATTCAGTCCTCTTTCCTAATTGAGCCCTTTTTTTTGGCATTATAGGATCATGGCTTTTAGATAGTTTGATAATATCAAGAACACTGATAATAAAAGAAAAAAGTTGTTTACAAGATTTTTTAATACTATATTTACTTTGAAATATTAACACTCATACAGAGAAGTACACAAAACTTAAATGAATTGGCTAACTATTATCCATGTCGAGAAATAGAACATTGCCAGTATTCAAAACCACACCTGTACACATCCCAAGTAGTTCTCCCTCCTCCTTTCTCAAAGATAGCCACTTATTGACTGCTAGTACTATAGTTTGGTTCTCCCCCTTTTTTGAACTTTCTATAAAAAAGACAACACAGTAGGTATTCCTTTGTGCTTGGTGTTTTTGGTTCAACATTCTGTTTGTGAGAGTTATTCGTGTAGTTGTATGTAGCTGTAGTTTGTTCTCTTTCATTGCTTTATAATATTCCATTGCATGAATACACATGATTTTATTACTGATAGACATTGGAGTGTTTCCAGGTTTTGGCTATGATGACTATGTTGCTTTGACCTTTCTTGTAAATATCTCTTTGTACACATGTAAATATATTTCTTATGAGTGGAATTGCTAAGTTACAGGGTGTGCACTTGTTTAATTTTAGATATTCCCATATGGTTTTTAAGCATGATCTACCAGTTAATACTCCCGTTAGCAATGGGGTAGGAGTGCCAGGTGCTCACCTTCACCAGTTGTCAGTTATTTTCCTTTTAACCATTCTGGTAAATTCGTAGTGGTATCTTCTCCATGATTTGAATCAAACTCTTGAAGCTTTGGGGATTATGTCATTTTGTAGGGACACCTTTTTTTAACCACTATTTACTTTACTTTCCTCATTTGTAAAATGGAGATGATAATAACCCTTACTTTTTAAGCTTTTTGAGAATTAAATGAATTCATATTTGTATTCAAAGCAGTACTTGGGAGGTACTAAGCACTACATAAGTATTTATTGCTATTATTATCTGTTACTGCTGCTGCTGCTTTTGTTGTTCCTGTTTGTTACTTTTCGGGCTCTGAAATTTTATAATGATTTGTTTGGGCAAAGGTATTTTTGACAGTCATTTTGGACACTATGGGTCATTCATTCTGAAGACTCATGTTCTGCAGTTCTGGGAAATTCTCATAAATTATTTTTTTTTGATAATTCTCTCTCTTCTTTCTTGAGCTTATTAGACAGATATTGGATCTTTCAGCTCCATCTTGAGCATCTCTTTGTCATTTTGTTTTACAGTTTTGAAGATTGTCTTGCTTTATGAGTAACACTTCTATTAAATTTCATTTGTTCTGTTAAGCATTTAATATCTTAAATTTCAGTTTACTCTTTTTTTTTTCCCCCACTGTTCCCTGAATTATTTCCATTCTCCTAGGGTCAGTCTTTTCTACTCTTCACTTTGGTCCTTTTTCTGTCATAGGTGCTCCTTATATATCTATTTGATCCTGGTGTATTTATTCTAAGAATAAGGCAGAAGAGAAAACTGCATGTGAGCTTTCTATACATTTGGTCCACTATAGGGTACATGGCAGGATTCTGGCCAGTACTCTGGGATCCTTAAATGTCACAATGTGGAGGAATTTGCACGATAGTGTTGACTTCTACACTAGTTGCCCAGAGAGTTTATTCCATTTCTTTGGAGAAATATTCCTTCTTTTGTTGCCTGGTAGTAAATGTTTTGGCTGCCAGATAATCTTTGCAAAGGAGTGAGGTGGGATTTGACATCTCCACCTAGGAATTTTCAGTGAATCCTCTTGTCTTCTCTTCAACATACTCAAGCACTCCAACCTGCTTGTTTCCAGAATTCTCTGGGGGCTTGCAGGGTGGATTGGCTCCTTGCTAGCCTGAGCTTCCTCTGTGCATTCACTAATCTGTGGCTTTTTCTAGTTTATTTTATTTGTTGCCACTTCTCTGTCCTCTTTCCATCTTCTAGAAATGTGTTGAAATCTTCATCTCTTGTAATGCATCTTCCTGTTCTCTTTATGGCTGTGAATTTATACTTTAAAAAATTCCCTATCATTTTAAGGGGGTCTCAGGAAGGAGAGGAGGTAAACATGAGTACTCAGCTCACCGTTTTCAACTGAAAATCTAGTTGTGATATTGTTTTCATATAACAAACATTGTTATTAGTTTCTAATCAAGCACATATATTAATTTATATTATTGATGCATATTATAGAGGAAAAGTAGTGATATCAGTAAGTTTGTTTTTTTTTTAAACTTTTGGAGCATTGATTTAGGTATGTGTTATAGTAATATTGTGAAATAGCCTAGCAGAAAACAAAGCTATGTGTTAACTATTTAGAGCTCTTTTAAACCTAAACAAATCAGTTACTCTGTTTAGTAGTAGATTTAATATATTTGAAGCCACTATATATAATTTCAAATTTGTTTATCAATTCAGTACTTTCAGCTTTTATTTAGAAATCGTTTTCATTATAGTATATTATTACAAAATCACATAAGAAAAATGTTCTATAAAATGCAAAATCTATCTCTTTTAATTATTGAGATAATTCCTTGACACAGGAACATATATAATTCTGTGAGTCTTGGCTTTGCCTTGTGGGGTGTTCTTGGAGTATCTTACGACTGGGACCTGCTGGGATCCCTGGCGTTTTGCTTAGCTATAAATTATAAGCAGATGGAACTTTACCACTCCTTGCCATTTTTTTGTTTTTTACTTGGCAAATGTTTTAAGAAAGGCCTCAAAGGAAAGGGGTGAGTGGCTTTTAAACAACAGAATTTTTAAAATTACTTCAGATAATTTATTTGGCATACTTACCTTTGCCTTTTGGTGATTTCTTATTAATGTGTTGGTGGCTATGGAGTAAATGGAAAGAGAGATCAAGTCATGTTCTATATTATTGTATTTTAAATCTTCCTAACTAGAGAAATATTATGATCAATGTATATTTACTGGAGGTAATGTGAATTGGCTTGTTAGAACATTGCTGTAGCATTTCATCCCTTTAGAGCATATTACATTATATACTTATTAGAACTACATCCCAATTTGACATTTTTCTTCATAGCTGCATAGGAATGGCATCTAAGTTAAATGTTAAGAAGGATGGTGATAGTCTTCTTGTTGGGGAATTGCACATCTTAATAGTTGTGAATTTCTTAACTCTGATTTAAGTAGACTTTCATCTTAAACCCATATTGGTGGTATAGATTTATCATTACTATACATTTGCATTTATTATATTTATAGTAATGAGACGCAGATTGATTTCTCAGAATTACTAACCTCTCCCTATCTTACTGGTTCTCTTTGTTTTTGTTCTAGGTTTGTGTTGTTGATTAAACTGGCTTGTACTGTTGTGGCTTCCTTCATTCTCTGCTGGCTGCCATTCTTTACAGAAAGGGAACAAACCCTGCAAGTTCTAAGAAGACTCTTTCCAGTTGATCGTGGATTATTTGAGGCATGTTTAAAAACTTTTCTCTCACTCGTTTCTGTTACAATACCTTCCCTGTGACCTTTGGGGATTTCATGTAGAAGCACTTCAGCTGCTCTCCTCCTGCAGTCATTCCTTGCCAGTATATAAGCTATAGCTCATCTGGCATTTTCTAGTACATTGTACAAATAGGTAATATTTATGCCATCATGAGATCCATAATTCAGTTATACATTTTTCTAATGAAATAGGGTTCATAATGAAAGACAGAATGAGAAGTTGCAGCTACAAAGGTAACAGCTTTGTGGGTTTTTTGGGGTTCATATTCTCTTTTTAGTCCTAGGAAATTATTTATTAAACTAATAATCATGTTTGCTTCAGAAAGATCTCATAATTCCTTATGAGGTATATAGCTTTCATCCATGGTAATTTTTAATGAGAATCATTCATTTCATTTCATTTAATGCCAGCTTAATCACTCTTGTTAAATTTTTATTGCATGGATAATTTGATTTAGAGTTAGTAATTAAATTAAACAAACCATTTTTCTGAAACAAAAAGGTCTTTTAATAAAGTTAGACAGAGACAACATATTTATAGATAATTTGCTTTTGAATAAACATTTCTTTTAAAAAGAATTAGAAAAGCATATATATCTTTCTAGTTTTTGAGTATATGAAATGCTATAGAGTATCTTTCAGTGGATCTGTGGGAGGATGGAACCAGCATTTTTTAAGAGGCTAAGAAAGAATTTGGTGTTGTGAAGGAACAGAAATGTGTGCCCTGTATGTCAATGGGGATGATGATAGTGATAGTACTGATAATCATAAATAATCACTATTGCTATCACCACCACTTTCTTACTAGGTACCAGGCACTTCACATGTAATTTTATTTGATCCTTAACCATAGTGCTGAAGTAGCTGTTATACCCACTTTACAGATCAGAAAACTGAGGTCAGAGATTCATATTGCTTTTGCATGGCAGAGCTGTAATTTGAACTTTGAGAATTGTGCTCCTAACTTCTTTATATATCCTCTAACCTTAATACCTATATAAAGAAAAGTTTAGTTCTCCATGTAAGCTGCCTGGTTATTTGCCTTGCCTTCTGTTGGGTTGGCCAAAAAGTTTGTTTGGGGTTTTCCATAATATTTTACAGAAAACCCAAATGAACTTTTCAGCTAACCCAATATTTCAGAAATGGTGTTTATCATGATAATTATAAAAATGAGTGTCATACACTTTTGATGGTGCTGTTGGTTACCTTCATTCACTTGTTGCCCTCAAAATCTGAAGAGCAATTTCATTGGCCCGACAGAGGGAAGTAGGATGGTACAGTTGCCGGTGATAGTTACTTTCTTTTTATCTATTTATTTATTTTTAATTGGAGTATAATTGCTTTACAATGTTGTGTTAGTTTCTGTTGTACAATGAAGTGAATCAGCTATATGTATACCTATATCCCCTCCCTCTTGTACCTCTTTCCCACTCTCCCCACAATCCCACCCATCTGGGTCGTCACAGAGCACTGAGCTGAGCTTCTTGTGCTTTATAGCATATTCCCACTAGCTATCTGTTTTACACATGGTAGTGTATATGTCAATCCTAATCTCCCAATTCGTCCCACCCTCTCCTTCCCCCCTGTGTCCACATGTCCGTTCTCTATGTCTGTGTCTCTATTCCTGCCCTGCAAATAGTTTCATCTGTACCATTTTTCTAGATTCCACATATATGTGTTAATATACAGTATTTGTTTTTCTCTTTCTGGCTTACTTCACTCTGTATGACAGACTCCAGGTCCATCCACATCTTTACAAATGACCCAATTTCATTCCTTTTTATAGCTGAGTAATATTCCATTGTATATATGTATCTTCTTTATCCATTCATCTGTCATTGGATATTTAGGTTGCTTCCATGTCCTGGCTACTGTAAATAGTGCTGCAATGAACATTGGGGTACATGTGTTCTTTTGAATTATGGTCTTCTCTGGGTATATGCCCAGTAGTGGGATTGCTGGGTCATATGGTAGTTCTGCTTTTAGTTTTTTAAGGAACCTCCATACTGTTCTTCACAGTGGCTGTATCAATTTACATTCCCACCAACAGTGCAAGAGATTTCCCTTTTCTCCACACCCTCTCTAGCATTTACTGTTTGTAGGTTTTTTGATGATGGCTATTCTGACTGGTGTGAGGTGATACCTCATTGTAGTTTTGATTTGCATTTCTGTAATAATTAGTGATATTGAGCAGCTTTTCATGTGCCTCTTGGCCCTCTGTATGTCTTCTTTGGTGAAATGTCTATTTAGGTCTTCCGCCCATATTTTAATTGGGTTGTTTGTTTTTTTGATATTGAGCTCCATGAGCTGTTTGTATATTTTGGAGATTAGCTAATAGATTACTCTGATTTCAGGTGTGTGGTAAAATGGGTCAAACAATATGTGTTCTACATTAGACGAAGTAAAGATTTCTTAGAAACTAATTTCCAAAGATGAATAACTTCAGTATTTAGGAATAATGTGCTGCTCTTCCAAAAAGATTAAGTATTTCTTGGGCGCATCTAAATTATGGTTGGCTAGATCACCTCCTATTGCGAAAAGTATGTGTGTATGTGTTCCTTAGAGAGTTTAATCAACTTAGTTATGAAATTGTGAACAAGAACTTCTCATGACCCAAAAGTTTATCTATTTAGAGATTATGGGCTGTACTTCATGGAGTTTAATATTTCTTTCAATTATACTAGAATGTAAAACTAACAAATTTCTTTTAAGGATAAAGTAGCCAATATTTGGTGCACCTTCAGTGTTTTTCTGAAGATCAGGGATATTTTGCCACATCACATCCAGATAATGATCAGGTAAGAGACACCAAGTTTGTATATAGTGTTTTATAAGCTACTCTAAAAGTGTCATGGCAATACCTCATTTATCTGCCATCATAGGGAGTAAGGTGGTCTTCATTAGTGAATATTCCACATAATGTAAACTCATTGCTCTGTATAACAGAACTCTTTTATTTGAAACATTTTATGTGAAAGTTATTGTTACCTACTTCCATCTTCCTTAAACAGTATATTAAACATGATTTAACATAACCTTGAAGAGTCATAATTTTCAGCGGTGTATCAGTCAGGGTCGACCAGAGAAGGAGAATAAGTAGGAGATCGTTGTGTGTGTCTATGTGTGTGTGAATTTATTATGAGGAATTGGCTTATACAATTGTGGGGGACTGGCTAAGCAAACTGAGTGCCAGTCCACAAGACAGACATTCAGGAGGGGCTATCTAGAGGGAAGGAAGAGCTGTACTGACCCCACTGCTGTTTGGAGTCTGATCTCAGGGAAGGCCTAAGCCTTCTTTTAAAGACCTTCCAAGTGATTCAGGCCCCACCAAAGGCCACACCCTTTTGATTAGCTTAAAATCAATTGAATAGGGACTTTAATTACATCTGCAGATCTCTTCACATCAGCACCAACATTAGTGTTTGAATAACTGTTAGAGGTTAGTATGTGTATGCTGCTTTTCTCTTTCCTCCAGTTCTTTAGGTTGGAGAGTATCCTTTGTAGCCCACCGTAACAGGAAGCAGAATAGTCAAGCTGAAGCCACAAAGCCACCGCAAGTGGGAAAATTAGTTATTGTTTTGCCTTATAATACTTGTTTTCAGGGCTTTCAAAGACTGTTTGCCTTGGTACTAAGTGGCTCCAGACTCCTCTGCTTGTTGAGTTCTTTTTTCCTCCTTGCCCATCAACCATCACAAGGAGAAGCTCTAGCAGCTTCCCACTCCCTTTCTAGCTTGTTCTTTCTGATTTATCATGGGTTTCAAAATCAGATAATCAACTTTTGTGAAATTGAGGGCCAAAGAGGTTGTCTTGTGAGTAACTTTTATGAATGTTTGTGTTACAAATATAGCATTGTCTCTTTATAGCTGGTTATGTTTTCTTGTTTGAGTGTTTGATAATTGACTTTTAGCTATCTTTGTATCTTTTCCATAATTGATACTAAATACTAAAAAAACATAAGCAAGGGCTTCCCTGGTGGCGCAGTGGTTGAGGGTCCACCTGCCGATGCAGGGGACACGGGTTCGTGCCCCGGTACGGGAAGATCCCACATGCCGCAGAGCAGCTGGGCCTGTGAGCCATGGCTGCTGAACCTGCGCATCCGGAGCCTGTGCTCCGCAACGGGAGAGGCCACAACAGTGAGAGGCCCGCGTACCAAAAAAAAAAAAAAAAAAAGCAATATTTAGTTCTATAATATTTTGTTCTATTTTATAGAATCATGTATATATTAAAGTGTGTACATATTTCAGTGTATGGATTTTATTAAAATGTTATTTGGTATTGAATTTATTATTTAATACATAAAAAACTTTAATTTGAAAGTAACTTAAGTTGATAAGTAATGTGATCCTTACATTAAAATTTGTTTCTTTGTTTTAGCTATATACCTTTATAAAAAAACCAAATGTCTAATTTTTATTAATTTTTTAGCTTTTGTTTTACATTTTTGAGCCTGCTTCCTGCATGTATAAAATTGACACTTCACCCCTCTCCCAAAGGATTCAAATTTACTCTGGTAAGTTTCTCATTACTTTAGATACTTAATTCTTGCTGCAATTGATCTTTTAAGAATACAGATAATTATTTTCCTGCTTTGAACAGGGTTTATTGGATTGAGACATAAGGCATTCATTTATTTGGCAAACACTTACTGAATGTCTGACATACTTAGGTGCTGTTTTGCACTAGGCTGAGCAATCAGAACCTTTCAGTTTAATTCAACAACTATTTAAATTTCTTTGTGGTGGTCAGTGAGGGAATACAAAGAAAAAAACAGTGATGATAGACATGTTTAAATTATTATGCTATAAAGCATACGGTATTAAGTTCTGTCAGGTACAATGGAGTGCTGTGATAGTGTGGGAAAAAGAGATATTACTTTGAGGGCAGATTTTAGACTATTTCTCAAAGCAAGTGGGATCAGAGCCAAATTTTGAAAGCTGGGCAAGATTTGGAATAGGTGGTTATATAACAGGAGAGTTCGAGACAGGAGGAAGAGCTTGAAGGTACAGTTGTGGGAAAGGATAGGGAATGATCTGGGAACAGCTATTAACCAATGAAATTTGTGTAACTTTTATGTGGGTATGTGTGTGTTGAGGTTAGGAGAGGATATAGTGAGAGAGAAGAGTCAGAAAGAATCAAATTATGTAAGAGCTTGAATGCGGGGCTGAAAAATTTGGAGTCTGATTTGTGTGAGGAGCAAAAAAGATTTTGGAGAAGGAGAGGGAACAGACCTCTGTTTTAGGAACATGACTTGTATCAGTTGGAACATGGATTGGGTATATATTTTATATTTTAGGGTTTCTCTGCGTGGGTTTACAGATTCCTCCTGGTTGTATTTCTGTGGTATTTAGAATTTGTTCCTGTGTACC
This sequence comes from Kogia breviceps, assembly GCF_026419965.1. Classification (NCBI taxonomy): domain Eukaryota; kingdom Metazoa; phylum Chordata; class Mammalia; order Artiodactyla; family Physeteridae; genus Kogia; species Kogia breviceps. The sequence continues at coordinate 147,995,921 of NC_081310.1, read as the reverse complement.
TTGGTCTATAAAATGACATTTAAAGAATAAATATCCTTTTAAAATATCAAGAAGAGTTAGTTTATGAAAATAGTCAGTCTTAGTGGACTTATAAAGGGACAACCTTTTATTTTTTATTATTTAAAAAAAATTTTTGGCCGTGCCACGCATCTTGCGAGATCTTTGTTCCCTCACTAGGGATTGAACCCAGGCCCTTGGCAGTGAAAGTACAGAGTCCTAACCACTGGACTGCCAGGAAATTCCCTAAAGGGACAACATTTTAGAAATCGGGATTTCAATTCTGGGACTGCCACTTATTTATATTGCATTCTAAAAACAAGCCAGAACAGAGCATGTCAGTCAAATATTTCAAAAGTGCTTATCAGTTCCACAGTGCAAAAGATTCATGCTCCTCTTTTTTAAAGTTACCTTTTTATTGATGATGTCTGTTGTTTCATTCTGTGAATGAACTCTGAGCATAGTAAGTCATCTATAGTTAATATTCTATAGAATGTTTATAATAGGAGGGATGTGGTTAGTAATATTCTGATGTCTTCAGTAGCCCTAACTTGAAATATTTGCAAGCTTATGTAAAATGGTTATCATGCTAAATAAAGGTATATTTCAAAGATGATGGAATGGAATTTCTGAGTTTCAGTAACTAGCATTGTTAGAGATGATTACTTTTAGGATTATAAAAAGCATTTTCTTTCTCTTAATTTCCTAATTTTATTTTGTTTGTTGTGTTTTAATACCAGACATTGTGTTTAAAAAATTAAAAAGACATATTAATGACTTATTTTTGTTGATAATGTTTTAAATTCTTATTGAATACTTCTGAGAGCTTTAAAACATTTCCCATTATAATTAAAGTGTTTTTTCCTTTCAGTTTAGATAGAATTATTTCTTAATATAGGTCTATAATTAAGGTAATTGATAGTATGAATACTAATATATCTATAGCAGCAAAGTTACTTTTATCTTTTCAAGTAGTATTTATTAAGTGCCCTCTAATGTGTCAGGTCCTCTTCTAGGAATTAGCATATAAATGAATGACAGCTAATATCCCTGCTCTCTTAATTGGGGGACATTCATGCTAGTGGCAGGAGAAGAACAATAAACAAAATAAATCAGTTAACAGGAAAATATCTGGGAGTGATGAGGACTATGAAGAAAACAGTATTATGTGAAAAGAGGGCTGGTGGGGTTTGGTTAGGGGGGTACTACTTCAGATTGAGTAAGGGAAGTCCTCTCTAGGGAAGTGACATTTCATCCTGGAACTGAATGATTGATTGATCAGAAAGAACCAATTACAAGAAGATCTGGGCTCTGACTTGACAAAAACAAGTTTGTTCTCAAGGCAGGAACACATTTGGCATATTCAAAGCATTAAAGGGACAATTATGAAGTGGCTGGTGTGAAATGAGTGAGGGAAACAGTAAGAAAGACTGGAAGAGGAAGGTGGGACCCAGATTATGTAGGAGTTTGGATTTTATTCTAAGTGTAATGGGAAGCTATTAGAGGATTTTAAACAGGGAAATTACATGATCTGATATGGTGGCTAAATAGAGAATGGATTGTCGGGGGCAGGAGTATGACCAATTGGGAGGTTATTGCAGTGGTCCAGCAGAAAAATGGGCATGGCTTAGACCACTCCTCTGCCACCATCAGCATAGGGGAGTGGAGAGAAGTCAGTGGATATTGTATTTGGGAGATGGTGTAGTTAGGATTTGCTGTTGGATTGGATGTATAGCATGTACAAGATAGTGATCCAGGTTTTTTGCTTGAGCAACTAGATTGGATGTATATAGATAAATGTCTAATATGCAAGAATATAAACTCCTGAAAATAGATCTAAGTAATTATTAATTAAAAATCTGAAATAGCAAATGATTATAGAACATTGAATATATTTTATTGAAGTGCATGTTTTAAAAACACTAAAATGGATTTACTTTGCCAGTTTTAGATTTTGACTTTCTTGTCCTTCATGCTTTTTAATTTAAATTGTCAGAGATTCCAAGGGAGGATGAAGGTATGATTGTTGTGTCTGGATTATCTAGTAGTTTTGTTATTAATAACTGAGACTCAATGAACTTGTTGTAGATGGTTAGGTAAGCTTTATAGTAATTATTTTTCAAAATATTTTGATTATTAAATTTGAATAAAATATTATGCACATTAGAGTTGTGTATATATTTTCCTTCTAGCTACAAGCTATATTAAACTTTAAAATTTTACTTGAAATGATTTTTAGTCAGATTCATAATTGATATTATATTTTATAAGTTGTTATATCTGATTTTGTTCCCTTTTTCCTTAAGGTTAGCTGTGCACTGTCATTCTTTCTGTTTTCTTTCCAAGTACATGAAAAGTCCATTCTTTTGGTATCATTGTAAGTAAAAATGTTTCAAGTATGTTTTATTTATTTATTATGATGTGTTTATAATATATAAATAAATTTATTACTTATATTTAATCACTTAAGTGCAAATCAAAACTATGCAAATGTTACATAATTGCATAAAATTATTTCATAAAATCATATTTTTTCCAGAATGATGATCTCTTACAATTTTACTTCTTTATGATATATTTTAAACTGATAAAATTTTATAGAATAATTTCTGACATCTTATTTCTTCCTATTTTTTTCATTTCTATTTTCTATATGCTAATAAAAACTGTCTTCCAAAGAGGCTCTACTTACGTTGGAGCCTGTCTTCTTTGCCTTTTTATTTCATTCATTTCCACATCTATTCAATAGCCTGTTCTCTCCATCAACCTCTTTAGAGGCTTTTATATGTTGCCTCCTTTTTAGTTCTTCTGTCAGAACCTTTGTTTAGAGTCTATTGGCAGTCCCTAACCAGACTCCTTTTTTTTAGGAGCATTAAAATTTTTTCCTGTTCTTCATAGAAATTGAGTGGCAGTTGGGAGTATATTATCCCAATATTAAAATAGTATTTGCCCAGAACACATTGGAATACTTGAATCCTACCCAAGATCAATCCCACCCATGCCTGCCGCACCCCTCACCCTGTGTTTGCTAGGTTCCTGTGGAAGATGCATGTGTGAAATGACTAATGACAAATGGAAGGGTGTATTGCTTTTATTAGTTGGAGCTTTGAACTAAAACCTTAGTGCAGAGCTTTATAGTAGGTGGGGCTGGCCTATGGGGAAGCCTTCTTTCCTCTGAAAAACGTAGTCTCGTACCATTGCAGACTGAGAGGGCAGCTTAATTTCATCCCCTGAAGTCTGAACTTGAGTTAGATCTGACCACTCTTATGTGAGGCTAGGCTGACCCTATGCAAATCCCTAGTGCCAGGGGATGGAACTATGGAGAGGTATTGCTTTCAAACATGTATAATCTTCCCCAGGATTCCTACTCCAGAGAAAGGAGCTCGATCAGTGAGTGACCTATAATCTGACCATTCAGATTAGCTCTTGGGCCCTGAATTTCTGGAAGTTCATACTCTACAACTGTACCTAGATTATTCATAATAGTGCATCACTTTAATATAATTTTGATCAAATATTTTAAAGTTCCTCTTGACCTGGTTCCAGCTAAGCTATCATTAAACAAATATTTCACCCAATAAATATTTATTGAGGGCCTACTATTTGCCAGATACGGTTCTGTGCACCTGGGATATATCTGTGAACAAAACAGACAAAAATCCCTACTTTCATAGCTTTCATTCTCAAGGACAGACACTAATAATTAAATAAAAATAAGAAATTAAATAATGTGTTAGCAGGTAATAAAAGTCCCAAAGGATACATAAAAGAGGATAAGGGAAGTTGGGAGTACTGGAGCTGGGGGTACAGGAGTAAGTGCAGGTTGCAGTTTTAAACAAGGATGTCAAAGTAGGCCTTGTCGAGGAGATACTTGAGTGGACTGGAGGAGGTGAGGGTTAGCCAAGTGGATATCTGGGAGAATAACATTCTAGACAGACAGTACCAAGGCCCTAAGATGGGAGTATGCCTGATATGTTTTGGGAACAACAGAATGGCCAGTGTGGCCAGAGTGCAGTAGTCAATGTAGGAAGTAATAGGAGGTGAAGTTAAAGAGGTAACAGGCATGTAAATTATACAGGTTCTTGTAGGCCATATTGGGAACTTTGGCTTTTATTCTGAAGGAAACGGGGAGCCATGGAAGGATTTTGAGGAAGACGCATGATCTGACCTGATGTGGTTTTTTTGTTTTGTTTATTTATTTATTTTTTATTTTTGGCTGTGTTGGGTCTTTGTTGCTGCGTATGGGCTTTCTCTCTAGTTGCAGCGATCAGGGGCTACTCTTCGTTGCGGTGCATGGGCTTCTCATTGCGGTGGCTTCTCTTTGTTGCAGAGCACAGGCTCCAGGGTTCGTGGGCTTCAGTAGTTGTGTCACACAGGCTCAGTAGTTGTGGCACGTGGGCTTAATAGCTCCGCAGCATGTGGGATCTTCCTGGACCAGGGATCGAAACCCATGTCCCCTGCATTGGCAGGTGGATTCTGAACCACTATGCCACCAGGGGAGTCCCCTGACTTGATGATTTAAAATTATACATGTTAAACATGTTAAATTATACATGTTAAATATGTACAGTTAATTGTATATCAGTTATACCTCACTCAATAAAGCTGTTAAAAAATAAAATGATCAGGGCTTCCCTGGTGGCGCAGTGGTTGAGAATCCGCCTGCCGATGCAGGGGACACGGGTTCGTGCCCCGGTCCGGGAAGATCCCACATGCCGTGGAGCGGCTGGGCCCGTGAGCCATGGCCGCTGAGCCTGTGCGTCCGGAGCCTGTGCTCCGCAGCGGGAGAGGCCACAGCAGTGAGAGGCCCGCGTATCGCAAAAAAAAAAAAAAAAAAAAAAAAAAAAATGATCATTCTGGTGGCAGATCAAGAACAGATTGTACAGAGCAAGGGTAGAAAACACAGAGATGATTTAGAAGTCAATCACCATTATCCAGGTTGAGAGATGGTGGTAATTGGGACCAAGATCATAATAGTGGAAGAGGTGGGAAGTGGTCAGTAGAGCCTGAAGGCTTCCTGATGATTTGGATGTAGCATGTGAGAGAATGTGAGAGAAAGAGAAAAATCAAAGGTGTGTTCATGGTTTTTGGCCTGGAACGGGAGGGATGGAGTGGCCATTGACTGAAATGGGGAAGATTGCAAGTGGAGCAGGATTACACTAGATGTAAATAAGGTGGGAGGTTCCCAAGTTCAGTGTTGGACATGTCTTTGGACATTAAGTGGAGGTGTGAAGTTAGTATTTAAATACAAGTCTGGGTTGGATATATGAGTGGAGTCCAGAGAGAGACTGAGCCAGAGACATAAATTTAGTGATTTCTCAGTAGAGATGACATTTAAAGTCATGAGACTGGATGAGATAACCAAGGAAGTGAGTATAGACAGAGAAGAATACCAGAGACTGAATTCTGGGCCACACTTTATTAAGAGGTCTGAGAGGAGAGGCAAATGGGGATGGCCAACTACGTAGGATGCAAACCACAAGAGTTGGTGTCCTGGAAGCTGAGTGAAGAAGGAATTTTAAGGATACAAGGTCCCCTGTCTTACACCACTCACAAAAATTAACTTGAAATGGCTTACACTTAAATGTAAGGCCTGAAACTGTAAACCTTGTAGAAGAAAACATAAGGGAGAAGCTCCTTGACATTGTTCTTGGCAATGATTTTTTGGATATGACACCAAAAGCAGAAGGAACAAAAGCAAAAATAAATAATTGGGACAGCATCACACTAAAAAGTTTCGGCACAGCAAAAGAAATATCAAAATGAAAAGGCAACCTGTGGAATGGCAGAAAATATTTGTAAATCATGTGTCTGATAAAGGGTTAATTATCCAAAATATATAATGAACTTATACAACTAAGTAGTAGAAAAAACAAATAATCCAAAGGACCTGGATAGATATTTTTCAAAAGAAGACATACAGATGGCCAACAGGTACATGAGAAGGTGCTCAACATCGCTAATCATCGGGGAAATGCAAATCAAAACCACAGTGAGATATCACCTCACACCTGTTGGAATGGCTCTTATCAAAAAGACAAGAGGGACTTCCCTGGTGGTGCAGTGGTTAAGAATCCGCCTGCCAATGCAGAGGACATGGGTTCAAGCACTGGTCTGGGAAGACCCCACATGCCATGGAGCAACTAAGCCCGTACGCCACAACTACTGAGCCTGCGCGCCTGGAGCCTGTGCTCCACAACAAGAGAAGCCACCGCAGCGAGAAGCCCTCACACCACAATGAAGAGTAGCCCCCGCTCGCCGCAACTAGAGAAAGCCCGCACACAGCAACAAAGACCCAACGCAGCCAAAAATCAATCAATCAATCAATTTATATAAAAAAAGACGAGATAACAAATGCTGATGAGGATGTGGAGAAAAGAGAGAACCCTGTGCACTACTGGTGGGAATGTAAATTGGTGCAGTCACTATGGAAAACAGTATGGAGGTTTTTCAGAAAATTAAAAATAGAACTACCATATGATCCAGCAATATTTCTGAAGTAAATGAAATTACTGTCTTGAAGAGGCATCTTTACCCCTGAGTTCTTTGCAGCATTACTTGCAACAGCCGAGACATGGAAACATGGAAGTGCCTATCAATGGATGAATAAATACAGAAAGTAGTGTATTACTCCCCCTCTCCAACACACACAGAGGAATATTATTCAGCCATAGAAGAGGAAGGAAATCCTGGGGACTTCTTTCCTCCAGTGGTTACGACTCCACGTTTCCACTGCTGGGGGCACAGTTTTGATCCCTGGTTGGGGAACCAAGATCCTACTGCCATGCCATGGTGCGGCCAAAGAAAAAAACTGGAAGGACACTGGCAACAACATGGATGAACCTTGAGGGCATTATAAGTAAGTCAGACAGAGAAAGACAAATACTGTGTGAGCTCACTTAAATGAGGAATGTTAAGACAGAAGCATCGAAACTGAACTCAGAAACAGAGTAAGTTGGTGGTTGCCTGAGTTGGGGTCGGGGGGAAATGGTTGAAGGTGGTTAAAGAGTACAAACTTACAGTTATGAGATGACTAAGTTCTGGAGATCTAATGTACAGCATACATTGTAGCTGGCTGTAGTTAGCAAAAGTTAACAAGTCCCCTACATACGAACCTTCAAGTTGCAAACTTTCAAGGATGCGAATGTGCGTTATTTCAGCGTCACGTGTGAGTGAAATGGCAGCTTGCTCTCTGTCTCCTATTGCTGACGATCCTTTAGCTCTACCATCTCCCACCTCCTCTCCCTCCTCCAGCCGGTAACTCTTCTTGCCTGTTCACTCAATGCCAGCCCCTGTATGCAGGCTGTTGTACTGTACTACTGTACTTTTCAAGGTACTGTACTATAAGATAAGATTAAAAATGTTTTCTTTATTTTTTGCATTTGCTTTTTTAATGTATTATTTGTGTGAAAAGTATTATAAACCTATTACAGTACAGTACTATATAGCCGATTGTGTTAGTTGGGTACCTAGGCTAACTTTGTTGGACTTACAAACAAATCGGACTACAAACGTGCTCTCACTATGGAACTTGTTCGTATGTAGGGAACTTACTGTATTGTATACTTGAAGGTTGCCAGGAGAGTAGATCTTAAAAGTTGTCACCACAGACACACACAAGGGCACACACACACATAGAAGGTAACTTTAAGTTGATGGATGTGTTAATGAACCTTACTGTGGTAATCATTTTGCAATATATACCTATATCATCACATTGTACACTTTGTTCACATTGTGCAATGTTATACGTCAGTTACATCTCAATAAAACTGGGGAAAAAAAGGACATGATGTGATCAGTTGTATCAGATGCTGTTAATAGGTCAAATAAGATGAGGGTTAAGAATAGACTATTTGCCATAGTGAAATGGAAGTCACTGATGAAAAATGACTTTTCTAAGTCACTTAGAAAAGGCTAGTGTTGGTAGAGTGATGCAGGGAAGAGCCTGATTGGGGTGGGTTTAAGACATAATGAGAAGAGAAGAATTGAAGATAAGTATAGATGATTCTTTTTTAAAAAATATATATATTTAAGTATATATTATATATATATATATATAAAATGGTGAAATACACTACAAGTACATTCACAATGTTGTATAACCACCACCACTGTCTACTTACAGAATATTTTCATCACCCTAGAAGGAAACCCCATACCCAGTAAGCAGTCATACCCCATTCTCCCCTTCTCTTAACCCTTGTAAACACTAATCTACTTTGTCTCTGTGGATTTGCCTGTTTTGGATATTTCATATAAATGGAATCATAAAATATGTGGCCTTTTGTTTCTGACCTATTTCACTTAGCATATTTTCAAAGTTCATCCATGTTGTACCATGTATCGGTACGTCATTTATATGCCTGAATAATATTGCATCATATGGATATACTACATTTTGTTTGTCCATGCATCAGTTGATGGACATTTTGAGTTGTTTTCACCTTTGGCTATTGGAAATACAGCCACTGTGAACATTCATGTATAAGTTTTTGTTTGAACACTTGTTTTCAGTTCTCTTGGGTCTCCAGGAGTGGAATTTCTGGGTCATATAATAATTCTGTAAACTTACTGTGGAACCACCAAACTAATTTCCACAGTAGCTATACCATTTTACATTGCCACCAGTAATTATAAGTGTTCCAATTTCTCTACATCCTTGTCAGCATTTGTTATTGTCTGTTATTGTTTTTGCCATCCTAGTAGGTATGAAGTGGTATATCATTCTGGTTCTCATTTGCGTTTCTCTAAAGACTAATGATGTTGAGCATCTTTTTATGTCCTTGTTGGCAATATGTATATCTTCTTCAGAGAAATACCTACTACTTAAATCCTTTGTCCAATTTTTAAGTGGTTGTTTCTCTTGTTGAGTTTTAGAAGTTCTTTATATATTCTGTATATTAAACCTTTATCAGATATATGATTAACAAATACTTTCTTCCATTCTTTGGATTTTCTTGGTAGTGTTCTTCGATGTGCAGAATTTTTAATTTGATGAAATCCAATTTATCTATTCTTTTGTTGCTTGTGCTTTTGATGTTGTCTCTGACAAACCATTGCCAAAACCAAGGTAATATTTACCCTGATATTTCTTCTAAAAACTTATGGATTTAGCTCTTATATTTACGTCTTTGATCCATTTTGAGTTTATTTTTGTATATGGTGTGAGATAGGTAGGCAGTTCTTTAGATGAGTTTTATCAAAAAGGAGAGCAGAGAAATTAAGCAGTAACTGGTAGAGAAAGTGGGGTCAAAAGAGGCTTGTTATTTGTTTTAAGATAGGAGAGATAATGGCATGGGAATGGTCAGTAAGAGGGAACATTGATGATACAGGACAGGTAAGAGTTGCTGGAGCAGTGTCATTCAGAGACAGAGGTGGAGTAGGATCTAGAGCACAAATGGAAGGATTGGCTGTGGACAGATGCATGAATCATTCATCTTAATAAAAAGAGGGAACACACTGTGTCAGTACAGATACTGGGAAGAGAGTAGATGTGATGGTGACATCTGTGAAAGTTCTCTTTTAATTGCTTTAGTTTTCTTACTGAAATGGAAGGCAAAGTCATTAGGGAAGAGTGGGTTAGAGCTGTTGGGAATATAGAAGAGAGGAGAAGGTGGAATTATCTTTCTAAGGAGACACAGAGTATGAACTAGGGAAATATATACTAATTGCTGGACACTTGAATATCATGATCATGTATTTAAAGTGAGAATAGTTAGTGTGGGTAAATGTTTTCCTCCAGAGCAGTTGCTCAGTAAGGCCAGAGTAAGTGCAGGTGGAGAGTTGGGTATTTCCAGGTTTATGGTTTTGTCTAGTGAGGATAACTCACTTGCTTGGGATTTGAGATTGAATACATGGGAGTGATTAAAATGATTGATCTTAGAATTTAACCTGGGTAAGAAGGGAAAAGGCCATTAAAATAGTGAGGCAAAGTGAAAATGTGCTAGGAACAATGGATCGAAGGTCTTGGTGGAGATTGTTGTAGTACTGAAAAGGTAGGAGATAGTCAGAATGCAACTGATGAGTTGTGATTATGGAGGGCTTACAGTCTAGCATATGACCCTAAGTGTAGGACTGAAGATGAGATCACTAGAAGAGAAGAGTTCCAGCAAATGAGAGGTCTGGGTGTTGGAAGATCATCTATGTGTATGTTAAAATTGCCAAGAATTGAGATGAGTACGGTTGTAGACAGTGACAGTGTGTAAGAAGTTGAAATTGTTGAATAATGAGTGAAGTGATCCTTGAGGCTGGTGGATGATAACAAAGATGAGGAATAATAGGGGATATACAGCCAGATGACAGGAGATTCAAAGCTGGAAATTGTTAAGGTGGGGAGAGGGAGAGTAGTGTGGAAGTAGTGATGAAGAGCAGAGAGGTTATCTCCCTTCTCAGGGCCTTTAAATTGTTTGAAGGCTGTGGAAACAACAACAATAACAAAACAGGCACAATTGACAGGGCAGAGGGGCAGCGTTTTCCTTAGTGGGAGAGAAGCAGGATTTGTTTTGAACAAGGTAGTGAAAGGAAGGGTTCAGAAAGGAGGTTGAGGTTGTAGGCGATTTTGCAGCTTGATTATAAATATTAAGTACCTAGAAGTTAAGGGCTGAGTTACATTCATCACTGCATTCCTTTCAGAGCAGTGCTTTCACATACTACATTTTCAATAAATGCTTATGTTCAGTAAATGAATACTGAATGATAAAGTGGGAAAGAATTAAGACCTAGAAAGAGAAAATAATGTTTATTGAACACCTGTGTGCTTGTAATTAACAAAAATACATTCCAATTATAAAAGCATAAAGCAACGAAATTGAAAGTCCTCTAGTATTTTCTTTTAGTGCAGTAGTTTTCAATCAGTTTATAAACCCAGGCCTCCCATCTCATATTCTAGCTGACATGAGGAAGAGTCATCCTTGTAAGAAAGGAGAATTACTTAAACTTTTTAAAATGAGGAGACCAATAATAATAACAACAAAAATAATTATTCAACAACTACCACCATTAGTAAAAAGTTATTTTATTTTTGTTTTACTAAAAAATAAACACTAGATAATACTTGCAGAAGAGTTCTTTCAACTACTTAACAATCCAAGGTATTGTTATTATTTCCATTTACACAGAAGAAGAAGGTTAAATTAATCATTTGTTCAAAGTCAAACAGTTAGTAAGTGGCAGGGATGGGACTAGGTAGGACTTAAGTCGTCTGACTAGACCCTTCTTTTGGAGCATTGCCACAGTTGAATCCAGAAGGTAATGCAACCAGGGGTGGTGCTAAGGAGGTCACAGAGCTTGGACCTATGACCCTACACAGCTTTCTGATAAAGCCAATGGTTCCATCTACTGGTGTTACGCTTCCTCTTCCTATACTATTGCTCTTTTCCTGTAGCCTCTTCCTACTCATTTTGTCCTTTTTAAAAATTCTACCATCATCAACCCTTTATAATTCTTCCTTGCCTGTTGTCCTCTCTGCAGTGGCAGATGATGATCCTGTCTTTTAGTTTTTAGCTTAGCATTATGTCATATGGAAGATCATAAAAAAGAAGTTTGAAAACCACTGTACCAAGTAGGATATTCATGTTTACCAAGTAGGATGAAGTATGTGAAAAAGCTCTTTTTCTTTGAATGTAAAGTTCTGTTTGATCCTTTCTTCAAGCTACTGTTTGTATGATAGGGAAAAAATGTTTCATTAATGGATACTGGAAAAGCAGTTTTCCAATTATGGGAGTTGACACCTTCTCTGTGTCTAGATTCATTTAGTTTGGATTGATAGTTATAAAAAAAGGAATCAGTATTTCCTATGGAGTATTTTGTGTGTGTGTGTGTGTGTGTGTGTGTGTGTTTTAACTACCTCAAAAATCAGACAGGTAAAATGTATTCATATTTTTACATTTTTCAATGTAAGCATTGAAATTATATTCTCTAAGATTAACATATTTTTCTTTGTCATTTTAGACCAGTCTGCTTAGTTTTAAGGGAAATTCCTTTTATGTCTACTTGGTTTTTACTTGTGTCAACATTTAGGTGAGTCAAACCAATTTCCAGTATAATATTTTCAGTATAGTACTTAAAATAAACTCATTTAAAACTTTTTTACAAAGTGATTATGGTTTGAATTGACAATTCTCTTTTTAATGTTTTTTCTGTTTTCCCATATAGTATGCTGCCTCTTCTATTGAAGGATGAACTCCTAATGCCCTCAGTTGTGACAGTGATGGCATTTTTCATAGCTTGTACAACCTCCTTTTCAATATTTGAAAAGACTTCTGAAGAAGAACTGCAGTTGAAATCCTTTTCCATTTCTGTTAGGAAATATTTTCCATGTTTTACATTTCTTCCCAGAATTATACAACATTTGGTAAGTTGTTTAGTTTTTAAGGTACTATTTTTTAAAAGTTATTATAATATCTTTTTTCTTTTATAGGATTTTTTTTTTTTTTTTTGCGGTACGCCTGCCTCTCACTGTTGTGGCCTCTCCCGTTGCGGAGCACAGGCTCCGGAGGCGCAGGCTCAGCGGCCATGGCTCACGGGCCCAGCCGCTCCGCGGCATGTGGGATCTTCCCGGACCGGGGCACGAACCTGTGTCCCCTGCATCGGCAGGCGGACTCTCAACTACTGCGCCACCAGGGAAGCCCTATAGCATTTTTGAGATATAATTCCCATAAAATCCACCCATTTAAAGCATGCAACTCAGTGTTTTAAGTATGTACACAGAGTTTTACAACCATCACCCTAACCTAGTTTTAGATTATTTTCCATCACCCCAAAAAGAAACCCTGTGCCCTTTAGCAGTCATTCCCCATTTCACCCTCACCCCTAACCTCAGCCTTGGACAACCACCCAGTTACTTTCAGTCTCGATAGATTTGCCTATTTGGATATTTCATATAAATGGAATGTATTAGTCTCTTAGGGCTGATATAGCAAAATACCACATCAGGTAGCTTAAACAACAGAAATTTATTTTCTCACAATTCTGGAGGCTAGAAGTCCAAGATCAAGGTGACATCAGCATTGGTTTCTGGTGAGGCCTCTCTTCCTGATTTGTAGGTGACCTTGCTGTCTCCTCATGTGGCCTCTTCTGTGTGTATGTGTGTGTGTGTGTGTGTGTGTAGAGAGAGAGAATTCTTTGGTGTCTTTTTCTCTTCTTATAAGGACATCAGTCCTATCAGATTAGGGCCCCAGCCTTAGGGGACTTCATTTAACCTTAATTTAATCTCATCTCTAAATGCAGTCACATTGGGGCTTAGGGCTTCAACATATGAATTTTGTGGGGACACAGTTCAGTCTATAACATGGAATCATACAAAATGTTGTCTTTGATGACTGGCTTCTTTCACTTAGCACATTTTCGATTTTCATCTGTGTGGTAGCACGTTTCAATACTTCATTCCTTTTTATTGCCAATTCCATTATATGGATATACCACATTTTGTTTATCTTTTCTTCAGGAGATGCTTGCTTCCACTTTTTGGCTGTTATAAATAATGCTGCCCTGAAGATTTGTGTATTAAGTTTACCAGTGCACATATGTTTTCATTTCCTTCAAGTATATACCTAGGAGTGGTAATTCTGTGTTTAACATTTCGAGAAACTGCCTGTCTTCCAAAGTGCTGCATGATTCTACATTCCCCCCAGCAATATATGAGGATTCCAGTTTCTCCACATCCTTGACAGCACTGGTTATTGGCTTTTTTTCTTATACCCCTCCATTATTATAGCCATACAAAGTGGGTGTGAAATGGTATCTCATTGTGGTTTTTGCATTTCCCTAGCGACTAATGATGTTGAGTATCTTTTTGTAATTTCTTTGGAGAAATGCCTATTCAAATCCTTTTTTTTTTTTTTTTTTTTTTTTTAAGCCACACTGCACGGCTTGTGGCATCTTAGCTCCCCAACCAGGGATTGAACCCTGGCCCTTGGCAGTGAGAGCACGGAGTTCTAACCACTGGGCCACCAGGGAATTCCCATCCTTTGTTCATTTTTAGTTGAGTTGTCTTTTTTTTTTTTGAATTGTACGAGTTCTCTATACATTCTTGATACAGGTCTCTTACTAAATTGCAAATATTGTTCCCCATTCTGTGGGTTGCTCTTTGACTTTCTTGATGGTATTGTTTGTAGCACAAAAGTTTTCATTTTTATGAAGTTTAGTATATCTAGTTTTTCTTTTGTTGTTTGTGCTTTTTTTTTTTTTTTTTTTTTTTTTTTTTTTTTTTTTGCATTACGCGGGGCTCTCACTGTCGTGGCCTCTCCCGTCGCGGAGCACAGGCTCCGGACGCGCAGACTCAGCGGCCATGGCTCACGGGCCCAGCCGCTCCGCGGCACGTGGGATCCTCCCGGACCGGGGCACGAACCCGCGTCCCCTGCACCGGCAGGCGGACTCTCAACCACTGCGCCACCAGGGAAGCCCCTGTTTGTGCTTTTGATGTCATATCTCAGAATCTATATATAACCAAAGGTCATGAAGATTTACTCTTACGTTTTCTTTAATAAGAGTTTTATAATTTTAATTCTCTTTAGGACATTGATTCATTTTGAATTAATTTTTGTGTATGGTATGAGGTAGGAGTCCAACTTTATTCAGTTGTTCCAGCACCAATGAATTGTGTTTGCACCCTTGTAGAAAATCAACAGGTCCTAAACATAAGGGTTTATTTCTGGACTCTCAATTCTATTTCACTGATCTATATTATCCTTATGCTGCTACCACACTGTCTTGATTACTGTGGTTTTATAATTAGTTTTGAGATTGAAAATTGAGTCCTCTTTGTTATTCATTTTCAAGATTGTTTTAGCTATTCTGTGTCCCTTGCATTTCCATATTCTTTTTAGAATCAGCTCATCAATTTCTCCGAAAACCCAGCTGAGATTATGATAGGAGTTGCTTTGAATATGTATTTAAATTTGTGGAGTATTGCCATCTTAGCAAGATTTAGTCTTCCAAACTTATGAACATAAGATGTATTTCAATTTATTTACTCTTTAATTTCCTTTAACAATATTCTGTAGTTTTCAATGTACAGGTCTCGCACTTTTGTTAAATTCATTTCTAAGTATTTTATTCTTTATGATGCTTTTGTAAGTGGAATTGTTTTCTTAATTTTGTTTTCATAATGTTCATTGCTACTGCATAAAAATACAATTGATTTTTTTATTCTGAACTTGTATTCTGTACTATGTTTTTAGTGAATTCCTTATGATTTTCTATATACAAGACCATGTCATCTGTAAATCATGATAGTTTTATCTCTTCCCTTTAAAACTGGATGCCTTTTATTTTTTTTCCTTGCCTAATTACCTGGCTAGACAGCTCCAGTACAGTGTTGAATACAACTGGCAAGAGTGGATATCTTCGTTTCTCTTCAGATTTTAGGGGGAAATCATCCAGTCTTTCAACATTAACTATGATGTAGTTGTGGGATTTTTATAGATGGCTTTTATTTGGTTAGGGAGTTCTCTTCCGTTCCTAGTTTGAATGTTTTTTCATGAAAAGGTGTTGGATTTTGTCAAATGCTTTTCCTGTGTCTAATGATATTATGTGTCTTTTTCCTTTATTCTATCAATATGATATATTACATTGATTGATTTTTGTATATCGAGCTAACCTTGCATTCTTGGGATAAGTTCCACTTGATCATGGTATATAACCTTACTTATATGCCACTTGCTCTGGTTTGCTAGTATTTTGTAGAAGACTTTTGCATCTTATATTCATAGGGGATATTGGTCTGTAGTTTTCTTTTTTGTGATGTCTTTGTATGGTTTTGGAATCAGGCTTAATACTTGCCTCATGGAATGAGTTAGGAAGTGTTCCTTTTCTACTTTTTGGAAGAGTTTATGAAGGACTGGTATTAGTTCTTCTAGAAACATTTGGTATAATTTACCAGCGAAGCCATCTGCCTGTTCCTGGACCTTTCTTCGTGGGATCTTAAAGATGACTAATTCAGGAGGGAGGGATAAAATAGTAGTATGGCATTCACAGATACAAACTACCATACATAAAATAGATAAGCAACAGGGATTTACTGTATAGCACAGGGAGCTATATTCAAGATCTTGTAATAACCTATAATGGAAAAGAATCTGAAAAAATATATATATAACTGAATCTCTTTGCTGTACACCTGAAACTAACAATATTGTAAATCAACTGGACTTCAATTAAAAAATGATTAATTCAATCTCTTGTTATAGGTCTATTCAGACTTTCCGTATTTCTTGACACAATTTCAGTGGTGTGTCTAAGAATTTGTCCATTTCATCTGTTATCTAATTTGTTGGCATACAGTTCATAATAGTACCTTATAATCCTTTTTATTTTTATGTATGGTAAAGAGTGATGTTCCTTTTTCATTCCTGACTTGGGAAATTTGTACCTTCTCTCTTGGCCTTGGTCAGTCTAGCTAAATTTTGATAAGTTTCTTTGATATTTTTGCAGAACCAACTTTTGGTCATTCATTTTCTCTCATTTTTCTGTTTTCTGTGTCACTGATTTTGGTTCTAATTTTATATACCCTTTTTCATGCTTGGGTTTGGTTTACTCTTTCTGTAAAAAATATTTATTTATGTATTTGGCTGCGCTGGGTCTTAGCTGTGGCACGTGGGATCTTTGTTGCGGTGTGTGGGGTATGTGGGATCTTTAGTTGTGGCATGCAGAATCTTTAGTTGCAGCATGTGGACTCTTAGTTGTGGCACGTGGGATCTAGTTCCCTGAGCAGGGATCGAACCTGGACCCCCTGCATTGGGAGTTCGGAGTCTCAACTGCCGGACCACCAGGGAAGTCCCTGGTTTACTCTTTTTTATCTAGTTTCTTAAAGTTCAAGTTCAGGTGGTTGATTTTAGACCTTTCTTCCATTTTTATATAGTAATTCAAACCCATATATAACCCCTGTGCCATTCTTAAGCAGTATTCCATAAACTTTGAAATATATGTTTTTTAATTTAGCTAAAAATATAGTCTGTTTCTTCTGACTTCTTCTTTGGCTCATGAATTATTTGGGCATTTGTTCAGTTTCCAAATATTTGGGGATTTCCTTGACTACTTCATGTTTTTCTATTCTAATTTAATTCTAATGTATTTAGAGAACATACTTTGTATTATTTCAGTATTTTCAAATGTATTGACTTTGTTAATTTCCCCTTCAGTTTTGAAGGGTATTTTTGCTATTTCTTTCAGCAATTTGAATATCATCCATCCTACTGCCTTGTGGCATCCATATTTTCTGATAAGTCAGTTGTTAATCTTATTGAGGATAGTTTATATACATCTATATATATATACATATATACTTAGTTTTAGGTGCTTATTAGATATCCAAGTGGAGATTTTAAGGAGAACTTGGATATATGAGTCTGGAGTTTAGGGGAGAGGTCCAGGCTGGAGACAGTAATTTGAGGCTTCAGTATATAGACAGTGACTAAAGTCACATCACTGGATGAGCTCACCAAAGGTGTGATTATAGATTGAGAAGGAACCAGTGAAGTTGTCTGAGAAAGATTAAGTAGTAAGGTGGGAGGAAACCGGGAGAGTATGATGTCATGGAAGCCAAAAGGAAGGGTTTCAAGATGGCAGTGATGTATTATTTCAAATGCTGCTGAGAGATCAAATAAGGCAATAAGAATTGACCACTGGGTTTAGTTTAGTGGAGGTCATTATGGATCTTTCATTGGAGTGATTGGAGTGAAAGCCTAATTGGTGCAGGTTCACTAATGAAAGGGAGAATTGGACACAGCAAGTTATAGTTAACTCTTTTAGGAAGTTTTTTCTAAATAGGAGCAGACAAATGGGGTAATGGCTGGAGTTTGACACTGATTCAGGATTATAGTATCATGACATTTCATCCAGTCCCGTATTTCTTAAGTTTGAAACTTTTGATTTGATGATTTCACTTCAGAAATTTTCATTCCTAAGATTGACTCATATTTTCCCTTTGGAGGATATATGCACCCTATTTATACCTATTTGTAAGCCTTTTTGGCTTCCATCCTTCCCATTCTTCCATCTGGAATGATCACTGCATTATTCTCTTTACAGGTCTTACCAGTTCTGTCATAATCTAGCCATTAAAGCATCTTTCAGGGTTCCACTTATGTCCCACGTCCTTCATGAAAGTCACTACTGTTTCTCACTGCTTATTTTCTACATTTACTTAAGCAGCTTCCATGTCCTTGTCTGGCTGGTCCTTGTCTCACAGTCTACAGCTATATTGTCCAATATGGTAGACACTAGACACACGTGGATTTAAGCTTAGTAAAATTAAATTTTCAGCTCCTCAGTTACAGCAGGCATATTTCAAATGCTCAGTGGCCGTTATGTGGTTGGCAGCTACTCTTTTGGAGTACACAGATATAGAACATTTCCATCATTGCAGAAAGTTCTATGGACCGGTGCACTGGTCTAGAGAAGGAAACTGACTGCTGCACAATTACAATAAATACAGTAATTATGTCTACTGCTCATCTTGGCATTTAATAAACTGTGACTTTGTGATTTTATTTAACTAGTTGATTCATTCCCCTAAATTGGAAGCTCTTCGAGGCCAGAGGACATTTTCTTTCACGTGCCCCACCATGCTTTACTACAGCACTGGCTCACTGAATATGTTCAGTGAATATGAAATGTAATTTTGCATTTGCTGTAGAAAAATTTTTCATAGATGAATTCTTAGATTAACTTAGAATTTTATATCCTGTAGGGCCCTGGAGCATGCCATGAATTTAACCCTGACTAGCAATATTATCTGTTTCAGATCCCTTTTTTCAGTGCTTGGGTGATAAGAAGTATAAGATAGGGGTTCTCAGGCTTTGGCTACACATGGGAGTCACTTGGAGAGCCTACCCCAGAAACTCTGATTTAATTGGTCTGGGATGTGGTCTGAGGATTGAGATTTTTTTAAAACCCACAGATGACTCTTCCGTACAACCAAGGTTGAGATTCATTAGTAGAAGAGATTGAACTCCCAGCTCTCCCCTTCAATTCTGCTCATTTACAACTATAAATCAATGTTACCAATACATGTAAATGTTATCTTTTATCCTATGCAGTAACATTTTTTTTCCCCTCCTTATAGTTTCTTATCTCAGTAATCACTATGGTCCTTCTGACACTGATGACTGTCACACTGGATCCTCCTCAGAAACTACCGGACTTATTTTCTGTATTGGTGTGTTTTGTATCCTGCTTAAACTTCCTGTTCTTCTTGGTATACTTCAACATTATAATCATGTGGGATTCCAAAAATGGAAGAAATCAGAAGAAAGTCAACTAGCTATATCCCCAAAGAAATGTGAAAATGTTAATAGTGCTACAAGCTTTTGTGAAATTTTTGCCTTGTATAAAAATAAATGATCATTTTGAGAATCATGGAATTAGAGGAAAGGAGATGGTGAAAAGTCATTGTTGTCTACACAAAATAAATGTATATGGGGACCACAGCAACGGAGGCTTTTATTTTTCTAACTACTGAGTGGCCAAGAAATATTGTAGTTTTATTAAATTCAGTTATTATTCAAGTGGGAAAATAAGAGAAACATGTCCTTAATCTCAGTGTTTACTTAGGAAATGTACTCTGTAATTTGTTCTGAAAAAATCTGCAGATACAGTGAGCTTAATGGGAGAATTTAGCCCCTTATTTTTGAAGGAAATCACTAATTTTGGTATTCAGATTTAGTTTTCCTTACATTTTAGAACGCTTTAGAAATTATATCTCAGGGATTAAATTTGTGATAATCTTTTATATTACTATGAGAAGGCAATTTAAACTATTTAAAGTTTGAACATGCCTCATTATATGTGCAAATTTGAATTTTTTTTAGCAAGGCAGAGATTAACCTGCGTTCTTATTTATTTCCAAGGACTCTGATATACCTGAATGCAGTTAAACAATGAATTTTCCTAAATTTAAATCTAAGTGGTTTGAATGAAGTCTTTTTAATTACTTATGATCATTAGTTCTAAACTTTCAAGGATCATTCTGTTTAAGTTAAGTGGCCTTATACTGGGTTCACCCTTCTGTTCTTCTTGGTTATGACATGGTTCAAGGTTACCAATGCCAATATGCAGTGATCCATATCATGCTTCATGTTAACTTAGCCCTGTTAATACTATATCACTCTATATTAGAAGAAGCCCATCTTTACTATAGTATTCAGTTGGTAAAAATAATTTATTGTAGCCATGTTGTAGATTCTCATGTAAAGATATGTTTTCTTTAGTCTCTGTAATAAAAATAACCATTTCCCCATCAACCTATGTTTTTAATGAATATACTTCTTTAAGAAGCCATTAAAGCATAATAACTAAGTGGTGGTATATTTTAAAACAATGCAAGCCAAACACATATACACAAAGAAAATTTGGTTCTAGACACAGACACCTACAGGCTGATGCAACAAGGTATATGTTTTTAAGTCTGATAAAGGAAGTGGGTTTAGACAGAGCAAAAAGTCAAGAAGTATTTCCTTTTCAAAGCAAATGTGCATAAAGACTCAGAGGGCAGATCAGCACAGAAAAGCAACCTTGAATCGCTGCCGAATCAGCAGGAACATCGCTGTCCATGGTCACCATCTGTAATCACTGTGCCCAAATGTCAGCATCTTGGCTGGCTGGTGTAGTCTTATTTTTTATTTTTTGTAATAGAAAACTTGCATTTAACACAGGATGTTGATTTAATTCAATGATGAGGAAGGTCTGACAACTTCTAAATAGTTGGAATAGAGAAACATTATTTGAAAATGAAAGTATTATTTAAACATTAGTAAAATAGAATACACCCATATTCAAGGTATCTTATAGGTGAATTCTAAATAAAAATACATTTCTAGATGATTTAATCTAGTCATATGGAGTTACACTGCAGCTTTAATGGAGATTTGTAGCAATTATCTCATAAGTCAAGTATCTCATATCTATTAGAAACCAGTTTAAGAACAGTCCACTTTGAACTTTGAGGGATTAAGTACCAAAATAACAAAAATGTCCAGTGATGAATTAAGATCAGAAATAGGCAATTCCAAATCATTTCTCTCAGCTATATTCAGGATTACAGGGATATTTTAATATAAAGATATTTAGCTTTACAAAAAAATTAAAGACTTCTCACTTTATTCACTGATATACCTGTCAAAAAATGATCTAAGTTATTTTCCAGTTCGTTTTAGAGGGAAGGGCTGTTTCTGAAAAATGCAGTTTTCTTTGTTGCCAATAAACTTAGCTATGCTTCTTAAAATGAAGAGAATAGGGTGTATGTTCATGTATCAAATATGAGGCAACAGAAGTCATTTTGTCTTGAAGCCTTAGGGAGGGGAGAAAAATCCCCGATGTAGCATTCTGTCCAAATGATAAACAACAAGTAAGTGAGTGAAACATTTACAAAAGTCAAGGCAGCCGAAGGAACCTCTCTGTTCAAGGGAAAGAGAGTAAGAGATGGATAGGATGTAACTAAATAATGGTTGTAGTAACACAATGGTTTCAAGTCTCAATTGGTCTCTCTCTTCTATTACGTTCATTGGAAGATCAGGGCCAAGTGTATCCCCCGCCTTCTGCCCCCGCCCCCGCCCATATAAACATTAGTTTTTTGTGTGGATCTTTCTGCTTTGTCCTTCATGTGGCCTCCAAGGGTGATAAAGCGAGAGTCATCTGATCTACAATGAATAGAACTGGGAAGGGATTCTTAGCCGACCCAGCTGTTCTGAAAGGCAAAAGCTTAGTATATCAAGAGGTCAAACATACAGTAAAACTGATTTAATAGCATTAAGCACATAGCTACATAACTTGGATTACATATGAAACCAATCTACTTCTTAACCCTTCATTTCCTGACTAATGTAGGTTTCTTTATATGTTTTGGCTTACATTCTAAGGTAAGTTTTCAATGGTAGAACACAAAGGAATTATCCTTTTGGTATATTTTAGGCAATGTCCTATTATGAGCACTGTATCACAAAGTATCCTTAATATTTAGCAGATTCTCTTAAAAACCTTATTTACGTAGTAGCAATAAAATCACTAGTGAAGGCAATTAGTTTTATTAGTTGTTACTGTTTAGTATCATTTCAATGAATAGTATTTAAAAAATAACTCATTTTCATTTTAAGAGGTGAATTGGAAATTTCTGTAAATGGAAAATTAGTTATTTTCAACCTTAATTTGTTAAATTTTGTTTCAAATTTTTCATATAGTATTTTTCATGATACAGTGAATTAAATGACATGGTAATATCTTACACAAATTTTGTCAAGACAATTTGTATAAGATATTATACAAGGGAATAGCATTTTTTTCCCTGTGGAAATGGTCAAAGTATATAAGGTTTTAAAAAACGTGCTATCAATTCTGTGATTCTCTCTTCCCCTTTATTTTGTGACAGCACAAACAGATGATGATACCAAAAAAACTAGAAAATTAAAAATATAAAATAATGCTTCAAAATAATTTGGAGGGGCTCTCATATTGCTCCATGAGATAGGTCTTTTCTTTCAATTCAGTAGAGTCTGTGTAGTTCAGTTTAAAAACAACTTCATATTTAAAAGTCTGTACTGAAAAATACATTCCAATATTTTATAAAAGATGTAGAAATTTTAAAAGTTTGCAAATACTTTTTCTCTACAAGCATAAGAATAACGAATATAATAAAGACTCATCCCTGAGATAGTAGCTAAAATAAACTTATAAATTTTAAAAGCTTTCAAAAGAATCTAATAAATACACATCTGGAGCTTTAAATGGGAAAACTGGTACCTAATACCACTCACTATTAGATTTAATCTGAGTTTTAAAATATATAGCTCTACCAAAGGTGCCATTTTTATTAATGCTTTATTAAGTCTATCCACAAATGCTAAAAGTATATAGAAGCATATGAGATACAAAATATAAGTCAAGATCCTCTTCTACATGTTGGCTTACTTTAAAGGGTCAAGAAGAAATGTATTATTTATGTTGAGATTATCTACTGGTGCGTGTAGAAAGTTTAAATTAGCTGCAAGAAATTTTATCTAGACGTGCACCTGCCTGTGCTATGATCTGGTATTTACTGGGCAGATTAATTACAAACATTTCTTCTGTTCCTTTAAATATGATCAGGCAGATACAGAAGTTGGCGTTTTCATAGTGAGTGCATGTCTTCTAAATGCCTGCAGGATAAAAAAGATGCTTATTAAATCATCAAGAATTAGTTTCCAAATTAACATGCATCTCATACATGATTTAAGAAATGATTTAAACACCCGTTTACTATGTAATTTGGTACCTAGTTTAGTTAGATACTGGTCATCTCTCATCTGCTTATTTTTGAGTCTTCAAAGCAAGATTCACCTTCACAAATAATTGTCAATATGACTACTCTGACATAGCACTCTTCACTTTATGTGAAGATGGATTTGAGATACTTCGAGAGGGTTCTAAAACTCCAACATGACCTAATGAAAACACCAAATCTTACATGCCTTTTGTCTATAAGCCTTCAGGGCCTTTCAGCAGGTGTTTCCTCCAACAGCTGCCCCCGCAAAAAAGAGACAGTCTTTACTGACATTCCTATTCAGAGTATGTCCCTCTGGGGACTCCTAGTGGTAACAGAAGTTCTTGTCTATTTGGCTTTAGGACACTTGTGTGAGAGGAAGCCTTTGAAAAAAGCACTGACCCAATGGCAAATGATGGCATATATTCCCATAGGGCATGTGGACCCTTTACTTCCTGAAATATCACTTCCTTGCTTATATTGGCAGCTATGAATAAGTAATACATGGTGGGCCCCTATACTTCCCTATTCATGACAGTCCACCTATATCCTTCTTGTCCTACAAGTAGATAGGTGGCCAACTTGACAACCAACTTTTGCCAACTCATGAGCTGAGTCTGATCTGAATACTAGTAGAAGATTCTAAGCATCCTAGGGTTCACTTAATATCCTTATAGGTTATTGATACAGTTATCAGAACTAATGATAATACTGTGGAGGAAAGGAAGACTGCCATTTATTAAAAAGTTACTGTGGGAAAGGTACTAATTCTTTAATTTAATTAATTTGCTTTTTATTTTATTTTTGTTTTTTTGGCCACACCGCGCAGCTTGCGGGATCTTAGTTCCCTGACCAGGGATTGAACCGGGGCCCTGGCAGTGAAAGTGCCAAGTCCTAACCACTGGACCACCAAGGAATTCCCTAAGCTATTTTATATAATCCACAAGGTAAATAGCATCAGTCCCATTTTATAATTAAGGTTTTGGGACCCGAGTGCCTTGTTTAAGGCCACTAGCTAAAGTAGGTAGTAGAGCTGGTGCTGGAAATCTAATCCAAATCCCATTCTCTGTTACAATGCCAGGCCCTGCAAAGAAGTCTCATCAGTTGATCAAGGCTGCCAGGACAGTTGTGTTGAGAAAGATTCTGAGGCCAAATTTAGGATCCAGCAAACATCAATACTTTGATCAATGTGATGTACATCATAGCACAGGAGTAAGGAGCAGCAGCATGTTTGTTTCTCTACACTGTCATACTGGTGCTGGAGATGAAGAACTCAGAGCACAGATGAAAAGAAATTTATATACAGTGGTGCAGCTCATGAGCAGTATTTTGACAGAATTCATCCTTTATATAGCAATTATAGTATATTCTTTCTAAAACATATTCTGGATTGTTACTTAATAATATTCACTGGTCCATTTCTGCCTAATGAATAAAGTCTGAGCTAATTTATTAGCCTGGTGATCACAACTGTCAATGATGTATCTGGAATCTGCTGCTCAATCAATCTGCTTCTCTGCCTTTTTTGTTCATGCTGTTACCTCTGCCTAGTATGTTTACATAGCCCATCAACATTACCCATCTTTCAAATTCCAGCTTCCTAGTAAAATACAAACATTTCCATGACTAGGGTCTTGGATGGCCCTCTGTTAGAGATTATGTACAGTGGAATAACTAAAACTGATTTTAAAATCATGAACCCTTAAAATAATGACCTAATCACTCTATCCTAAAGGCGGTCTGTGTTGTGTATTCTTATACTACTGCTTATTCTTCATTTTGTACTTAGAGTAGAAAAGAATGTTTACTTTCCTCAGTCTGAAGAGGAAGACATTTCTGTCAACTCTTCTGCTCCCTATAGCCTATGGAAAAGTGACAAATTTGACTGACTGAAGTCCCGAACAGTAGTCCACATTTTACTAGTCATATTCGGTCACTATTCTTACACAACACTCTTCTTCCCCACTATTCAGTTTCCCTTTCACTGTCCGTCTACTCTCAAGTCCAGTTGGCCTTCATGCTTCTTAATTTCATGTTGTAAGGAGACCAGCCCATTCTCTCTCTTCTGCAACCAAGCATGTAAGGTAGGTCTGTGGTCTTTACTGTTATAGAGACACGCAGACTTGGGTCTATTTCAAGGATCCGGCTTTCTCCTCAGGTTCAGGAGAGCACATGGGATTCAAGATCTAAATTCAGTATGGGAGAGGGGAGGTTCCACTTCTGCCTTAGTCCACATTAGTTACCCCAACCTTCCACCAGAGGGCCTGCCATGTTGGAGGTTAATTCCTCCACTAATCAAGTTGATACTTTGATCCCCATTGGATTCATAATCTTTTTCTGTACTTGCTATTGGCCAGAATCCTAGAAAGAAGAAGGGTCTGAACTTGTATCACTTATCATAGCTTGCCTTATATTATTCTTATTTCATGTATATAATATGAATCTTATATCCTTAGGTTGAATACTAGGCTGGCATTAAGCAAAGTGCTTTGTTTATACTAACCCTTACACTTTTGTTAACCAAGTGATTTATTTACACTGTTTCTAGGAAATGTATCTCAGCATCGCCTGTCGACATTAGCCCAAATCATGCTTTCTCTGCCTCTTTTGCTGGTCTTCATACTGTCTGTGGCCTATGGGTTGCTGTCTCCCTTACGCACAGTCTCTCTTATTGTAATATTATTTTATAAAGGCTCCACTTTCTAAAGGCTCTGGGAGCGAATGCATATGGGGTGCCTACCCCTACTGAATAATATAGGTCGGGAGGAATAATAACTGAAGGGTGACAGGGGGCAGAAGCTGATGTGCAGACAGGGAATCTGGCCACAGTGGTGTCAGGGGCATTGCGACTGTCAGAGGTTTCTAGGGCATAGGACAAGATCAGGGAGTTTAATATCCTCCCTTAGTCATACCAGTTAGGCAGCTGTGACAAATGCATAAAAGAACATGGAAGAGAGGGATCTAAGGAAGCCTTGTGTAAGGTAAGTTATAAGCAGGTTTTGAAAGATAGGTAAAATTTTGATGATGGGGGGAAAAGGTATGCCAAGTAGAGGAGACAAGAACAAAGATAAGGAAATGAGAAAGGTGCTTTCTGAGGAACGTGTCTAGGTATGAATGGCAAATAATCTGGAGTGACTGAGGCACAAAGACAAAGTAGAAAGGTAAACTTGGGTCAGATCAGGGAAGAGTTCTGAATGATGGTATAAATTTGGATTTTATTATGAATATGGTGGAGTGATACCTTCGAAAGCATAATTTGTTCAGTAGCAGGACAGGCTGTAGGGAAACAAGATCAAAGAGCAGAGAGGCAGGTTACAATAAGGATGCAGATAATCTGGATGAGAGGTAATGAAGGAATAAACCAGTGCAGTGGACATGGAAAGGAGAAGTAAACGTTTTGGGAAGTGATATGACTTGGCAGCAGTTTGGATGTGGGGACAACTGGATGAGACAGAATTGTAAGGTTTTCAGCCTTATCACTGGATGAATGTAATCCCTAGAAAGATACAATGAGGGATAATATGAGGGGAGGATGAAATCAGCATATTAGGGGAATAACGTATGGGAGCTGAGATTGTTTACAGCTCAGGAGGAGGGTGACTTATACACTAAGGTGAGAATTAAAGTCAAGGAATGGATGAGATCATGAAGAAAGCACCCAAGGTGAGAAGACAACATGATCCAAAGAACCCAGGGAAATGTCTCAAAGGTAGTCAAGTACATTTCACTGTTATTTCTCTCTGTTGCTTCCCACTAAAAGGGAAGTTGACTAGTAGGTCAACCTTAATTCTTTCAAGTTTTTGAAAGTACTACTCAAAATAAAGACTCAGAAAAACATCCCTAACGTGTGATGATGTTTACTAGAATCCAGGAACACAAAGTTATTCTCAGTACTCCTAAGTTTCCCAAAAGTTCATTAATGAGACTGTCACATATTAAATGTGTATATTCATTTGCCAAATGTATAACTGTGAATATTTATGTATGTATATAACACTGTGTATTTATGACAACCATCTAACAGTTTGCTGTTGGATTTCCATAGGTCAGAAATTGTATAAAACATTTTACCCTATAATGAATGAATGTATGTATTTGTATATATATTGTATACTTAAAACTTAATAGGATCTAAAACCTTTGAGCAGTCATGAAACCTGATATTCACTGATTACTACCATGCAGTGGGCAAGAGCACAGGCTCTGGCACCAGACTACTCTGGTTAGTATAATGGCTCTGTCTCTTAAGTGATTCTGGTACAAGGTACTTAACCTCTTTGTGCCTCAGTTTCCTTACCTGTAAAATAAAGATAATAACTACTTTACATAAGTTGTTGGGAAGGTTAAATGGGATGCATATAAAGCGCTTATAACAGTGTCTGGCACATTCAAAGTGCTCAATAAATGTTAGCTATTATTATAAGCTATTATTTATTGTATACTACAGAATGAACATTTTAAGGAGTGAAAGTGATACAATTTTCTGTAGAAGATGCTTTGCAAATGTTTTAAAAACAGCTAGTTAGGAAGATAATATTAATCACTTGAGATACCATTTCCAAAGAAACGTATTTTCAGTATAGAATAGAATTCTTTTTTTGCATTAATTTTTTTCTGAGAGAAAACAGGCAACATCTGGTTAGCTTCTAAGAATCTTAATATTGATGCCATTAAGTCTGGGATAATGCTAGTTTTTACTGTGAACCTTCAGTTGCAGGTACACTAAACACTAATTTACATCATGACTCAGTGCTTCTAGCTAATATGTTATAGTAAGCTATTTATAAATATATCATTTTTACTTGTATTGCTGAATCCACAGGAATTGTTTTGAAGGAAAGGTACAACTAATTCATATGTAATTATTTACTTCATCCGGCACATTTCCAAATTCACTGACTTGTTATGTCTTTGTTCAGTCAGATGTGCCCTATAGAAACTATAACCTACCTCTCACTATTTAGTTAGCTATTTTTACTAAAGGTACTTAATTAAGGGCCCTCTTTATAGTCACTAAAAAATATGCCCTCTCTGAAAGCTAGCCTGGTAGCTCAACAGTGTTCTCTTTCAACAGCCTCTAACTCACAGATCTTGTTAGACTGCCTTCCTATTATTTATAAGAATAGATAAAATATAATTTCAACTAATGTCCCTATTTTCTTTACAGACAGACAATACCAAGTATGATAATAAAATTAAAATGTTTCCACCTGAAAAATAAAAAGTGAAATCTAACAAGGCTAAACCTAATTATAAAGGTGAAACAGTACCTCGGTTTAAAATGGCTTTAAGGAATTCATAGATATCAAGATCATATAACTAATTCTATATGAAAGAAAAAAGACTTTTTTTTCAGAAAACAGTGCAAAGTAAGTTGTCATAGTAATGATGCAGAATAAATGCTTAATCAAAATGAAATTAAAATAAAGAACCTACACATAAAGTTTTATTTTACATTATAAATAACAGCTTTGGGGCTTCAAATTCTTGTTTCAACAGTCTACAGATTTGCCTGATTCTGTTTCAGAACGTACATTTAAAAATTTAGGATGAAAACTGCCAAGAAATTTATTATTATAATGTGTGCTTAGGTTTTATTATAATTACTCATCTTTTGTGCTAGGTTCTATAATCCTGAGGGCAGGACTATGTCTGTCTTGTTTATTAGCGTATCCCCAATGCTAGAGTAGTGCCTGGCTCCTAGTAGGCATTCAATAAATATTAAATGAATGACGCATGTAAGGAAATAGCAATTTATAAGTATTTGAAAATATCTAAATAATTCTTTAAAAAATTCTTAGAGTGGCCATTTGTTTTTATTCATTCACTGAATATGCATTATGGACCTTCTATCCAGGTACTATACTAAACTCTGGGACTATAGTATAGAGATAAGACTTTTGTTTGTTTGCCAAGGAGAAGCCCAGAGAGAGCCCTAACCAGACAATTACAATACACTACCACATGATACATTTATAAACATTCAGACAAGTGTTGTAGAAGCCTAGAAGATGAAGCAATTTAGCCTTTTACCTAGGCGAGCTGGGGAGAGTTTCAAATGATGTGACACTGAAGGCTGACCTTAAAGAATGAGCAGGAGTTTGCTAGACAAAGAAGGAAGCAAGTCCAATCCAGGCAGAGAGAGAAGTAGTAGAGAAGCCTGGCGTCCTGAGAGAGAGAGATTCCAGAGGACTGAAGCATATGTTATGAACAGTGTGAATGAAAAAGACTACTTTCTGCCTATGTGAGGTCTGAGCTGGAGGTAGAAAAACACCTAATATGTACTGATTGCCCAAGTCCTGCTTTTAACTATATAATTATATAACACTATAAATATCTGCTTTATTATTATATACATGTGTTTAAAATACAAAAACCACTTAGAGAATTCATCTAACACTTTGAGGAGCTTTTCTGACTAAGAGTTAATATGGAAAAAAAATGTTCACCTGTCAGGTGACATAAAACCAATTCCTACTAAATGTGCCAGAATAATTTTTCTCCACCTCGAGAACAGTTAGTCTTCAGTCTGTTCATTACTGTCTTTTTATAGTATTTTTATTTAATAAAACCTATTAAGACTACCATACAAATCTCTTTACTTATGCTTTTATCTTTTAACTGATCAATTTTTATATTGCTGACATCCCTTCTTCACCATTTGCTCATTTAAAAATTCATAGTATATGAAATATGTCTCTGGAGAAAATGTCTATAAAATTTGTTACAGCTGGCAAATGTGTATGAGTCAGTGATAGCACATGACTAAATGCTTCACAGAAAATAAAATTTGTTTCTGTAGTAAGCAGAACTGTTTAAATGTTATTTATTTTTATGTTTCAAAGAAAATATATTGTGAAGTGCTGCATTGATTTAATACGCAACAATGTCTGTGTACACGCTGTAGAAGGAAAATTTATGAAACCTTTGCACAACTCCTTTAATTGAATTTTCCAAATCTCTCACCACACACAAATAATCAATATCTTCTGCAGAGAAAACCAGTCAGAATTATTACAGTCTTTCCTTTCAATTTTGTTGTCATCAGCACATACAGAGCACCTGGATATTTGTAATGTCTGATAACAAGTTATTTACACCTCTTAAACACATAATTGCTATTAAATGAATTAAAATCTATGGTTTAAAATTTTTTACCTAATTATTTAAAAGATAAAAGCATCATACTTCTAGTAAAGTATAAAAAATTTTAATCTTGGAAGAAATTATTTAAAAGGATTTGAAAAGTAATAAACCAGTTTGTTTTTCCTTAAATCCTAGACAAATCTCAAGTAAGCAGTCGAAATGTAGCCCTAAAAGTGATTAATAGTGTAAAGCAAAAGCATGAACATTTATTAATAGGAAAAGGTATGACCCACATACAGCATATGTGACAACTGAATCCTTATAAAGAGCTGAGGACTACGGTTGTACATTAACGTGTACTTGTGTCACCAGAACTAACATCTCTATTTTTTATCTCCAGATAAACTAATGTTTATCTGGAGATAAACATAAGAATGTTAACATAAACATAAGAATGTTAAAGCATAGGGGAATTTTTGTTGTTTCTCCTAAAATTCATCATGTCTAAACCTCAGTGCTTTTAATATTGGAGTATTTGTTTGAAAAAAGATATTGCTTAATGTTAAGATATAATAGAAAAATAAAAGTGTAGTAGTTTTCTAGGAGTAAAATTATTTAGCTGACATGATGAATACTTTTTCAAGACTGAGTGGGGGAAAGAACAACATATTTTTAAGCTAAAAAATACTTCAGTGGGTGATTAGAATGAAAAGGCAATATCAAACTATTTTATAGTCTTAGAACAGAAGGAGTTTAAAATTTGTCCTGTGGTCCAAGAATTAGAAAACTTCAAAATCCTATAACCAAGATGAATTTTACAATGCAAGAAGACAGTAAGTTAGCTAAAGAAAGCCAGAACATGATAGTTTGTGCTTTTTTCTTTTTAAGGCCAGAGCTAGAAATTCTGAAATATTTTGTATTATAAACAGCTGAAACAATCCACTTTTTTGAACAATGTAAAGTTCAGATGGTTACATTTCATTTAAATTATGCATACTTCAACCTACACAATTATTCTCAAAACAGATAAAATATGTTTTGGACTGAAGCTAAGTGTCTAGATTTCATATCTTAAGTGTCTAGATTTCATATTTTGGCAACTGCTCTACAATTTGCTTACATTCTTTTAAAAAACATTTTGTTTACTGAAAGTACTAGTCACAGACAAACAATGCTGGTATTTTCTAATATCTCCAGAAAAAATGAAAATACCAAGTACAATATAATGCCATCTATTGTCTCAGGAATATTTGTATCAAGTTGTTTTATGTAGGGGTTGATTATGCAAAGTAAATAAATTTCATGCCTTCCCATGTGATGATAATGTGACATTCCATCTGTATCAACCCATTGAATGGTCATATGTTTTAAATCTTCAGCATAACAAATTAAAAATAATTTTGAAAATTCACATCCAAATATAACAGAAAAAGAACCTTTCATTTCATTACTTTTCTAATAGTCATAAAGCCAATATTATTAAGGAAAGTGAAGTTAGGCTTACTTCCTAAGTAACTGAAAAAAGAATGAAGCCTTCCTTTGTTTAAGAAACTTGTAGTTAGCAAAGGAGGTCCTCTTTATTCATATGCTCTGTCAAGGCATTCCCTAATGTACAAGGTCCAGTTCTGAAAACTATGAAAATCTCAGTGTACATTTTCATGTTACTGTGTATGTTTTAAATTTCCCTGCAATAGGTTTTATAAAGCCTTAGAATGTGTGTCAGATGTCTATTTAATTAAAACACTAGTCTTATCTTTACAATTATACTTCTCTGTCTGTAATAAAGACTGCAACTGATGCTAAACAAACTAGCACTGAAATGAAAAAAAATAAACAGAACTAAAGGACCAATTCAAAGGTGCAATGACAGCATAAATTTTGGAATTCTTCTGTTATTGTCTATTTTAACTATTCTGGGAAAATTTAATAAGAATCTGAAGGAAAAAAAAATCTGAAGGACATTCTTTTGATAGTGAAACAAGTAATCTGTTTATTTTCATTTTCATAATTACCTAATAAAACAAATCCAAAACATATTTTAGGGCTGATTTTTATATTATGTAATTTGTGACTATATAATTTCTAATATTATAGGGATTCTCAAAACATTTTAAAACTTAAATAATTCTGGGTAACAGCATAGTAAAAGAAAAGAGTAAATTAGAAATTTTTATAAAAAGCTGAAGGCTAGATCCCCAAATAAGGAATATATAAAGCAAATTAGTTTGAACTGTCAAAAAAAACTAACAAAGCCCTCTTAAAATGAATGTATGAATAGAAGGGGGTGAAAGTTAACTTAGCAAAGAAATTTACATATAACGTGCATGTGTTGGTATCCATCACCTTTAACTGAAAAAAAAAAATCCCACTAATATTTACAAATACACATATTAGGAACCAGAGCAAAAAACAGGGAAAAGTTTCTGTAAAAATATTTAGCTCAAATTCAAATTAAAAAATTCAATCTATTTTTCAGGCAATATTACTTTAAAAAATAAGTTGATACACTAATGAAGATTTGAATACCTCAGTAAATATTAAGAGTTAATGTAGCTCTTGCCAAGAAACAGAAATGGAAAATGACATATATTTTCATATATTTCTATATAATTTATATAAATATTATATATTTAATATATCTTAGCTCAGTTTTCATTTAAACCACAACAAATAATCAATGCTTATTAGAAACTTTAAAGCATGATTTAGTGATACAATCTCCTCTATGCATGAACAAACACTCAGTTCTTAGGGAACACCTGGTAATGGGCAAGTCAGTTTTAATGCCTAAAATACTAGAAAATAGTTTTAAGGCTGATCATGCAGACATACAAGGAAGAATCAGTATGTAGGACTTCCCTGGTGGCGCAGTGGTTGAGAGTCCCCCTGCCGATGCAGGGGACACGGGTTCATGCCCAGGCCTGGGAAGATCCCACATGCCGCGGAGCGGCTGGGCCCGTGAGCCATGGCTGCTGAGCCTGCGCGTCTGGAGCCTGTGCTCCGCAACGGGAGAGGCCACAGCAGCAAGAGGCCCGCGTACCGCAAAAAAAAAAAAAAAAAAAAAAAAAAAAAAAAATCAGTATGTACTGGATAACTGAAAGGAGATGACTGTTTTAACATGTGGAAATAATTTTAATGTCTTAATAAATGTTTAGAGAAGGAAACAATACTTTTGGGAAATTTTTTCCCATTAATTATTAGCAGTGACAGTTCACCTATTTGTTCTACAATTTTCCCTTCCTCATTTCTCAAAACTGTTGGCACAAGCCTAATGTAAAGCCTAATTCTAATTAGTTCTAGGAAATTACAGATTAAAAAAAAATTACACCCATTGCCACAATATATAGAATATTTCCTCTAGTTGGGAAATAATAAATATTCCAATTTTCCATTATGATCCTCTAAAACTTGTCAAGTTAGTAGAGATTAAAACCACTGAAAACCAGTCACACATTATAATCAAATTACACAGCATTATAAGAGATCTCAAGCCTTTTCTAGGAAAGAGCTGCCTTCATGCTCTTAAATTCTATGGATCCTAATGGGAGTTAGCTGCCCAACCAGATGGATCAGGAAGCCTGCTCAGTTCCCTTCCCACATGAGTTTTGGAGGAGTTTTTCCATGGCTGCTGCCCTGCCATGACCCAGCTGGCCTTTGGAACTGACCAGCAGGGAATCCCAGCTCTTTCCACTGCAAACTCATCGCTGGCTTTGTTAAAAATCCTAAACACAGACTAACATACTAGATTGGTTGAACCAATTTCAGTTCTGCCTTGTGTTTGAATCTGAGAGCAGGGTTGTTGTAATGATCTGCTGATCCTAGTATTGGGAACACAGTAATTATTAGTCCTCAACAAATGGTAGTCATTGGTACTCAAAAATGGTAGACTAAAACATGGCTATCCACTTCAAGGGCTACCTTGAAGTGGATAGCCATCTGCAGAGATTGCCAAATGGCATTCATGTCAGTAATATTAAAATCATCCCTCTTAAGTTGGTCTAATGGTTTTTAATATTTTATAGCATTTTGCTTACTGAGGTATGAACGTGCATGTGTTATAAGAACTTAAAATCTGCTAATTTAGTTTCCCATACTGTGAAATGCTCCAAGGTATAAGAGTTCATAGTAGATCAAATGTCATTAATAATCTACAAGTTTTCAGAACACTGGTTACAAAGTAACTTTTTATGTTTTGTGGATCTTTCTAATTCACCATTAAAAGCTGCCATATATTAATGCATTGTTGCCCCATTTGTCTGTATTCTCAAAAAGAACTTTTAATAGAAGAAAAAATTTAACTCTTGAACCGAAAATTGTATTTCAAAAGTTCAATCATCAGGGAAGCTGATCTTATCAGACACGGTCTTTTGCTAAATGCAATATAATGTTTTTCAAATGAAATTTGTGGTCTTTTAAAAAAAGGGCCCATGATAACTGGTTGAAATGGTAAAATGAGATGAAAGGATCTCTTTATGTAATAAATTAAAACACAACTCTTTACCTTTGTTGGGAAGTCCTGAATTCTTCTTTTCAAATAGTTTTTGTTTTGTTACTTTTGTCACTAAAGGAAAAAAAAACTCACATTAAAAATTAATATCAAATATTAAATAATTTCTCATTTTAGAAGAAACAACTTCATAAGAAACAATAATTTCAAGCAATACATACTTATAAATATCAAGTATAAAATACAATACCTTATATCTTTTTTAAAGAATGAGAACTGCATTAAAAAAAGCCTAATACCAGTTACCAAGGTACATTCTTCCCCTTCACATTCAAGAAGAATCCCTGAAATAACATATCCTAGCAAAAGATATGTGGCTTCCTGTTCTAAGTTTGCAAACAAGTAATAGAGAGACACGATCAAAAACTCATAAATTTCTCTTACTTAGGTCTTTTGTTTTCTGCATTTCTCTTTTTAAGACACATGATGCATGGGAGATACCAATGAGATTTTCAAGCTCTCTACTGTTCTCCAAAGCCTAAAAGAAAGTCATCTTAAATGAGTTAAGTTCTCTACAAATATACTACTACTGACAAGTCTAGTGCAAATACAGTATACTGCTTCCTTCATATGAAAAACTTAAACTCTATGATAATGAAATTTAACTTTTTCTGTTAGGTTAACTATTGCAAGCCTTAAAATACCTGAATAAAAACAATTTATTAACTAAAAAGACTAAACATAATTAATAAATTTACTTTTAAATATGAAGAAGCCAGATATTACTAAAATATTATGGTTAATTAATGTTCATATATGAAAAGAAGTTCCCATGAAAGGTAAGTCGAACATATCCCCTATAAGTTCTTTCTGGGATTGGATTCTCCTATTCTTTTTCAAATAGGGTAATAGAATATGATAAATTATATGCCAAAAAAAGCAAACCTGTATATTACATAAATTTTGCATTATTTCCATGAATTCGTCTGATGATTTCTCAACTTTAGATAGCAACACCATGAATCTATGAATGAAGAAAAAAATATTCAGCAAGATCAGGCACTTTCAGAGCTTTAATTCTTTTGAAAGCATCTTTGATTCAGTTTTCTAATCCTTTTCTTTATATTTTTCAAAGTGGTAAAAGATGTAAATGCTTCTCATTCATGCTTTCATTCCTTTACAAACAGTATATTTTACCAACCATCCTGTCCTTTGATGTTTCACTTTCTCATTCCCACTAAGCAGTGGGAGAGAAGATATAGCTGGCTTGTCCTTTCTCCCCCATACCACTTTGAGAAAACTAATAATACATCACCATCTCCTTATTTATCTAGATCTAAGCCTATGAATCAGTGTTACCCAGTGATCTTCTTTAATAAAAAACCAAGTTTTTTTAGCTTTAATATATTTCAATGTGACAAAGACACAAAGGCACTCTTTTAAATTTGAAAACAAAGATAACTTCACTTTGTAATTCTACCTTCCTTCTAAACATATCTCTAGTTAGCACGTTAGCATTCTGGAAAACTCTTAGGTTTTTAAAATATTTTTATAACTTTATATCACACTTTCTTGCCTTAATATAACATTGCGCACACACAAACACACACATATTCATGTGTCTATAATTTTAAAAGCTGCACAATATTGTACCTAGCGAATACACCAAAGATGATTTAACCATTTCTTTATGGCTGCAATTTTAGTTTCTTTTTCAATTTTAATATCTCATAGCTGTGTATGATAATCTATACCAGTGCAGTCTAACAAAAATATAATGCAAGCCACATATGTAATTAAAAATTTTCTAGTAGCCACATTAAAAGAAGTAAAAAGAAATAGGTGAACTTAATTTTAATGATATATTTAACCCAATATATCCAAAGTATTACCATTTCAACATGTAATCAGTATAAAAATTATTCAAGATATTTTATACTTTTTTTTTTCAAAATTCAGTGTATACTTTACACGCATAACACATCTCATTTCAGAATAGTCACATTTCAAATACTCATTAGCCATGTGTGACTGGCTAGTGACTACTGTTTCGGAGAGCACAAATCTATACTATCGCTTTTAAGAGAGAAACTAGATATTCTCTTTAAATGCTTTTCAAAATCACATCAGTATTATCCATTAACATTTGTGTGCTATTAAAAAATAAGACAAATGTGATGTTAAATGTACATACACAATGAATATGAACAGTATGTTTTTCTTTTTTTAATTAATTAATTTTTTGCTGCATTGGGTCTTTGTTGCTGCACGTGGGCTTTCTCTAGTTGTGGCGAGTGGGGGCTGCTCTTCGTTGTGGTGCGCGGGCTTCCCATTGCAGTGGCTTCTCTTGTTGCGGAGCACATGCTCTAGGCACGCGGGCTTCCGTGGTTGTGGCACACGGGCTCAGTAGTTGTGGCTTGCAGGCTCTAGAGCGCAGGCTCAGTAGTTGTGGTGCACGGGCTTAGTTGCTCCGTGGCATGTGGGATCTTCCTGGCCCAGGGCTCAAACCCGTGTCCCCTGCATTGGCAGGCGGATTCTTAACCACTGTGCCACCGGGGAAGTCCCTGAACAGTATGTTTCAACTAAGTAAAATATATATCTAAGTATGCAACAAGGAATGGAGAGAAAGCATTATGCAAAAGCTAAAAACTATGTGAGGATAGTGGAATTACAGGTCATATTCTTTCTTTAAAAATTTTCCTTTATTATTATCTATGCATTTTAAATTAGAAGTCATCTATCTGTCTGAGGCCTCAACTGCTCACCACTGGAACCTCAGTTTGTGACAGATATCATAAAAGGATTCCAGCTCCTCCAACTGAGCTCCAGAAGCCTGAAGGAGCAAGACGACTTAAGTGACTCCCACCCAGGGCTGGGAACTTCCAGCTTCCCCTATATTATACGTAAGCCTACTAAGTGCTTCAGAAATGCAAAGCTTAGGCAATTAAGCTACTCTGCTATGAGAAGGAGTCCTAGGGGCTCTTTTCCTTGCATCCCTTTCCTGGGAGGATTGGAGGGGCAGAGCCTCTCCACACTGTCTTATCATACCTTAAGGAACTGATGCTGTTCCCTGTCTACCCTCAGGGAATTGTGTGGGAAGGGTTGGGTCCTGCAGGGTTGCCATCTTGAATGACTCAAAGGAGCTCTGTTCAGATGAGTAAGATGTGAACGGTGCCCCCAGGAGCTGTGCTATGTAGCATCTCCAACAATACTATTAGTAAATCTCTCTCCCAAGTTAAGATAGTTATCCAGCAGCTAAGCAAACTGTTTGTAACCTTGGAATTTTTGGACTGAGTATCAATTCTCTGAGTATCAAGATATTCTTCACATGCCTAAGCTATTTTTGAATGGAAAATTGCCTCCACTGCAGGACCAAGTAGAGTAGTGGACACTCCATCACTCTTGTAATTTGTATTTATTTATTTATTTATTTTATTTTTTGCGGTACGCGGGCCTCTCACTGTTGTGGCCTCTCCCGCTGCAGAGCACAGGCTCTGGACGCACAGGCTCAGCAGCCATGGCTCACGGGCCCAGCCACTCCGTG
This sequence comes from Kogia breviceps, assembly GCF_026419965.1. NCBI lineage: Eukaryota > Metazoa > Chordata > Mammalia > Artiodactyla > Physeteridae > Kogia > Kogia breviceps. The sequence continues at coordinate 147,957,614 of NC_081310.1, read as the reverse complement.
GCATGTGGGATCTTCCCGAACCGGGGCATGAACCTGTGTCCCCTGCATTGGCAGGCGGACTCTTAACCACTGCGCCAACAGGGAAGCCCTGTAATTTTTATTTTAATTTCCTTTCCTTTCCTCCTTCTCCTCCTTTTACTTCTTCCTAGGTGAAATTAACTCCTTTTCCCATCTCAGTGGCAACGAAATTCACAGAATGGTTTTAAAACTGTCATCCAGCTGTTAAATTTTGAGAAATTCAGGAAGTGTGTCCTCCATTTCTACAGCTTCTGACTCAGTGGACAAGGCTTCATAATCTTTGGAGATAAACTACTTGCTGAGCAGCTTTTGGGAGAAGAATGGTTGCCACTGTCTTCATCCTAGACAAAATGGCAATTTTTATATTTAATCCCATTTGTGCTGGAGATTGGATTTTTATTGCTGCTAATAGCATTTTCTATATTTTCAATGGATGGTTCAAACTGTACTTTGTTGCCTTAAGACAGCATCACTGTTTGTGTTAATATTATCTCGATGTCCCTTCACTAATTATTTCTGAAAGCCAACAATCTTTTATTCCTGCCTGCAGAATACATTTGTTACAAAATTTCCAAGTTACTGTTGCTCCCTCTTTCAAGTTGGTGAGTGAAAGTGTCATCAGTAGGTGCCATTCATATTTTATAGAACACTACTCCTTTCTTAAACAGATTTGCCTCTGGCTGGACTAAATTGGATCAAATCCTTCATCTTATAATGACCATTGCAAGCTATGCAGATGTTGATGGGTACTGCATCCTGATATCCAGTGAGTGCTGCCAGCTTCATGGCATCCTTATAAGATTTGATCACATCCTATATTACAGCCAAAGACCACTGTAGTACAACTTGAGAAATCTGAAATCTTGGTCCTCCTTGAATGAATCTTTTTTTGTTTGTCAGTAGAGTAAAAGTCCAGCTTCATCTTTTTTTACCAACTAGTATTTTTAAAGTGTCTGGGTTAGTCCTCTAAGAGACTTTTTAAAAGAAACTATGATCCAGTTGCTCCGGCACAACAGAAAGTTGTTCACGTTTTGACATGTTTTTGCCAGACTGCCTTATGTCAGGGTATATTCTTATGGTATGTTCACTATGAATATCTCTTTTTCTCTTGAGAAAGCCACATGCCAAAAATTCAGGGTTTTTGGTGCCTTTTCCAATTTGCCTAGAAAAGTCTCACTGTGAAATTCAGAGTTCTCTCATTTTCCCCAAAGAGGAAGTCTTATTATTCTGAAGAACAACTGAAATTAGATGCTTCGACCACATAAAATCCATGGAGGGATGTATCCATTAATTATACTTTAAATTTCTTCCACAGAAATTTCTTCAGTTTCAAGCAAGTCATATGTAATGTAACTTTCAAAACTATCATTCTGCTCCAATTCTGTTTTTTTTCCCATCTTGACTGCTTTCAATTATTTTCCATTCTTACCTCCAAATTTAGCATCATCATTTTCCTTTCCTCCATAAAGTTCCTCAGATATATTCTGAGGGAAGAACTAAAAGAATAAGGAGAAACTATCATTAAATTGGTGGGTCTGACTAAAAATTGCTGATACAGGTGATTAGCAAGCATTAACTCAGCTGTTGCTGTGCCATTCTAGATGTGGAAGAAGGGAGGCAAACAAGATAGGAAAGGAGCCCACTAATGTCTTCAATATTCCCTAGCATGCAACCCATGGTGCCTACTGTATTAACGGTGCAGGCACTGTGGGTGTAGTGAGAGAAGAGGAGAAACATTAAAAGCCATAATGGTCTTTAAAGATCCTGATTTCCCCCTTTCTGTAACTTCCAATTGTTTGGCATCTGTCTTCCTCACCAGATCGTAAGTTCCATGAAGGCAAGGACAGTCTCTACTTGTTTACGTTATAAACCAAGTTACCTAGCATGGTGTCTGTAGTATGGTAGATATTATTTGATGGATCAATGAATAAAATAAAAAAGACCTAGTCCAGTAAACATCCATTCCTAGATCCAAGTGAAATATGCTCATCTTTAATTTTTTTTTTTCTTTTACGTCCTTCTAATCATAGACTTCATAGTTCATGTTTGTTACATCACTGAGAAAGCTGGGTGGGGGAAACAAGGAGATGCTGGTCAAAGAGTACAAGGCTTCATTTATAAGGTGAATAAGTTCTGGGGATCTCATGTACAGCACAGTAACTATAGTTAAAAATACTATATTGTATACTTCAAATTGATAAGAGAGTAGATCTTAAGCATTCTCACCACCAAGAAAACAAGGTAACTATGTGAGATGGTAAATATGTTAATTAACCTTACTGTCATAATTATTTCACAATGTATACATATATCAAATCATGTTATACACTTTATATATATTTTATTTGTCAATTATACTTCAATTAAGCTGGAAAAAACTTGAAGAAAAAGAAACTTAATTTTCTCAGTCCCTTAACCTTCTGCCACACATATGCGTGTCTAATACATAATCCTGGATTTCCTACCTATTTGTTTTCTTCATTCCTGGCCCAAGCTGTGAGTGCTAGAGAAAACTTACAGCACTACTGATGGTCAATATTACAAGTACATATATGATTTTGCTGGGCCCCTGATGTTGATGAATATTAATGAATATTCTCACTTTTACACCACTGCTCAAAATAATGGTCTAGATCAATCTCCACTTCCTCCATCCTGAAATTAAATTCAAATATTCAGATTTCTGCCTTACTACTCTACTAACACTATACTCTCAAAGGCCACAATTGAACTCTTAATTAATTCCATTACTAAAAACTTATCTGAAAGTCACTACCCATAAGAGACTGTATTTTTATAAAATCTCAAGAAACCTGGGCTGCATGTATGTAACAGGGATAAAATCCTCAAGATTTTCTTTTTTTAAAATTTATTTTAATTTTTCTTTCAGTTTTATTGAGATATAATTGACATGCAGCACTATATAAGTTTAAGGTGTACAGCATAATGATTTGACCTTCCTACATAATGAAATGATTACCACAATAAGTTTCATGAACAAGTTTTTCTTTATTCTCACAATATTATGTATACACTACTAAATGTAAAATAGATAGCTAGTGGGAAGCAGTCACATAGCACAGGGAGATCAGCTTGGTGCTTTGTGACCACCTAGAGGGGTGGGATAGGGAGGGTGGGAGGGAGACGCAAGAGGGAGGAGATGTGGGGATATATGTATATGTATAGCTGATTCACTTTGTTATAAAGCAGAAAGTAACACACCATTGTAAAACAAATACACTCCAATAAAGATGTTAAAAAAAATGTCTTATACAGAAAAATGTTAATCCATCACTGAACCTCTATTTACCTAACTCTATTAATCTAAATTATTTTGGATGATGATTGCTGGATTATAAAAATGAAATATATTGCTAACATTTTTTTGAGCTCTTTCCAAATACAAGGCATTGTATTTATTACTTTACAAGTTGTATCCTGTTTAATCTTTAAAACAACTCTCTGGGGACTTCCCTGGTGGCACAGTGGTTAAGAATCCACCTGCCAATGCAGGGGACACGGGTTTGAAATCTGGTCCAGGAAGATTGCACATGCCGCAGAGCAACTAAACCCGTGCACCACAACTACTGAGCCTGTGCTCTAGAGCCTGCGAGCCACAACCATAGAGTCCACAAGTCACAACTACTGAAGCCAGCACACCTAGAACCCATGCTCTGCAACAAGAGAAGCCACCACAATGAGAAGCCTGTGAACTGCAACGAAGAGTAGCCCCTGCTCACCGTAACTAGAGAAAGCCCACGCGTAGCAACGAAGACCCAATTCAGCCAAAAATAAATAAATAAAAGTAAATAAATTAAGACAAAAACAACAACAACAACAACAAAACAACTCTCTGTGGTAAATATTATCTCCATTTTATTGGTATGGAAACTGAAGCACAAATAAATTAATTATTCAAGGGTACACAATAAGGAGCACAGTCAGGACTTGAAACCAGGTGTGTTTTTTTTCTCTTTATTTTGAGGTTAATATTGGTTTATAAAATTATATGTTTCATGTATACAACCTTATATTTCCACTTCTGTATACACTACAGTGTGCTTACCACCAAAAATTTAGTTTCCATCTGTCACCATACAGTTGATCCCCTTTATCCATTTTGCCCTCCCTCTGTCCCCTTCCTTCTGGTAACCACTACTCTGTTCTCTGTATATACATGTTTGTTTTGTTTAATTCTTCATTCTGGTTTTTTGTTTCTCTGTTTTTTATATTCCACATATGAGTGAAATCATGTTGTAGTTGTCTTTCTCTGACTTATTTCACTAAGCATATACCCTCAAGGTCCATCCATGTTATCACAAATGGCAAGACTTCATCTTTATATTTTATGGCTGAGTAGTATTCCATTGTATATATATGCTATGCCACATCTTCTTCATCCATTCATCCACTGATGGGCACTAAAGTTATTTCTATAACTTGGCTACTGTAAAATAATGCTGTAATGAACATAAGGGTGCATATATCTTTTTGAATTAGTATTTTTGTATTCTTTGGATAAATACTCAGAAATGGGATAACTGGATCATATGGTAGTCCTATTCTTAATTTTTTGAGGAATCGCCATACTGTTTTCCAAAGTGGCTACACCAATTTACATTCCCACCAACCGTGTATTAGACAGTATACTCTTTTGACATCAGTCTTAGCAATATCTTTCTCGACATATCTTCTCTGGCAAGAGAAACAAAAGCAAAAATACATCAATGGGACTACATCAAACTGAAAAGCTTCTGCACAGCAAAGGAAACCATCAACAAAATGAAAATGGAACCTACTGAATGGGAGAAGATATTTGCAAATCATATATTCAATAAGGGGTTAATATCCAAAATAAATAAAGAACGCATATAACTCAACAACAAAAAACTGATTACAAAATAAGCAGAGAAGCTGAATAGACATTTTTTCAAAGAAGACACAGATGTCCAACTGGCACATGAAAAGATGCTGAACTGAGGTGTTTCAGACCTATGTTTACAATAAAATTCCCCAAGTGTAACTCACCATTGGCATCAAAATTCCTTGGTGAGACTGGTAAAGATACAACTTTTTAAAAACTAGGCTACATTCAAGATCTACTAATCAAGAATATCACTAGATGGGGCCTAGAAATATGTTTTTCCAGGAGATTCTTATGCACATCAAAATTAATTAATGGCATTTTTCTCTGAAGAAAGACTGGTTAAATAAAAAATCTGGACAATATAAAAAATTGGACATTTCTTGTCAAAAGAATTTTTTTCTGCATTTAGGTCTATTTATTCCATTATATTCACAAAAGCTTTCTCAGGGAGGTTTTCTTTAGCTGTTCTTGTAGCTGTTTTTCTCTTTTTAAATTTTATTTAGGAGTATAGTTGATTAACAATGTTGTGTTAGTTTCAGGTTTACAGCAAAGTGATTCAGTTATACATACACAGGTATCTATTCTTTTTCAAATTCTTTTCCCATTTAGGTTATTAAAGAATACTGAGCAGAGTTCCCTGTGCTATACAGTAGGCCCTGGTTGGTTATCTATTTTATTTTATTTTATTTTAATTTTTAAATTTAATTTTATTTTTTTTTATACAGCAGGTTCTTACTAGTCATCTATTTTATACACATCAGTGTATACATGTCAATCCCAATCGCCCAATTCATCACACCACCACCACCACCCCCGCTGCTTTCCCCCCTTGGTGTCCATATGTTTGTTCTCTACATCTGTGTCTCAATTTCTGCCCTGCAAACCGATTCATCTGTACCATTTTTCTAGGTTCCACATATATGCGTTAATATACGATATTTGTTTTTCTCTTTCTGACTTACTTCACTCTGTATGACGGTCTCTAGATCCATCCACATCTCAACAAATGACCCAATTTCGTTCTTTCTATGGCTGAGTAATATTCCATTGTATATATGTACCACATCACCTTTATCCATTCGTCTGTCGATGGGCATTTAGGTTGCTTCCATGACCTGGCTATTGTAAACAGTGCTCCAATGAACATTGGGGTGCATGTGTCTTTTTGAATTATGGTTTTCTTTGGGTATATGCCCAGTAGTGGGATTGCTAGATCATATGGTAATTCTATTTTTAGTTTTTTAAGGAATCTTCATACTGTTCTTCATAGTGGCTATATCAGTTTACATTCCCACCAACAGTGCAAGATGGTTCCCTTTTCTACACACCCTCTCCAGCATTTGCTGTTTGTAGATTTTCTGATGCCCATTCTAACTGGTGTGAGGTGATATCTCATTGTAGTTTTGTTTGTTTGTTTGTTTTTTATAAATTTATTTATTAATTTAATTTATTTTTGACTGCTTTGGGTCTTTGTTGCTGTGTGTGGGCTTTCTCTAGTTGTGGCAAGCGGGGGCTACTCTTCGTTGCAGTGCACGGGCTTCTCATTGCAGTGGCTTCTCTCGTTGCGGAGCACAGGCTCTAGGCATGCGGGCTTCAGTAGTTGTGGCTTGTGGGCTCTAGAGTGCAGGCTCAGGAGTTGTGGCACCCGGGCTTAGTTGCTACACAGCATGTGGGATCTTCCCGGACTAGGGCTCGAACCCATGTCCCCTGCATTGGCAGGTGGATTCTTAACCACTGTGCCACCAGGGAAGCCCAGCTCACTGTAGTTTTGATTTGCATTTCTCTAATAATTAGTGATGTTGAGCAGCTTTTCATGTGTTTCTTGGCCATCTGTATGTTTTCTTTGGAGAAATGTCTATTTAGGTCTTCTGCCCATTTTTGGATTTTTTTTTTTAATATTTAGCTGCATGAGCTGTTTATATATTTTGGAGATTAATCCTTTGTCCGTTGATTCAATTGCAAATATTTTCTCCCATTCTGAGGGTTGTCTTTTGTCTTGTTTATGGTTTCCTTTGCTGTGCAAAAGCTTTGAAGTTTCATTAGGTCCCATTTGTTTATTTTTGTTTTTATTTCCATTACTCTAGGAGGTGTATCAAAAAAGATCTTGCTGTGATGTATGTCAAAGAGTGTTCTTCCTATATTTTCCTCTAAGAGTTTTATAGTGTCTGGTCTTACATTTAGTTCTCTAATCCATTTTGAGTTTATTTTTGTGTATGGTGTTAGGGAGTGTTCTAATTTCATTCTTTTACATGTAGCCGTCCAGTTTTCCCAGCACCACTTACAGAAGAGACTGTCTTTTCTCCATTTTATATTCTTGACTCCTTTGTCATAGATTAGCTGACCAAGGTTATCCAATTTAAATATAGCAGTGTGTACATGTCAATCTCAAATTCCCAATCTATCCTTCCTTCCTACCCTTCTGCCCTGGTAGCCATAAGTTCTCTCTCTAGGTCTGTGAGTCTGTTTCTGTTTTATAAATAAGTTCATTTGTATCATTTTTTTTTTAGTTTCTGCATATCAGCAATATCATATGATACTTGTCTTTCTCTGTCTGACTAACTTCACTTAGTATGATAATCTCCAGGTCCATCCATGTTGCTGCAAATGGCATTATTTCATTCTTTTTAATGGCTGAGTAATATTCCATTGTATATATGTACCACACCTACTTTATCCATTCATCTGTCAATGGGCATTTAGGTTGCTTCCATGTCTTGGATACTGTACATAGCACTGCAATGAACACTGGGTCGCATGTATCCTTTCAAGCCATGTTTTTCTCTGGATATATGCCCAGGAGTGGGATTGCTAGATCATATGATAGCTCTATTTTTAGTTTTTTAAGGAACTTCCATACTGTTCTCCATAGCAGCTGTACCACTTCACATTCCCACCAACAGTGTAGGAGGGTTCCCTTTTCTCCACACCCTCTCCAGCATTTATTATTTGTAGACTTTCTGATGATGGCCATTCTGACCAGTGTGAGGTGATTTCTCATTGTAGTTTTGATGTGCATTTCTCTAGTAATTAGCGATGTTGAGCATCTTTTCATGTGTCTCTTCATCATCTGTATGTCTTCTTTGGAGAAATGTCTGTTTAGGTCTTCTGCCCATTTTTTGATTGGGTTGTTTGTTTTTTTGTTATTGAGCCACATGAGCTCTTTGCAAATTTTGGAGACTAATCCCTTGTTGGTCGCATTGTTTGCAAATATTTTCTCCCATTCTGTGGGTTGTCTTTTCGTATTTATGGTTTCTTTTGCTGTGCAAAAGCTTTTAGGTTTAATTAGGTCTCATTTATTTTAGTTTTTATTTCCATTACGCTAGGAGTCAGCTCAAAAAATATATTGCTGCGATTTATGTCAAAGAGTGTTCTGCTATGTTTTCCTCTAAGAGTTTTATAGTACCCAGTCTTACATTTAGGTCTTTAATCCATTTTGAATTTGTTTTTGTATACGGTGTTGGAAAATGTCCTAATTTCATTATTTTATATGTTGCTGTCCAGTTTTCCCAGCACCATTTACCGAAGAGACTATCTTTCCTCCATTGTATAGTTTTGCCTCCTTTGTCATAGATTAATCAACTATAGGTGTGTGGTTTATTTCTGCGCTTTCTATCCTGTTCCACTGACTTATATTTCTGTTTTTGTGCTAGTACTATACTGCTTTGATGACTGTAGCTTTGTAGTATAGTCTGAAGTCAGGGAAACGGATTCCTCCAGCTCTGTTTTTCTTTCTCAAGATTGCTTTGGCTATTCAGGGTCTTTTGTGTCTCCATACAAATTTTAAGATTTTTTTTGTTCTCGTTCTGTGAAAAATGCTATTGGTAATTTGATAGAGATTGCACTGAATCTGTAGATTGCTTTGGATAGTATAATCATTTTGACAATATCTATTCTTCCAATCCAAGTACATGGTATATATTTCCATCTGTTTATGTCACCTTTGATTTCTTTCATCAGCTTCTTATAGCTTTCAGACTACAGGTCTTTTGTCTCCTTAGGTAGGTTTATTCGTTCTTGCCCTCTTGTGGGCAGGGCCGTGCTCAGGAAGACTTTAAGCAGCCTGACTGCTGATGGGTGGGGCTACGTTCCTGCCCTGTTGGTTGTTTGGCCTGATGTGTCCCAGCACTAGAGCCTATGGGCTGTTGGGTGGGGCTAGGTCTTGGGGAGGAAATGGTGACCTCCAGGAGGGTGCATGCTAATAAGTACTTGACAGAACTGCTGCTGCCAGTGTCTTTGTCCCCACAGTGAGCTACAGCCACCCCCCGCCTTGGCAGGAGACACTCCAACACTAGCAGGTAGGTCTGGCCCAGTCTCTTATGAGGTTACTGCTTTTTTTCCCTGGCTCCTGGTACATGAGACCTTGTGTGTGCCCTCCAAGAATGGAATTTCTGTTTCCCTCAGTCCTGGGGATTTCCTGCAATCAAACCCCACTGGTCTTCAAAGCCAGATTCTCCTCCCATTGCCAGACCCCCATGCTGGGAAGCCTGACGGGGGGCTCAGGACTTCCACTCCTGTGGGAGAATTTCTGTGGTATAATTATTTTCCAGTTTGTGGGTCACCCACCAGGAAGGTTTAAAATTTGATTTTATCATGATTGTGCCGTTCCTACCATCTTGTTGTGACATATTCTTTGTCTTTGGATGTACAGTATTTTTTTTGGTAGGTTCCAGCATTTTTTGTTGATGGTTGTTCAGCAGTTAGTTGTGATTTTGATGTTTTTGTAAGAAGGGGTGAGTTCACATCCTTCTACTCTGCTTTCTTGCCAGACAATGCATATTCAAGTAGTCCCTGTAGCTGGTTTCTAACTGAAAATTTTTTTTCTTATTGTGGCAAAATATATATAAGATTTGCCATTTTCACCATTTTAAAGTGTACAATTCAGTGGTACTAGTTACATTCACAACATCGTACAACCATCACTACTATCTATTTTCAAAACTATTCTATTACCACAAACAGAAACTCTGTAACATTAAGCAATAACCCTTAGCCTCTGGGAATCTCTGATCTACTTTCTGTCTCTTTGAAGTTGTCTATTCTAGATATTGCATATAATTGGAATTGTATACTGTTTGTCCTTTTGCATTTGGCTTATTTCACTTACCGTATGCTTTCAAGGTTCATTGTGTTTGTAGCATGTATCAGAACCTTGTTGCTTTTTATGACTGCATAATTTTTGTACATAGTGTAGAATTTTGATAGGCTTTACACTGAATCTGTAGATCACTTTGGGTAGAGGTATTGACATCTTAACAAATTAAATCTTCTGGACATGAACACAGGCTGTCTTTCCATTTATTTAGGTCTTCTTTAATTTCTCTCAGCAATACTTTGCAGTTTCCAATGTACAAGTCTTTCACCTCTTTGGTTAAATTTATTCCTAGGTATTTTATTCTTTTAAATGCTACTGTAAATAGAATTGCCTCCTTCATTTCCTTTTCAAATTGTTTACTGCAGGTGCATAGAAACACAATTGATTTTTTTTTTAAGATGTTGGGGGTAGGAGTTTATTAATTAATTTATTTATTTTTGCTGTGTTGGGTCTTCGTTTCTGTGCGAGGGCTTTCTCTAGTTGTGGCAAGCGGGGGCCACTCTTCATCATGGTGCGCGGGTCTCTCACTATCGTGGCCTCTCGTTGCGGAGCACAGGCTCCAGATGCACAGGCTCAGTAGTTGTGGCTCACAGGCCTAGTTGCTCTGCGGCATGTGGGATCCTCCCAGACCAGGGCTCGAACCCGTGTCCCCTGCATTAGCAGGCAGATTCTCAACCACTGCGCCACCAGGGAAGCCCCCACAACTGATTTTTGTGTATTGATCATATACCCTGTAATTTTGCTGAATTTGTTTATTAGTACTAGCAGTTTCTTGTGCATTCTTCAGGAGTCTCTCTCTATAGGATCATGTCATCTGCAAACAGAGATAGTTTTATTTCTTCTTTTCCAGTTGGATGCCTTTTCATTCTTTTTCTTATCTAATTGCTCTGGCTAGAATTTTCAGTAAAATATTGAATACCAGTGGTGAAAGTGTGCATGCTTGTCTTGTTACTGATGTTTGGAGGAAAGTTTTCATTCTTTCCTTTCAAGAATTTTAAACAGTTGAAAATAAAAGTAAATACTGGTTTCCCTCTTAGTCTTTGATCACCTACAGAATATAGGCATAACTATATCTTCATCCTAAGCTTTTGATAAACATTTTCAACTAACTTACCCCCAGAGGCCCTCATTTAAGCAGAAAATGATCCATATGTCGGTATTCTTGTTCTTTGATTAAATATTTAAAATACAGTAAAGAGAAAATCAGAATTCTGAAATGTGGTTACTTGTCACAATTAAATTGTATAGATAAAAAACAAAACCCATTTCTGGCATAACATTACTTTTAAAAAGGTCTTATTTGGATTAGTATAGAAATAAAAGTTACTCTTCTGCCTATAAGAGAATAAACCAGTAATTGAAAATACACTTTATACAGCAGGAGGGATCCTTGTGGTGACAGGACTATTCTATATCTTGACTATGGTGGTGGATACATGAACCTACATATGTGATAAAATTTCATAGAACATATACACACATATACGAATGAATATGTATTGTAAAATTTAGAAACCTGAATAAAGATTGGTACATTGTGTCAACGTCAATTTCCTGGTTCTGATATTGTACTACAGCTTTGGAAGATGTTATGTCAGGAAAGTGGGAAAACGGTACACGTGATCTATGTTTTACTTCACAAAATCACAAACCTACAATTATATGAAAATAAACTTTATAGAAGGACAGTCACTATTACTGCATTTTTTGTAGCAGTGCCAGCAGCATCAAAAAATTGCAAAGAGGAAGAAAAACCAATGGCAGTGAATTATATATTTTCCTTTTAGAGAATAAAGAATATGGAAGTTCACATGAAATAGTAATGTGTAGATGTTTGTTTAATTTATAAACAAACTTTATTGACATATTGAGCTTTATTGACATGTCACTAATTGCTGGTTTTCTGGGAAAAAAAAAATTTACCAAAAACATGGAACTATATTTTCCTGCTGGAGAATTCTTACATTTAAAACTTGCCAAGTCGATTAACAGGCAGTGATTTCAGGACATATTCGTAAGTGGAAAGAGTGAAGTATGAAAGAGTATAAACTGTATGCCATCTTTGTAAAAGAAGAGAAATGAGATAAAATAAATGAAATGGCTTAATTTTATAAAAATAAACATATGAAAGGTAAACCAGAAACTAATTAATTTGGTTATTTATAGGGACTACACAGAAGGAATGCAGCAGGGAATAGTAACACATCTCTATGTATACTTTTTTTGTAAAGTTTTGACTTTTGGAACTATATCAGTTGCTTTACATAGTCAAAAAACAAAAATAAAAAGATGAGAAAAAAAATCAAACTTGCATATAAACATCAACAAGCTAACTTAACTACTTCAAATGACTGACTAATTCTTCATATGGAGAAGTAATCCAAGTAGTTCTGAACACAGTAATTTGACTATATACCTTCAAACTAAAGACAAAAAGAATGCAAACAAAAATGCTTTTGCAGGTTTGTTTTTAGCAGTGCAGGAATTTTGAAACTATTTTGTGTATATTGTAGGAATAAGCAAGTTTGCAAATGGACTGCTAATAGGAGCCAGAGATCTACTGTTTGAAAAGGAGTCAAATATGGAAAGGGGGAAGGCAAGGAAAGACACTGTATCACTATGAACTCATGAATTTCAAAAAGGTCAGCTAACAGAAAGAATGATGGGGTTAGAAAATCACTGCTATGCAACCGTCTTAGTAATACTGGCTCAGTAAATTGCCTTCCTCAATTGGGTGGGCATCATCCAATCCACTGAGGGTCTGAATAGAAGAAAAAGCAGAGGAAGGGAGGATGGGTTCCCTGCTTTCCTGCTTTAGCTGGGCTATTGCTCTTCTGCCTTTGAACTGAGATTTACACCATTGGCTTCCCTGGTCATCAGGCCTTTGGTCTTGGACTGAAATTACACCACTGGCTTTCCTGGATCTCCAGCTTGCTGATGCCACATGGTAGGACTTAGCCTCCATAATTGCATGAGTCAATTCCTCATAATAAATCTATCTATATAGGTAATTGTATATATAATTCATCATTAATCTATTATTAATGAATAATTATTACATCAGTAATAAATTTTTATTGTCATTATTATATTACTATATGTATGTACATTTGCTATTGGTTCTGTTTCTCTGGAAAACCACAACCTAACACAATTGCCAAAACAAAACATAAAATATTACAATCATTTAAAATTGATCTAAAAATACAAAATGTTCGGTTTAATTTCAGGTTTTAAAAAAATCCAAGTCTTTGGAATGGTTTTACAAAATAATAAAACAAATCTAAACAAATGGAATAAATAAAGAGCTTATTACTAAAGCTAATAAAACAGCTCTATTGACTAGGTCTGAGTAATTTTATGATGGGTGGAAAAAAACAATCAGAAACACATAATTTTTATACATTGTAAGATATCTTGGCTTGTACTTAAATTCATTAATTCTAACACCAAGTCATGGAGTGATATACATAAATAACAGGGATCTTTAGAAACAAATATTGAGGGAAATTAAATAAATATTGGCAAATTCCTAAGTGACCCATAACAAAGGTTCTTGCTCCTCCCTTGCTACTTGAAAGCTCACTATTATGGGAGCTACTATGTATATGTATAACTGAATCACTTTGTTGTACTAACACAACACTGTTAATCAACTATACTCCAATATAAACTAAAGTTAAAAAAAATGTCAAGTTGTGAGCAGATTGATGGGTTCAGAAGAAGAAAAAAGGAAAAACACTATGAAAACTTAGGATAGCTTAAGTGGAGCTGATTCAGGGGAAAGCAACAGGTCAGTCTGGTTTGCTTACATGGTATCATTACTGTCCAAAAATATTTTCTCATTGCCTGTCTACTTTTATTTCTAAGTTTGTTATACTTCATACAACTCTATCAGAGATTAATTTGGTTTAACAGGTAATTGCTTTCAAATACAAGATTATATGTGATTCAAAAATTGTTACTTGCCACTTGCTTTCTATATATCCCTTTGTACAGTTTGAGTTTTTATTATGTACATCTGTCTCTCTCTCTCTTTTTTTTTTTGCGGTGCACAGGCCTCTCACTGTTGTGGCCTCTCCCTTTGTGGAGCACAGGCTCCAGACGCGCAGGCTCAGCAGCCATGGCTCACAGGCCTACACGCTCCGTGGCATGTGGGATCCTCCTGGGCCGGGGCACGAACCCGTGTCCCCTGCATCAGCAGGCAGACTCTCAACCATTGCGCCACCAGGGAAGCCCCTACTGTCTCTTTTAAAATATATTAAATGAATTAAACAACAAAAAAAATAATGCTTCTCACTTAATATCTAGTTGAGATTGGTTTCACCACGGAAATTGAACTTTAGTTAGAGGAAGGAGGAATGGTAATTAACAACAAAAATATCTGTGGGATAGGGCACATGAAAATATTTGGAACTGGGGGGAGTATGGCTATGGAAAGCAGATATAAAAACAGATAAAGGGGTACAGGTGATAGATGAAGCTGTCAAAGAAGGAGACCTCTTTGAGAAAACTCTTCCCTTTGTCCCCACTGTACTCTAAGTGGCACTCTCCATATCTTTTTATCTAGACTACTACTGATTAATACTATACTTCACCTCCATTATGAAAATAATAGACTTGCAGCCCTGACTTGAGGTTATAACCACAAATAACAACACAATTTGTATGGAAAATGCATTCTAAGGTTCACTCAAATGATTTAAAAAACACTCAGACCCAAGACTGAACCAGAAAGAAATAGAAAATATGAACAGACTAATCACAATGACTGAAATTGAAACAGTAATTTAAAAACTACCAAAAAACAGAAGTCCAGGATCAGATGGCTTCACAGGCAAATTCTACCAAACATCTGGACAAGAGTTAAAACTGACCCTTTTGAAACCATTCAAAAAATTGCAGAGGAAGGAATACTTCTGAACTCATTCTATGAAGTCAATGTAACTCTGATACCAAAAGCAGACAAACATATCACAAAAAAGAAAATTGCATGCCAATACACACATGTAAAAATCTTCAACAAAATATGAGCAAACCAAATCCAATGATACATTAAAAGGATCATACATCATGATCAAGTGGAATTTATCCCAGGGATGCAAGGATTTTTCAATATCAGCAAATCAATCAACGTGAAACACCACATTAACAAATGAATAATAAAAAGCATGTGATCATCTCAACAGATGCAGAAAAAGCTTTTGATAAAATTCAACATCCATTTATGATAAAAACTCTCCAGAAAGTGGGCATAGAGGGAATATACCTCAACATAATACAGGCCATATATGACAAACCCACAGCTAATATCATACTCAACAGTGAAATGCTGGAAGCATTTCCTCTAAGATGAGGAACAAGACAAGGATGCCCTCTCTTGCCACTTTTATTCAACGTAGTTTTGGAAGTCCTAGCCACAGCAATCAAAGAAGACAAACAAATAAAATTAATCCAACTTGGAAATGAAGTAAAACTGTCACTGTTTGCAGATGATATGATACTATACCTAGAAAATCCTAAAGATGCCACCATAAAACTACTAGAGCTCATCAATAAATTGGTAAAGTTGCAGGATACAAAATTAATATACAGAAATTAAACAATCCCATTTACCAGCATATCCAACAGAATAAAATACCTAGGAATAAACCTACCAAAGGAGGAAAAAGACCTGTATTCCAAGAACAATAAGATCCTGATGAAAGAAACTGAAGATAACACAAACAGAAACACCGTACACCTGGACTGGAAGACTCAATATTGCTAAAATGACCATATTACCCAAGGAAATCTACAGATTCAGAGCAATCCCTATCAAATTACCAATAGCATTTTTCACAGAACTAGAACAAGTAATTAAAAAATTTGTATGGAAACACAAAAGACCCTGAAGAGCCAAAACAATCCTGAGAAAGAATGGAGCTGGAGGAATCAGGCTCCCTGACTTCAGGCTATACTGCAAAGCTACAGTCATCAAAACAGTATAGTACTGGCACAAAAACAGACACATAGATCAATGAAACAGGAGAGACCAGAAGTAAACCCACACATTTATGATCAATTAATCTACAACAAAGGAGGCAAGAATATACAATGGAGAAAAGACAGTCTCTTCAATGAGTAGTGATGAGAAAACTGAACAGCTACATGTAAAAAGATGAAATTAGGACATTCTCTAACACCATATACAAAAATAAAATGCATTAAAGATCTAAATGTAAGACTGGATACTATAAAACTCACAAAGGAAAACACAGGCAGAACACTCTTTGACATAAATTGCAGCAATATCTTTTTTGAGCTGACTCCAAGCATAATGGAAATAAAAACTGAAATAAACAAATGGGACCTAATTAAACCTAAAAGCTTTTGCACAGCAAAGTAAACCATAAGCAATACAAAAAGACAACCCACAGAATGGGAGAAAATGTTTGCAAACAATGAGACCAACAAGGGATTAGTCTCCAAAATTTGCAAAGAGCTCATGTGGCTCAATAACAAAAAAACAAACAACCCAATCAAAAAACGGGCAGAAGACCTAAATAGACATTTCTCCAAAGAAAACATACAGATGATGAAGAGACACATGAAAAGATGCTCAACATCGCCAATTACTAGAGAAATGCACATCAAAACTACAATGAGAAATCACCTCACACTGGTCAGAATGGCCATCATCAGAAAGTCTACAAATAATAAATGCTGGAGAGGGTGTGGAGAAAAGGGAACCTTCCTACACTGTTGGTGGGAATGTGAAGTGGTACAGCTGCTATGGAGAACAGTATGGAGGTTCCTTAAAAAACTAAAAATAGAGCTACCATATGATCTAGCAATCCCATTCCTGGGCATATATCCAGAGAAAAACATGGCTTGAAAGGATACATGCGCCCCAATGTTCATTGCAGTGCTATTTACAATAGCCAAGACACCGAAGCAACCTAAATGTCCATCGACAGATGAATGGATAAACAAGGTGTGATATATATATATACACAGTGGGATATTACTCAGCCATAAAAAGAATGAAATAATGCCATTTGCAGCACCATGAAAGGACCTAGAGATGATACTAAGTAAAGTAAGTCAGACAGAGAAATACAAATATCATATATGATATCACTTATATGTGGAATCTAAAAAAACATGATACAAACGAACTTGCTTACAAAACAGAAACAGACTCACAGACACAGAAAACAAACTTATGGTTACCAAGGGAAAAGTGGTGGAAAGGGAGGGATAAATTAGCAGTTTGGGATTAACAGATTCACATTACTCAGTATAAAATAGATAAACAACAAGGACCTACTGTATAGCACAGGGACCTATATTCAATATCTTGTAATAACCTATAGGTTGTAATAACATATATATATATATATACACACACACACACACATATATATGTATATAAAACTGAATTGCTTTGCTGTACACCTGAAACTAACACAACACTGTAAATTAACTATACTTCAATTTAAATAAATAAATAAATAACATTTTGAAACATAACCCATAACCCATTTCTAAGTTACAGTAGATATATTAACTTACAACATGAGACCATAAGCTCCCAATGGGTAGGTGTTTCATTTTCCTCATTTTTTACCCATCCATCATATTGTATGGCACACAGAAGATACAGCTGGAAAGGTAAATGAGCTGAACATATGAAGTACTTTAAAACTTTAACCACATGTTCTGCTTATTTCAATTTTTCCAGCCTCAGTGGATAGATATAAATATTCTTCGCAGAATACATAGGCAGTAGCTTTTTACACATAATCACTTCATTCAAGGCACCCTTGACAGGCCAATATGAAAATGATTGATAGCCGATAAGCCTTCTAGGTTCCTCTAGATTCCTTACTCTGCTGGCTTCACTGGGTTCCTAGCTCTTGAACCAGTAATTATGTTCCAAGACAATGTATTACTTGTCCATCCATGTAAATCCAAAGAGGGTGTTTCCCTTAGTTTTACCCTAAGCTAGTCTCTTATGCATAGGCTGGGGAAACTGGACTAAATGAGTATTAAAATAAAGGTATCATATATCACCATCATATGAACACGGCAAAACACATTATAAATATTTTACTTCTTTAAGAAAAAATACTTCTACTCAGGTATAAACTATTCATTTCTGCAAAGAAATGATTTATCTTAAATCATCACTTTAACAAATATGACCTTTTTTTTTTAAGACACACGAGTATATTGTTTCAGCAACAACAAACTTACTCATCATTCTCTTGTGTAGTAGATTCCTTTCTTTCAGTTATACTGAGGTGATTCCAGTTTTTCCTCTTTCCTATATGTGTGCAATAAAATGAATGTAAAGTTAAGGCAAAAACTGTCAAATTTTAAATAAATTTAAATCACCAACTTTTCAATAGAAAATAAAAGGGTAGACAAATGGAAGAAGAGTAGGTAAAGAAAAAGTATCCTGAAATTTCCTATGGGAAAATTTTTTCACTATTGTGGATAACTTTTCAATAGGTAGCTTTTTAAAAAAAAATTTACCAGTCTCCTAATTTTTTATTCATGATTACATTATATAGAAGAAATAATCTTTTGAATAAAATTTCCATTGGGGCTTGGTATATTAAAAAGAAAAAGTAGATAAACCCACTTTGATAATATAATTAGTTTAAAATACATTCGTTTTTCATCAAATATTTTAATGAGGAGGGACCTTCAAGATGGTGGAGGAGTAAGACATGGAGATCATCTTCCTACCCACAAATACATCAGAAATACATCTACATGTGGAACAACTCCTACAGAACACCTACTGAATGCTGGCAGAAGACCTCAAGAAATTCCCCACGTGCCTGGGTAGGGCAAAAGAAAAAAGAAAAAACAGAGACAAAAGAATAGGGACAGGACCTGCACCTCTGGGAGGGAGCTGTGAAGGAGGAAAAGTTTCCACAAACTAGGAAGCCCCTTCACTGGCGGAGATGGGGCATGGCAGGGGTAAGCTTCAGAGCCACAGAGGAGAGCACAGCAACAGGGGTGCAGAGAGCAAAGCAGAGAGACTCCTGCACAGAGGATCAGTGTTGACCAGCACTCACCAGCCCGAGAGGCTTGTCTGCTCACCCGGATGCCAGGGTGGGTGGGGGCTGGGAGCTTCAGTTTCAGCTTCAGAGGTCAGATCCCAGGGAGAGGACTGGGGTTAGCTGTGTGAACACAGCCTGAAGGGGGCTAGTGCACCACAGCTAGCCGGGAGTCCAGGAAAAGTCTAAAACTGCCTAAGAGTCAAAAGACCATTGTTTCAGGGTGCATGAGGAGAGGAGATTCAGAGCACTGACTAAATGAACTTCAGAGATGGGTGCAGGTCACGGCTATCAGCCCAGACACCAGGGACAGGCATGAAACACTAACGCTGCTGCTGCAGTCACCAAGAATCCTGTGTGCAAGCACAGGTCAATATCCACACCCATGTCCTGGGAAGCCTGTGCAGCCCACCACTGCCAGCGTCCCGTGATCCAGGAACAACTTCTCCAGAACACACGGCATGCCTCGGGCTGTTGCAGCGTCATGCAGGCCTCTGCCACCGCAGGCTCACCCCACATTCTGTACCCCTCCCTCCCCACAGGCTAAGTGAGCCAGAGCCCCCAAATCAGCTGCTCCTTTAACCCACTCCTTTCTGGGTGAAGAACAGATGCCAGAGGGTAACATACATGCAGAGGCAGGGCCAAATCCAAAGCTGAACCCTAGGAGCTGTGTGAACATAGAAGAGAAAGGGAAATTTCTCTGTGCAGCCTCAGGAGCAGTGGATTAAATCTCCACAATCAACTTGATGTACCCTGCATCTGTGGAATACTTGAATAGACAACAAATCATCCCAAAATTGAGGCGGTGGACTTTGGGAGCAACTACAGACTTGGGGTTTGCTGTATGTGACTGACTAGTTTCTGTTTTTTATGTTTATCTTAGTTTTTAGCACTTGTTATCTTTGGTGGATCTGTTTATTGGTTTTGCTGCTCTTTTTTTTATTACCTTCTTTATTTTAATAATTTTTAAAAAATTTAATTTTAATAACTTTATTTTATTTTATTAAAAATTTTATTTTTTCTTATTTCTCTTTTTTATCCCTTTTCTTATGAGCCATGTAGCTGACAGGGTCTTGGTGCTCTGGCCAGTTGTCAGGCCTGAGCCCTGAGGTGGGAGAGCTGAGTTCAGGACATTGGACCACCAGAGACCTCCCAAACACATATAATATCAATCGGCGAGAGCTCTCCCAGAGATCTCCAACTCAACACTAACACCCAGCTCCACTCAACGACCGGCAAACTCCAGTGTTGGACACCCCATGTCAAACAACTAGCAAGACAGGAACACAACCCCACCCATTAGCAGAGAGGCTGCCTAAACTCATAATAAGTTCACAGATACCCTAAAACATACCACTGGATGCAGTCCTGCTCACCAGAAAGATAAGATCCAGCCTCATCCACCAGAACACAGGTACCACTCCCCTCCACCAGGAAGCCTACACAACCCACTGAACCAACCTTACCCACTGGGGACAGACACCAAAAACAATGGGAACTAAGAACCTGAAGCCTGCAAAAAGGAGACCCCAAACACAGTAAGTTAAGCAAAATGAGAAGACAGAGAAATAAATACACAGCATATGAAGGAGCAAGGTAAAAACCCACCAGACCAAACAAATGAAGAGGAAATAGGCAGTCTGCCTGAAAAAGAATCCAGAGGAATGATAGTAAAGATGATCTAAAATCTTGGAAATAGAATGGAGAAAATACAAGAAACTTTTAACAAGGACCTAGAAGAACTAAAGAGCAAACAAACAATGATGAACAAAACAATAAATGAAATTAAAAATTCTCTAGAAGGAATCAATAGCAGAATAACTGAGGCAGAAGAATGGATAAGTGACCTGAAAGATAAAATAGTGGAAATAATTACTGCAGAGCAGAATAAAGAAAAAAAAATGAAAAGAATTGAGGATGGTGTCAGAGACCTCTGGGACAACATTAAATGCATCAACATTCGAATTCTAGGGGTCCCAGAAGAAGAAGAGAAAAAGAAAGGGACTGAGAAAATACTTGAAGAGATTATAGTTGAAAATTCCCTAATATGGGAAACGAAATAATCAAGTCCACGAAGCACAGAGAGTCCCATACAGGATAAATCCAAGGAGAAACACACCAAGACACCTATTAATCAAGCTATCAAAAATTAAATACAAAGAAAAACTATTAAAAGCAGCAAAGGAAAAGCAACAAATAATATACAAGGGAATCCCCATAAGGTTAACAGCGGATCCTCCAGCAGAAACTCTACAAGCCAGAAGGGAGTGGCAGGACATATTTAAAGTGATGGAAGGGAAAACCTACAACCAAGATTACTCTACCCAACAAGGATCTCAGATTTGATGGAGAAATTAAAACTTTACAGACAAGCAAAAGCTAAGAGAATTCAGCACCAGCAAACCAGCTTTACAACAAATGCTAAAAGAACTTCTCTAGGCAGGAAACACAATAGAAGGAAAAGACCTACAATAACAAACCCAAAACAATTAAGAAAATGGTAATAGGAACATACTTATTGATAATTACCATAAATGTATATGGATTAAATGCTCCAACCAAAAGACACAGACTGGCTGAATGGATACAAAAACAAGACCTGTATACATGCTGTCTAGAAGAGACCCACTTCAGACCTAGGGACACATACAGACTGAAAGTGAGGGAATGGAAAAAGATATTCCATGCAAATGGAAATCAAAAGAAAGCTGGAGTAGCAATTCTCATATCAGACAAAATAGACTTTAAAATAAAGACTATTACCAGAGACAAAGAAGGACACTACATAATGATCAAGGGATCAATCCAAGAAGAAGATATAACAATTGTAAATATTTATGCACCCAACATAGGAGCACCTCAATACCCAAGGCAAATGCTAACAGCCATAGGAGGGGAAATCGACAGTAACACAATCATACTAGGGGACTTTAACACCCCACTTTCACCAATGGACATATCATCCAAAATGAAAATAAATAAGGAAACACAAGCTTTAACTGACACAGTAAACAAGATGAACTTTATTTATATTTATAGGACATTCCATCCAAAATCAACAGAATACAATTTCTTCTCAAGTGCTCATGGAACATTCTCCAAGATAGCTGATATCTTGGGTCACAAATCAAGCCTTGGTAAATTTAAGAAAACTGAAATCATATCAAGTATCTTTTCCGACCACAATGCTATGAGACTAGATATCAAGTACAGGAAAAAAACTGTAAAACATACAAACACAGGGCTTCCCTGGTGGCGCAGTGGTTGAGAATCTGCCTGCCGATGCGGGGGACACAGGTTCGTGCCCCGGTCTGGGAAGATCCCACATGCCAT
Source organism: Kogia breviceps (assembly GCF_026419965.1). NCBI lineage: Eukaryota > Metazoa > Chordata > Mammalia > Artiodactyla > Physeteridae > Kogia > Kogia breviceps. The sequence goes on along the minus strand of NC_081310.1, from coordinate 147,935,248 downwards.
GGAGAGGCTGGGCCCATGAGCCATGGACACTGAGCCCGCGTCCGGAGCCTGTGCTCTGCAATGGGAGAGGCCACAACAGTGAGTGGCCCGCGTACGGCAAAAAAAAAAAAAAAAGAAATACAAACACATTGAGGCTAAACAATATGTTACTAAATAACCAAGAGATCACTGAAGAAATCAAAAAGGAAATAAAAAAATACCAAGAAACAGGGCTTCCCTGGTGGCACAGTGGTTAAGAATCCACCTGCCAATGCAGGGGACATGGTTCAAGCCCCAGTCCGGGAAGATCCCACATGCCATGGAGCAACTAAGCCTGTGTGCCACAGCTACTGAGCCTGTGCTCTAGAGCCCGTGAGCCACAACTACTGAGCCCATGAGCCACAGCTACTGAAGCTTTTGCACCTAGAGCCTGTGCTCTGCAACGAGAAGCCACCACAGTGAGAAGCCCATACACCACAACGAAGAATAGACCCTGCTTGCCACAACCAGAGAAAGCCCACATGCAGCAACGAAGACCCAACACTGCCTAAAATAAATAAAATAAAATTTTTAAAAGAGTTTAAAAAAACCATGAAGTTCTAAAAAAAAAAACAAACCTAGAAACAACTGACAATGAAAACACAATGACCCAAAACCTATGGGATGCAGAAAAAGCAGTTCTACGAGGGAAGTTTAGAGCAGCACGATCCTCCCTCAAGAAATACGAAAAATCTCAAATAAACAATACAACCTTACACCTAAAGCAATGAGAGAAACAAGAACAATAAAACCCCAAAGTTAGAAGAAGGAAAGAAATCATAACAATCAGATCTGAAATAAATGAAAAAAAAATGAAGGAAACAAGAGCAAAGATCAATAAAACTAAAAGCTGGTTCTTTGAGAAGATAAACAAAATTGATAAACCATTAGCCAGACTCATCAAAAAGAAAACGGCAAAGATTCAAATCAAAAGAATTAGAAAAGAAAAAGGAGAAGTAACAACTGACACTGCAGAAATACAAAGGATCATGAGCGATTACTACAAGCAACTATATGCCAATAAAAGGGATGACCTGGAAGAAATGGACAAATTCTTTCAAAAGCACAACCTTCAGAGACTGCATCAGGAAGAAAAAGAAAGTATAAACAGACCAGTCACTATCACTGAAATTGAAACTGTGATTAAAAATCTTCCAACAAACGAAAGCCCAGGACCAGATGGCTTCACAGGCAAATTCTATCAAACATTTAGAGAAGAGCTAACACCCATCCTTCTCAAACTCTTCCAAAATATAGCAAAGGGAGGAACACTCCCAAACTCATTCTACAAGGCTACCATCACCCTGATACCAAAACCAGACAAAGATGTCACAAACAAAGAAAACTACAGGCCAATATCACTGATGAACATGGATGCAAAAATCCTCAACAAAATACTAGCAAAGAGAATCCAACAGCACATTAAAAGGATCATACACCATGATCAAGTGGGGTTTATCCCAGGAATGCAAGGATTCTTCAATATATGCCAATCAATCAGTGTGATACACAACATTAACAAATTGAAGGATAAAAACCATATGATAACCTCAATAGATACAGAAAAAGCTTTTGACAAAATTCAACACCCATTTATGATAAAAACTCTCCAGAAAGTAAGCACAGAGGGAACTTTCCTCAACATAATAAAGGCCATATATGACAAACCCACGGCCAACATTGTTCTCAGTGGTGTAAAACTGAAACCATTTCCACTAAGATCAGGAACAAGACAAGGTTGCCCAATGTTACCACTATTATTCAACACAGTTTTGGAAGTTTTAGCTACAGCAATCAGAGAAGAAAAAGAAATAAAAGGAATCCAAATTGGAAAGGAAGAAGTAAAACTGTCACTGTTTGCAGATGACATGATACTATATATGGAGAATCCTAAAGATGCTACCAGAAAACTACTAGAGCTAATCAATGAATTTGGTAAAGGAGCAGGATACAAAATTAGTGCACAGAAATCTCTTGCATTCCTATACACTAATGATGAAAAATCTGAAGGAGAAATTAAGGAAACACTCCTATTTACCATTGCAACAAAAAGAATAAAATACCTAGGAATAAACCTACCTAAGGAGGCAAAAGACCTATACTCAGAAAACTGTAAGACACTGATGAAAGAAGTTAAAGACGATACAAACAGATGAAGAGATATACCACTTGATTGGAAGAATCAACATTGTGAAAATGACTATACTACCCAAAGCAATCTACAGTTTCAATGCAATCCCTATGAAACTACCAACAGCATTTTTCACAGAACTAGAATAAAAAATTTCACAATTTGTATGGAAACACAAAAGACCCCAAATAGCCAAGGCAATCTTGAGAAAGAAAAACAAAGCTGGAGGAATCAGGCTCCCGGACTTCAGACTATACTACAAAACTACAGTAATCAAGACAGTATGTTACTGGCACAAAAACAGAAATATAGATCAATGGAACAGGATAGAAAGCCCAGACATAAACCCACACACACATGGTCACCTTATCTTTGATAAAGGAGGCAAGAATATACAATGGAGAAAAGACAGCCTCTTCAATCAGTGATGTTGGGAAAACTGGACAGCTACACGTAAAAGAATGAAATTAGAACACTCCCTAACACCATACACAAAAATAAACTCAAAATGGATTAAAGACCTAAATGTAAGGCCAGACAATATAAAACTCTTAGAGGAAAACATAGGCAGAACACTCTATGACATAAATCACAGCAACATCCTATTTGACCCACCTCCTAGAGAAATGGAAATAAAAACAAAAATACACAAATGGGACCTAATGAAACTTAAAAGCTTTTGCATAGCAAAGGAAACCATAAACAAGATGAAAAGACAACCCTCAGAATGGGAGAAAATATTTGCAAATGAAGCAACTGAAAAAGGATTAATCTCCAAAATATACAAGCAGCTCATGCAGCTCAATATCAAAAAAACAAACAACCCAATCCAAAAATGGGCAAAAGACCTAAATAGACATTTCTCCAAAGAAGATATCAGATTGCCAACAAACACATGAAAGGATCCTCAACATCACTAATCATTAGAGAAATGCAAATTAAAACTACAATGAGGTATCACCTCACACCAGTCAGAATGGCTGTCATCAAAAAATCTACAAACAATAAATGCTGAAGAGTGTGTGGAGAAAAGGGAACCCTCTTGCACTGTTGGTAGGAATGTAAATTGATACAGTCACTATGATGAACAGTATGGAGGTTCCTTAAAAAACTAAAAATAGAACTACCATATGACCCAGCAATCCTACTACTGGGCATATACTCAGAGAAAACCATAATTCAAATAGAGTCATGGGAGAAGCAGCTTTCAACTCCTCAAGTCTCTGTCTGCTTCGGCCTCCTCACCTCCTCTCCAGCCTCCACCATGTCCATCAGGGTGACCCAGAAGTCCTACAAGGTGTCCACCTCCAGCCCCCGGTCCTTCAGCAGCCACTCCTATACCAGTGGGTTGGCGCCCACATCGGCTCCTTGGCCTTCTCCTGGGTGGGCAGCAGCAGCAACTTCTGGGTCGGCCTGGGCACCAGCATGAGACTGGCTCGAGGTTATGGAGGTGCCCTGGGTTTGGGGGACATCACAGCTGTCACACTGAACCAGAGCCTGCTGAGCACCCTCAGGCTGGAGGTGGACCCCAACATCTAGGCCGTGCGCACCTATGAGAAGGAGCAGATCAAGACCTTCAACAACAAATCTGCCTCCTTTGTCGACAAGGTGCAACACCTGGAGCAGCAGAATAAGATTTTGGAGACCAAATGGAACCTCCTGCAGCAGCAGAAGACAGCCCAGTGCAACACAGAAAACATGTTTGAAAGCTACATCAACAACCTCTGGCATCAGGTGGAAACCGTGGCCCAGGAGAAGCTGAAGCTGGAGGTGGAGCTTGGCAACATGAAGGGGCTGGTGGAGAACTTCAAGACCAAGTACGAGGAAGAGATCCAAAAGTGCACAGACATGGTGAATGAATTTGTCATCATCAAGAAGGATGTGGTTATGAAGCTTACATGAACAAGGTAGAGCTGGAGTCCCACGTGGAAGGGCTGACTGAATAGATCAACTTCTACAGGCAACTGTATGAAGAGGAGATCCGTGAGATGCAGTCGCAGATTTCTTGACACCTCCGTGGTCCTGTCCATGGACAACAGCTGCCCTCTGGACCTGGACAGCATCATCGCCGAGGTCAAGACCCAGTATGAGGAGATCACCAACAGCAGCCGGGCCGAGGCTGAGACCATGAACCAGATCAAGTACGAGGAGCTGCATACATTGGCTGGGAAGCACGGGGATGACCTCCATCACATGAAGACAGAGATTTCTGAGATGAACCGTAACATCAACAGACTCCAGGCTGAGATTGAGGGCCTCAGAGGCCAGAGGGCTTCCCTGGAGGCTGTCATTGCTGATGCTGAGCAGTGTGGTGAGCTGGCCATCAAGGATGCTCAGGCCAACTTGGTTGAGCTGGAGGCTGCTCTGAGAACCACCATGCAGGACATGGCACAGCAGCTGCATGAGTACCAGGAGCTGAGGAACATCAAGCTGGCCCTGGACGTGCAGATTGCCACCTACCGCAAGCTGTTGGAGGGCAAGGAGAGCTGGCTGGAGTCTGGGATGCAGAACATGAGTATCCACGCCAAGACCACCAGTGGGTATTCAGGTGGGCTGACCTCAGCCTTCAGGACCCCTGGCCTCAACTACAGCCTGAGCTCCTACCAGTCCAGCTTGGGCTCTGGAGGGGGCTCTGGCTCCTTCAGCCATACCAGTTCCAAGACTGTGGTTGTGAAGATTGAGACCAATGATGGGAAGCTGGTGTCTGAGTCCTCTGACGTCCTGACCAAGTGAAAGGCTCCTGCGATCCCTCCCAGCCTCCCCACTCACATGCTCCTGCAAGAAGGAGTTGTGTGGGGGAGTGTCAGAACCAGAGACCTGAGGCTCAGCCCCATCCTTAGCCCACCCCAGGGAAAGTCAACTGCCTGGGGCTCCCTCTCTTGCTCACGCCCCCAACTAAAAGCCAATCCAAGTGTCTTTTTCACAGTAAAGCTTCAGCTGGCTCTGCCAACACACACACACACACACACACACACACACACACAAAAGAGTCATGTACCACAATGTATATTGCAGCACTATTTACAATAGCTAGGACATGGAAGCAAGCTAAGTGTCCATTGACAGATGAATGGATAAAGAAGATGTGGCACATATACACAATGGAATATTACTCAGCCATAAAAAGAAACAAAATTGAGTTATTTGTAGTGGGGTGGATGGACCTAGAGTCTGTCATACAGTGAAGTAAGTCAGAAAGAAAAACAAATATAGTATGTTAACACATATATATGGAACCTAAAAAAAAAGAAAAGGTTCTAACGAATCTAGGGGCAGGACAGGAATAAAGATGCAGACGTAGAAAATGGACTTGAGGACATGGGGAGGGGGAAGGGTAAGCTGGGACAAAGTAAGAGAGTGGCATGGACATATATACACTACCAAATGTAAAACGGACAGCTAGTGGGAAGCAGCCACATAGCACAGGGAGATCAGCTCAGTGCTTTGTGACCACCTAGTGGGGTGGGATAGGGAGGGTGGGAGGGAGACACAAGAGGGAGGGCATATGGGGATATATGTATACGTATAGCTGATTCACTATATACAGCAGAAACTAACACAACAATGTAAAGCAATTATACTCCAATAAAGATGTTTAAAAAATAAAAAGGGATTTCACGACAGCAACCAACTGGTTCCTTAAAAAAATATATACATATATATATATTTTTAAATCAAAAATATATTAAAGTTTCCAGCTTGCATTATTTCAACCCTATTTTTTTGTCTCAGAGTTAACAACAAGGGATTGTTGATACTAATATCTAGAAAATAGTGAGTTCCTCAGGATATCACAGTAAAATAAATACGATTTTAGGGGTAAAAGTACCCGACTGTTTAAATGCATATTGATTTAGTAAATTCTTGGAAAGATCTTTAGTGCCTATGAAAATATTTCAAATACTGTATGGTATCACTTATAAGTTGAATCTAAAAAATACAATACAAATGAATGTATATGCAAAACAGAAACAGATGCACAGATACAGCAAACAAACTTGTGGGTACCAAAGGGGAAAGGGAAAAAGGGAGGGACAAATTAGGGTATAGGATTAATAGATACAGACAATTATATATAAGATAGACAAGCATGAGGATATACTGTATAGCATAGGGAATGACACCCATTATCTTTTAATAAACTATAATGGAATATAATCTGTAAAAATACTGAATCACTATGCTGTATACTTGAAACTAACACAATATTGTAAATCAACTATACTTCAAGTTAAAAATGCATATTGATTTAGTAAATTCTTGTTAAGATCTTCGGTGCCTACTAAATATTTCATTCATTAAGGTATTTATTTTAGATATTAATAAAAGAAATAAACAAATTATATCCATTTAAAATACTATGTAGTTACCTAATGCCATTGCTTAGCTAAACTTTAACAAGTTGACAGAAGCACAAATGGAAATACAAATGTAATTAAGTTATAATCCCTCAAATGTATGCTGGGTTGAAATGTAAATTCGGTTTTATAGTAGAACATGATGTTTGCACTTATTAGTGGTCAAGTGGACAACTGTTTCATGAGCTAACCATTTATAGTTTTTTGTTCTACAGTACTTTATAGTGCTGTGTGCACAACATATGTTAAACATATTTGATGAATGAGTATTTGAGGACACATTAGCATAGTTAAAGAATATCAGTGTCGGGCTTCCCTGGTGGCACAGTGGTTGAGAATCTGCCTGCCGATGCAGGGGACACGGGTTCATGCCCCAGTCTGCGAAGATCCCACATGCCGCGGAGCAGCTGGGCCCGTGAGCCATGGCCACTGAGCCTGTGCGTCCGGAGCCTGTGCTCCGCAACGGGAGAGGCCACAGCAGTGAGAGGCCCGCATACCGAAAAAAAAAAAAAAAAAAAAAGAATATCAGTGTCTTACATACACTGGCCTTTGATAAATGTTTATTGAAACAAGCAAATGAATAAATAATCCAAACTCTTTACTACTAGTGAAAAACAGGAGAAACCACTTTTTATAATGTATAAACATTGACGCCCTCCTCGCACTACACACTTTAACGTAGTTCCATTTGTTCAACAACTGGCACAGGAACTATTATTTACTCAATATTTTTCTAAAAAATTGTTTGATACAATGTACCATGAAAAACTAGCTCATACTCTCCAAAAGAAATGTAATGTGAGCTACTTATGTAATTTAAAATCTTCTACTAGCAAAATTTTTTAAAAAAGGAAAAACAGTGAAATAAATTTGAATATTTGATTTAACCCAATATACCCAAAATATTCTAACTTTAACACATAATCAATATAAATTATTAATGAGGTAATTCATATTGTTTTTCACATTAAGTTTTTAATATCTGGTGTGTATTTTTCACTTATAGCACATTTCAATTCATCTGAGTCACATTCCAAATGCTCAACATGTACATATATTGGACAGTATAGTTCTAGATAATACTGCAGGAGGATCCAATACTTCCAGATGAAACCAAATACACAGATAACATGAAGGCAATTTCTTTAAAATTTAAATGTAATTCATTAACATATTAAGAAATACTAATATATTATCTGGAGCAGACTATCCAATGCTGGTTTACATTTCTTCCTTCATTTAATTTTTATTCCATTACTCTTATTTGTGCCTGTTACTAGAGGAAAAGATTATTTATAGTATTATTTTCTATTCTCTGGTATTTACAGTTTCATTGAGGGAATTGGTTCAGAAACTGATTAACAATAATTTCCTTCATTGTTACTTTGGACATTATGCTTTCTCTCAAAAAACTTATGTCATAACTAAATTGTTATCTCAAAATAGTCTTTAATACCAAAAGGAGAAAAACCTGTGGTTTAGAAATTTTGCTAAAGTACTAGTCACCTCTCTTGTTTATTAACTTTTCATTATTTGATTTGTTGGTATCCTTAAATTCCAAACAGAATAAATGAATATGGTTAAGAGTTTTTTTAATAAAAGATGAAAGGGAAAAAGAGTAATAATATTTTATTTATGATTTTAGAAAACTTTCAGGAAATAAGTCTATTAAAATCTGTCTCTCTAGGCTTCTCTGGTGGTGCAGTGGTTAAGAATCCACCTGCCAATGCAGGGGACACGGGTTTGAGCCCTGGTCCGGGAAGATCCCACATACTGTGGAGCAACTAAGCCCGTGTGCCACAATTACTGAGCCTGTGCTCTAGAGCCTGGGAGCCACAATTACTGAGCCCTCATGCCAAAACTACTGAAGCCTACATGCTGCAACTACTGAAGCCCATGCGCCTGGAGCCTGTGCTCTGCAACAGGAGAAGCCACTGCAATGAGAGGCCCGTGCACCGCAACGAAGAGTAGCCCCCACTCACTGCAACTAGAGAAAGCCTGCGTGCAGCAATGAAAACCCAACACAGCCAAAAAAAAAAAAAACTGCCTGTCTTAAAAAACATATTTCTTAGAAAAACAACGCTAATGAAAGCAACAGTGCACATTAAAACTTTATTTCATAAAACCTTTGCCTAAAGATTAATACTATATTCCTGAATTTTGTATTATGTTATCTGCATTCAGTAAAGCTCCACAATATTAAAATTACTTTGTTCCTTTAACTTGTAATTATTTTTCACATTTTAGCACGAGCAGTCAGTAATGCTAGGAGAGAAATAGCAAAAGAATGCTTTATTTGAATTTTCACCAGGTGTTTAAGGCCTTTCTAAACATTTTGATTATAGTAAGAGGATTAGTCAGATATCATATCCTATAAAACATAATCAATAGCATTAATCTCAGTCTTCTCATGGAAGGACTTATGTTTTTAATATTCTTTCCATTTGTTAAAGAGGAGGAGTTTTAATGTCTCAAAGAATAACATTTGGATCAGTTATCAAAGACTTGTTGAGTAGACTCTAATATTATCACCAAGAGTTTTCCAGTTACTTAATAATCACTTTTCCTTATTTCATTCCATTTTATTAGCAATTAACATAGCTAAAGGACTGTGGATTCTACATAGTCTTTTTCTTGCTAGGTTATGTATGATTAATAATTGTGTACTTGACTCCCTTTAAATGCAGTTTCACAAAACATTGGTGATAAATGTACCATCACTGAATCTGGACTAATTTCAAAATTGTATTTGGACTTTCTGGTAAGGCTCCCAGAAGCACTTTCTCTAACTAATGAAGATAGCTTTCAATAGACTAACATTTAGAAGTATAATCAGTGATGATGATGATAATGGCTAACACTTGTAAAGTGCCTTTAGGGCCAGGCACTGTTTTAAATGTTATATATATTAACTAGCTAATCTGCACAGCTCTGAGATAGATATTCCCATCTTACAGATGAGGAAACAAAGGCACAGAATGGACATAAAATTTATCTAAAGCCCCAATGCTAGTAAGTGGCAGAGTCAGGATCTAAATCCAGCCATTTGGCTGCAAAGACTGTGCTATTAACCTTGATGCTATGATTGCTTATTAATAAATTAATCTAAAGTTCAAAAAGATTGAGACCAGTATCATGCTGCTTCTAGATACATATACTTTACAGTTGGCACACATCTGAGGCATCATTTGGTCCCAAACCAAAAAGGAGTTGCGGAAAACCTTGACCCAGAGGTTCAAATTACTTATCTAAGTTGTCACATACTAGTTAATTTTTTTCTAAAGTAGTTATTGCCAGATCAAGTTGGAGCCTGTAGGCTAAGATGTGAATGAGATGCTGTTATTCTTTTAATTAACCATTTCTATGTAATAATTTCTGTTTATATCTCTTACTATTTCCTTCTACTTTTAAGGGTTTGCCCTGTTGTTCTTTTTCTATCTTTCTGAGTTGAATGCTCAGCTCATTAGTTTTCAGTCATTCTTTCTTTTACAATATATGCATTTATAAATACACGTTTTCCACTAAGAACTCATTTATTTATTTATTTATTTATTGTCTGTGCCGCGTGGCATGTGGGATCCTAGTTGCCTGACCAGGCATTGAACCTGCACCCCCTGCAATGGAAGCATAGAGCCCCAAACACTGGACTGCCAGGGAAGTTCTCAAGAACTCTTTTATTATCATGCAGTGTTTAGGTATAAATTTTTTCCTCTAAGTGCTGACATGTTTTCATTAACACTCAATTCTAAATATTTTATACTTTCCAACAAAATGATACCCAACTGGCCAAAACGATCTTGAGAAAGAACAAAGGTAAAGTTTTGTGTTCTCTGATTTCAAACTATACTATTGTACAAAGCTACAGTAATCAAAACAGTATGGTACTGGCACCAAAACAGACACATAGATCAAAGGAACAGAAGAGAGAGGCCAGAAATGAACCCAACCCACACTTATATGGGAAATTAATCTACAACAAAGAATATACAATGGGGAAAAGACAGTCTCTTCAATAAATGGTGCTGGGAAAACTGGACAGCTACATGCAAAAGAATCAGACTGGACTACAGTCTCACACCATATACAAAATAAATTCAAAATGGATTAAAGACTTAAATGTAAGACCTGAAACCATAAAATTTCTAGAAGAAACCATAGGCAGTAAGCTCTTTGACATCGGTCTCAGTAATATTTTTTTTTTATATTATCTCCTCAGGCAAGGGAAACAAAAGCAAAATAAATAAATGACTACATCAAATCAAAGAAGTTTTACATAGCGAAGTGAACTATCAACAAAACAAAAAGGCCACCTACTGAATGGGAGAAGATATTTACAAATGATATGTCTGGTAAGGAGTTAATATCCAAAATATACAAAGAACTTATACAACTCAACATCAAAAAACCAAACAACCTGATTAAAAAATGGGCAGAGGATCTCAACAGACATTTTTCCAAAGAAGACATACAGATGGCCAGCAGGCACATGAAAAGATGCTCAACATGACTAATCATCAGGGAAATGCAATCAAAACCACCTCATACATTTTATCAAAAAGACAAGAAATAACAAGTGTTGACAAGGATGTAGAGAAAAGAGAATCCTTGTGCACTGTTAGTGGGAATGTAAGTTGGTGCAGCCACTGTGGAATACAGTGTGAAGGTTCCTCAGAAATGTAAAAATAGAACTACCATATGACCCAGAAATTCCACTCCTGGGTATTTATCCAAAGAAAATGAAAACACTAATTAGAAAGGATATATACATCCCTATGTTCATTGCAGCATTATTTACAATAGCCAAGATATAAAAAGCAACTTAAGTGCTCATCAACAGATAAAGAAAATATGGTATATATATACAATGGAATATTACTCAGCCATTAAAAAAGAATTAGGGCTTCCCTGGTGTTGCAGTGGTTGGGAGTCCACCTGCCGATGCAGGGGACACAGGTTCGTGCCCCGGTCCGGGAGGATCCCATATGCCGCGGAGCGGCTGGGCCCATGAGCCATGGCCGCTGGGCCTACACGTTTGGAGCTTGTGCTCCGCAACGGGAGAGGCCATGGCAGTGAGAGGCCCGCATACCGAAAAAAAAAAAAAAAAAGAATTAAACTGCCATTTGTGACAACATTAATGGACCTAGAGGGCATCATGCTAAGTGAAATAAGTCAGAGAAAGAAAGACAAGTATCACACGATTTCTTTTATATGTGGGATCTAAAAAAAACCAAATAAATGAACAAATGTAACAAAACAGAAACTGTCATAGATACAGAGAACAAACAGGTGGCTGCCAGAGGGGAGGGAAATGGAGGGATGAGAGAAATTGGTGAGGGAGATTAAGAGTACAAACTTCCAGTTATAAAATAAGTAAGTCCCAGGCATGAAATGTACATTTGGGGAATATAGTCAATAATAATGTGATTTTTTTTATGGTGATAGATCGTAACTAGACTCATGGTGGTGATCATTATGTGATGTATAGAAATATCAAATCGCTATGTTGTACACCAGGAACTAACATAGTGTTGTATGTCAATTATACCTCCAAACCAAACAAACACATAGAAAAAGAGATCAGATTTGTGGTTATTAGAGGCACAGGATGGTGGGGAGGAGGAATGAGATGAAGGTAGTCAAAAGGTACAAACTTCAGTTATAAGATAAATAAGTACTAGGTATGTAATGTACAACACAATAAATATAATTAATACTGTGATATGTTATATATGAAAGTTCTTAAGAGAGAAATCCCAAGAGTTCCCATCACAGGGAAAAATTTTTTTTCCTTTTTCTTTTATTTTGCTTCCATATGAAATGATGGATGTTCACTAAACTTATTGTGGTAATCATTTCATGATGTATGTAAGTCAAATCATTATGCTGCACATCTTAAACTTAAACAGTGCTATATGTCAATTATAGCTCAGTAAAACTGGAAGAAAAAAATATTGGTTGAATGACAATAAAAACAAACAGTCTATATCTTTCCTAATTTTTTTTAATCCATTTTATCAGTTTCTGAAAGAGGTAGTTTAAAATCTCCTAAGATGATTAGGGATTTGAGAGTTTCTCCTTATAATCTTGTCCAATTTCGTCATGTTTTGAGTTTTTATTTTTGATGCACAAAGCTCAGGATCCTTTTTCTCATAGTGAATCTTTCCTTCTCTCATGTAAAAATTCGTATTATCTTCAATAAAGGCTTTTTGTCTTAAAGTCTATTTTGGTCTATATTAATATTAATATTCTTATACCAATTCTTAGCTTTTTAAAAAAGCTAATATTCACTGTTTTTTTATCCTTTTACATTAAATCATCTGACGTCCTTTCTTAAAGTATAATAATAGTATTTTAAAGTATAGCTAAAATTTGTATTGAACACTTACTATATGCCAGGCACTGTTCTAAGTCCTTTTTGTACATTAACTCTCATAACAATCCTGAGGTAGATATTATTATTTTCCCCATTTTACAGTCAACTAAACAAAAATACAATTAAAAAGTCAAGTGACAGATATTCCATCTGCTCCCTGAAAATTACAAGGACCTTAAAAATTTTAATTCCTTTCTGCTTCCTCATATATCTCCCATGCTGTTATGGTCTATTAGTATATGTTTTCAACCCCTTATCAAGTTGTTTTTCTTTTGCTTTATAGTCAGCAAGATTTGTAATCACAGTTTTATAACTAGATTTATAGATCTACCAACATGTTTGCTAATTTATTTTTTTTACCATTGCTCTTTGCATTTCATTACTTTATTTGAGGCTCAATTATGAGCATGTACTTACAGAAGTACATTCTTTAGTAATCCTTTCAGGGAATCTCTGTGAATGCTAAATTCTCTCAGACTGTTTGAAAATACCTTTACTTCATTCTTACTTCCTGAATAAAAAGTTCAGCTGTGACTTTCAGTTGGTATTATTACTCCATTTCCTGCTGCAGCCTATAGATACTGATGAGAAGTCTACTGTCAAGCTGTCATTAAAATTTTCTCTTTGTCTTTGATGTTCTGCATTTTTACCATGATACGATTAGGTGTGAATTTGTTTTAATTTGTTTTATTTCATCCTGCTCAGACGAAGCATGCTAGTCTGATCTGGAAATTCCTGTCTTTCCTCAATTATGAAAAACCGATAGTCCATGTATCTTAGATATTGCCTCTGCTCCATTCTATTTTCTCCTTGTAGAACTCCTATTTGACATATGTTGGAGCTTATTCTATCCATTATTTCTCTTTACTGTTTTATCATATACTCCATCTCTTTATCTCTCTGTGCTGTTACATTGCTACAGTCTGGGTGATCTCTACAGATCTATTGTCTAATTTACAAGTACTCTCTTTGACTATGCAAATTTGTTGTTTATCCTTCTACCCCAATTATTAAAAAATAAATCTGATACAATCTTGGGAGGGAGTAAAGGAAAAGAAAATTTTACCATCTTTCCTCTCCTCTGAAAAGGATACTAGTTTGGAAAAATTTGCTAAGGGGTAGAGGAGGGGAAAGCAATGTAATGATACACAAACATACATAAATGTAATCAATATATATGATGATAAATAAATAAATAAGTGTATGGGGGGGGTTTTTTTGTTTTTTTTTTTTTAAGCAGGATTTCAGGCACCGTTATTCATGGCAGGTATTTTTGGTCAGGAGAGCTTCCTCTGAAACCTTCCTGTTACTTAAGGAAGCCAACTGCTTACATCCTGATGGTCCACTTGCCATTTCCCAGGCTTGGAAGCATCTTGCACGCGGTTCCACCCAATCCCTGAGTCCAGCTGGCTCTGGGCTTTCAGGGTCACACCTCGCAACACAACCTACCGGCCCAGTGAGGGAGCTTCTGCAGCTCGGTGATTACAGTGGGGAATTCATTTTATCCCAGAAGAAATCGACTCCTCTGTGTTCCCCATATTATTTATAAATAGGACAAATTATTCCTTAATATTATTATATATTTGCAATACAAACAATTAAGACTAGTGACATAGGAAACTTTTAAAAAGTCATGCTGTATTGACTACGGGTTTCCCTCTCCAAAGCACTGTTCCATTCCTCAACTTCTCTCATATTCTCTATACAAAATCATCCTGCTGTGACAGGGGTCTCCTTCCCATCAACACTGCCTCTGGGCTCAGCACTCCTGACACTGTACAGCTGAGCCGCAGGGGTTATTTTCCCTGTCTTCCATCATCAATAATAAAGCCACTACTCTCCTCGAATTTAGGTAAGAAACACTTTAAAGAAACAGTAATTCTTAAAAACTCAAGCCTACTGCTAGTTATTTAGTAGGCATGGACTTAACATGGTCTGTTTTCCTCTTCTGTTTCTTTTCCCAGCCAGTAGCTCAAAAGATGGAGTAGCTTAGTTGTAAAATCCTGCCAGATTTCCTATGGTAACTGCTGTAGATGGACAAGGTAGGGTCCTACTGAAGGTTCAAACCTCATGCAAAACTCTAACTGCTGAAAGCCTCATCACATCAGGCAACTCTGTCATTGTCCGTATCTAAAAATGTTAACAGTAAAGTGGCTCGTGGTCACTCTTTGTTACTGTAGCATCTGACCTCAGGGACTCAGACATAAAATCATGGTTCCATTCTGAGTTTTGGCAACAGAGTAGTGCCAGATATTTCCGAATACACAATTTTAAATGTTTTTAACCACTTGGAAAGTATTGCCAACACACTATTTGGTGTTCACTCAACAGTCACTCTGAGGATCAAAGAACCTTAACTATCAATGCCTTACTTCACAAAATCTTATTATAACCAAGGATCTACCCTATGTCTAATAAAAAAATTACTCAGCAACTTTTATCAAACAGCAACTACTACAAAGGGAATGATAGAGAAAAAATGACTTCACAAAAATACACTAAAAAATTTGACAACTGTATGCAGGAACCGCCAAAGTTTTAGTGTTTAATAGCACAACTGACCAAGGTCCAAGACGTGAAGTTACCATGTTCAGGAAACATGGGGGGCAGGGGAGGGAAATCACTCTATAAACTAACTCTATAGTATGTGGTAAGAAGAATGCACATTTTATAATATAAAACCTGTCTACACAGAGTAGTTAGCTGCAAAAAGCCATCCGGCTTCTCTTGGCTTGTAAATAGGGTGTTCCAGATTCCAGTGCAGATGAGCAACCTTCAACTCTTCTGTGTGGCAGGGATCTTGCTTTCCCTGTCCAGCTCTTCCACCCCGGCCTGTGTCATGAGGTCTGCAATGTTTTTCTCCAGGCCATCAATGTGACTGCTCATGTAATCAATTCTTCCAATGATCTGGTCAGACATGGTCTGAAATTTATCTTGCATCTGTTGCAGAAGTGTCTGCACCACTGAGGTGAGATCCTGCACGGTCTTGGGTTCAGCCTCTGCCATCTCCCCGGTTCCCAGCTTGGTGGTGCTGTCTCAGACTGTCACCTACACTTCCATTTGTCCGTGCAGACGCCCCATATGTGTGTATCTTAAATGCATAAACTGGAAGCATTCACCCCATTTGTGGGTCATGTAGAGTCTAAGTAGAGGGAAGACTTAGAACCACATTTTTCTTCCTTTTATAACTATACATAGATTTAAAGTTAATACTGTCACCTGTTCACATAGTATGTGATTCAAATGAATATAGAAAGTACATATAAATACCTGGAGGAAGAATATTCGAGATTGAGAAAAGTGCAAGTGCAGTTCTTGTGGAGGCAACATGCTCAGCACGATTGACAAATAGCCAGAAAGTAAGAGTGGCTAAAGTATTGTAAACATCGGAAGGGCAGCAGAAAATGAGGCAGGTGAGGTAGTCAGGTATTAGATGACATAAAGCCCTGAAAGTCATGATAAAGTTTTGACTTATATATCCTAAGTGTGATGGGAATTGAGTAGCACCTAAAATGTCCTTGACAATGCTATTTAAGTAAAAGTGCTTATTAAATTGTACTTTATGTTTTGTACAATATTCAAAAAGTGAGAATAGTTAACAGAAATTATTACTTCATTTGGAACTTAAATTTCTTTTTAAGACCCAGGCTTTCCTATCTCTAAAACACATATAAGATGACATATTAGGGAAAGCAATGTAATGATTACAAATTACATAATCCGATGTAAGATTCTAGACAGAATTCTATTTTGAGACTTCTGTATGTGTGATCTATATATCAAAGAGTACATAAAACACGTATGTGCAGTTTAATGAATAATTATAGCATGAACTTGCATAATCATCACATAGAAATAGAATATTACCAGCACCCCAGGAACCCTTGCTATATGACTTTTTAAAAAAGAGCTTACCTAGTACTATAATCTGTGATAATTATCCACTTAAATGTCAACCGAGATCATGTGACCAATCTTTTTATGGGCAAAAGAAATGTTCCCTTAAGTCCATATTTAATTTCAATATGGAAATTGAGTACGTATCCACTTAAAATCTATTCACATTTCAGGATAGAGATGTTCTATCTCTAAGGTACTAATTTTTAATTTTAAACAAAAGATATATCAAGTGAATGAAAAAACCCCCAGAACTATATAGAGCTTGAAGAAAACACATACATCTTCATATATTTTTGTGAAAGCAAACCTAGTAGTGATAGCTTTAAGATAAAAAGCACCTGATTAAAGTAAAATAAAAGTCATTCAAAAGGTTAAGATCTCATTATAGGTTTCATTACAACAAATTAGGTAAAATGAGGAGACTTCTTTGTTTCTCTGTAGTATCTAGTACATGCTTAGCACTCAAATGTTAAATAGTAAATATGAATCAGGCTAATCACAGCATATCTAAAATATATTTTATTAAATTTAAACCTACTTAATATTTTATATTATAAAAACTTGACATGTCACTGATTCATGACCTTTTACAATATTAAAAATTAAACCTAAGAAATCTAGATTTCTATGTCTTTTTTTTTTCTCAGCTCAAGTTTAATAAAACTACAGAAGACCAAAAGTGATACCCTACTACTATACACATCAGTTTGCCTGCCCCATAATACAGCTCAGGCCATTCCCTCCAGAGGAAGAAAGGCTGGCCTCCCCAACCCCTGCAGGAAAGGCCTGTCCTGTCCCACACCACATCTGGGCTGAGTGTAAGATCTTGTGTTTTAAGTATGACAATAGTACAAAAGAGGTTTTGTTCTCATGGCCACCTACTGCAGCCTGGCCCTAAAATGGCCCAGTGCTCACTTCTGCTTAGAGAAATATTCTTTGCTTTTCTGGACATCAGGCTTGATGGTATCACTGCCAGGCTTCCAGCCAGCTGGGCACACTTTCCCATGTTTGTCAGTAAACTGGAAAGCCTGAACTAGTCTCAGTGTCTCATCCACAGAACGGCCAACAGGAAGGTCATTTATGGTGATCTGTCGAAGGATACCTTTATCATCAATCATAAAAAGGCCCCTGAATGAGATGCCTTCATCGGCCTTTAAGACCCCATAGTCCTGAGCAATGGTGCACTTGGGGTCTGGTATCAAGGGAATGTTCATGGGTCCTAGTCCTCCTTGCTTCTTGGGTGTGTTGATCCATGCCAGGTGACAGAAGTGCGAATCCACAGAAGCACGAATCACTTGGCAGTTGAGTTTCTTAAATTCTTCTGCCCTACCATTGAAAGCAATGATCTCCGTGGGACACACAAAGGTGAAGTCAAGAGGGTAAAAGAAGAACACAACATATTTTCCTTTGTAGTCAGATAGGCTGATATCTTTGAACTGACCATCTGGCATTACAGCAGTTGCTTTTTTTTTTTTTTTTGTGGTACGCGGGCCTCTCACTGTTGTGGCCTCTCCCGTTGCGGAGCACAGGCTCCGGATGCGCAGGCTCAGCGGCCACGGCTCACGGGCCCAGCTGCTCCGCGGCACGTGGGATCTTCCCGGACCGGGGCACGAACCCGTGTCCCCTGCATCGGCAGGCGGATTCTCAACCACTGCGCCACCAGGGAAGCCCACAGCAGTTGCTTTGAACTGGGGGGCACGGTGCCCAATTTTGGCATTTCCTGAAGACATATTGCCATCAGCAGTTCTCACAGACAAACCACAGAGGACAGTCAGGAAGGAGACACGCCTAGATTTCTATATCTTTTAAATGAATATTTTAGCAATAAACTACCGGAGAACAAGAAATATGTGTGGTCAAAATTAAACTAACAATATTTTAAAATAAAGAATTTCATATTAAAATTAGGTTACTCTCTAATGGAAAATTCTAAAAACCTTTTGCAAATGCATTTAAAATAGTAAAGGAAGAGGATGAAATATAATAAATAAAAGTAAGCTATAAAGACACAGGAAATGTGGAAAAAACTAAATGGACAACATGGATAAAAATAACATTCAGAAGTATCACTCTTAAATTGTAGTGTAGCATTACCTGAATTATGTGCCCTTTAATTTATGCACATGATGGATAGCTTGTTAAGGGGCTATACCATTATAATTGATAGTGGCTGAAGGCAGTCAGGCCATAATTTCTATTTAATGGATGGGATAGTAAGGGAACAAAGTCTGCAGTAGCATTTTAAAATAACTGCCTAGAAAGTTTACATTTATGTCCAAAGTGTTACCTATATTCTTTTCTATGTTGAATTCTTTAAGAAAAAAGAGAAAAATCAGCTGCAGCAAGATCCACATATTATTAAATCAAAATTCTGATTTAACCAATAACTAGAAAAATCTCACAATAAGTGGAAAAGAATTTTCAACTAACCATTTGATGGTCCATTTTTGTTCTCTTGTTCTTTAGAGCTTGTGGGAGAAGCAAATGGGCTCATTTGACAGGTTCCAGTTGTTGGAGAATAGGCTGTAACACTTACATTCCTTGTGATTTTTGAAGAATCAAATGACTAGAAATAAATATTAATTTGGGAAAAAATACTTATGTTTAGTTACAGATCTTTGGAAATACATTTGAAAAACTCGCAAAATTCAAACGAATACTCTTTTCCTTGGTCTTTCTTTTCGGATTTTAAATATACACAATTATTATCTTCAAAGTGAACACTGTTATTTCAAGGTATGTACATTTTTCTGGTCTCCATACTGATTAGGGCATCTCAATTTGATTTTATGAAATTTTAACATTAAATGGTTACTACCTTCTGAGATGGTATTTCCAAACAAGTAGAGATGGCTGACTCTCCCAATTATATCCTGACATTTGTTGTTAGCTGAACATGAAGTATAATTATGGGCCTAGACCAGAGAAACTCTCAGAAGTGTCTCTTAGTAAGACCCACAAGGAAATCCTAGGAAGGATTAGTGGTGTCCTTAACCTTCACAAAGTTGCTCTGACACAGTATCTTAATGATAAAACAAAAATAATGTTCAAACAATTGAGTATGGCATTTAAGGCCTTTGAGAATTTGATCTATTCTACACAAATCCTCTCTGTAGCTTCCTCCTGTGTTCCCATAGACCTTGTTCATACCTCTTACTGGAGTTAGTAAATTTTAATAATTTATTACATTTCTGTATACCCCATTAGAATTTAAGTTTCTGAAAATAAATATTATTTCATCCTTGTACTATAGAACTCAAAAATGTATGATGAATGAATGATTTAAAAGAAACAGCCCAGTAAACTTAGCCAGGCCACTCTACTCAGAAAATACTCATTTGTTCACTGGTTCATTCATCTATTATTAACCGATGCCTGTAGTCCCAGTCACTTAGGTTATGCACATTTGGGTCTCAGCTAGTCTTTCTTTGGTTTGGGGCCTCATTTGTAATCCACTTCCTCCAAACACCCATTATCACACTATTAATTGCTTGCTCTTCTGAATTCTTTTAAAACATATTTTCTATAATGCTTACTAATCACCTAGCATTTGCTAACTAATGTGTATATAGGAAGAGAACAAATTGTTCTGGCCTCATAAATAGCAGAGGACAGGTCTAAAGGTAGTGTGCTTGCTACAGAAATTTGGAGAAGAGGGAAAACGAAAGTGGGCTGCAGTAATCTCACAGAAGGATTCTTGTGAAGAGGAAGGGTGAGGCTTAGATAAGTGGAAATTAAAGGTGTGAAAAACCTGAAATCTAGAGGTGAAACAGACAGCACAGGGTGGATTTAGGGATAAAGGAAAGGTCTGAAGGTTCATGATATATTGCCAACACTGTAGAATTAAACTTTAGCTTGGTTGCTGACTTGAAATAATTATATAATTCTCCATTGTCACCTATTCTTTATTTTCAAGACACCATGGCAGAAATAGTGGCTATGTCACCTTTTTCAATAATCTTGATATTAGTTCCAGAATCTATAGCATCAATTTTTTTTTTACAGGTAAGATTTTAAATGATAGATACTTCTTTGTATTGGGGGAACAAAAGGCATGACATTTTTTATTTTATGTATCCACAGTAGCCACAAATATAACCAATATTTTTTTAAAAAATCAAACTATAATATCAAGTTATATCCCTAAAGTAATCTTTTTTGTAAGGTGAAAGGGTTTTAAGTCTCTTTAACAGGTGGTTATTATTACGTCTCCATCTTGAGTTTTCAGCTGTTTATAAGTATTCCATCATAAACTATGACATTTATCCAATCCAACCCCACTTTTCTAAGAATTTATTGCCCAGAAATATTTCACTGTGTATGTAAAAGAACTGAGAGTGACTACCCTAATGAACATTTATGTCACTCTGTTTTCCAATTTTCACCAAAAATTATTTTTCCAATTGCCAAATATCTAAACATTGAAACTGCAGATCATACATTTCTCCTTGAAAACAATATTCTAGCTTTCGTAAAATAAGTCTTTGTGTGTGTGTGCACGCGCGCGCGCGCATGTGTGTGTATATATATATATATATATATATATATATATAAATTTTTCCCCCTCACCTTAAAAATACTAAGTCTTCTCTTTTGCGTTCTTTCTTTCTTTCTTTTTTTTTTTTTTATGATCTGTGTTGATTAAAAAGGAAAATATCTGTCTACAATCGTAATGTACTTAGAGGGAAAAAAGAAAGTCTACCTTTCCCTATTATCCCACTAAATATTCTTCAGTAAATAATGCATTTTTATATGTCTGCCTACTGATATACACAAATGCATAGTCTTACTTCCTTAAGTTCATTTTCTCTCAAAGTTTAACCAAGGTCCTCTAATTTTTAAACTCTGAAGATGCTTAAAGGTGATCCTAGAATCCTAAGAATTTCCATTCTGCCAACCCCCAAACGTTGAAGGACTTGGTCTTCTCATTAGTCTCCTACAAAAGGAAGAGTTAAGAAGACTGGGATTTAAGAGAAGACTGAGCTACTAATTGAGAAGTCTGGAACTCTTTCCATTTAGCAATGATGAGTGCTACCTACCAGGTCCTTTGGAAAAACAGAGGAAGAAAAAGCGAGAACAGATTTGGCTAGAGAAGGGAAGGAATTCAGGATGCAAACAAAATATAAGGATATAGAAATCGGATAAGTCACAACTACTTTCTATAATAATTTACAACTGCTTGTAATATTTATTGACACAGATATTTAACACCACACTAAAAAAAAAAAAAGATTCTGTCTAGGATCAGTCCAAATGCCACTGTACTTTTTGTAAGGTCAAACAAGGTACATTAGCAAAACTAAAATTTGGGCATTGATTTTTCTGCCCAGAAAAAAAGAAATGAATGTTCATAATTTCAAATATATATGACATTCTCCTTCAATATCTTTCACAAATTGTAGCTGGCTTCATCACCTTGTTTAAAGCATATCTACCAAAAAGGTGTCTGTATTTTATTGATTTTTACCTATTATAAACAGTCTAGAAAGTACTAACTAAGGGTTCTTTCAGGATGAAATGTGGGATATAATGGATCTGCTATTATTATTATGAACTACTAGACTATTCTATCAATGAAACATTTAAAAATACAGGTACTGTAGGTATTTGGACAACCAGAAGCAAAAGAAAAATTAGGGTAGCTAAAGGGAGACAATTCTTTATAATCTTATACTGGTTAATTAGGTTATTGGAATGTTTCACCTACGGCAGTATTATACATCACTAGTACTTATTATAGAATTCACATTAGAAAATTTTAAAGACTAGCTATCTCAGGGATTTTTCACGATTTGGGCCTACGGTTCCTAGAAGAGTCCTAAATATCAACTAACTTTTTATCAGTTGCCACAACTATCACCCTTAATGATTCTAATAATGTTTAGGTTTTGTTATTTCTAATGGTAGTTATGGAGAACAAAAGCATTTTGCACTTACCCAGTGATCTTACAGGGACAGCAGGGAAAGGATATAACCAATATATTAGATCTGTGCTGATGACAATGTTCTATTTCTTGATTGGATGTTTGATACCCAGAGATATACATTTGTTAAAACTCATTGAACTGTACACTCAAGATCTGTGAATTTCACAATCTATAAATTTTACTTTGATAAAAACATTTTAACAGGAAAAATAAAACTTTGGCTAAAAAGTTGATACACTGGTGTTTCTATTTGTGCTCACTACTGTTCCACAATTTTAAGACATTAAAATATTAATTTTAATATTAAAGACATGACCATTTTGTTACTCTCTTGCACTGTAGCCTTCAATAAGTTTTTAAAGATATATTTTCATGGCTATTATCATTCCTTCATATGTCCTCCTATTTTTTCAGAATAGAAAGTGAATCCTACCTCAAATATATTTTTGTTTATTGAAGTATGATTTACTTACAATAAAATGCACAGATCTTGAGTTGTCTGGCTTGCTGAGTTCTGATAACTGTATACACTGATGCCACCACCACCCAAGATGAAGAACATTTCTGTCTTCCCA
This sequence comes from Kogia breviceps, assembly GCF_026419965.1. Lineage (NCBI taxonomy): Eukaryota > Metazoa > Chordata > Mammalia > Artiodactyla > Physeteridae > Kogia > Kogia breviceps. The sequence goes on along the minus strand of NC_081310.1, from coordinate 147,911,966 downwards.
GAAGATTCCCTTGTACCCATTTCCACTCAATTCCCACTCTGCAGCCCAGAAGCAACCACTTTCTAATTCCTATAACCATAGCTATTTTTGCCTCTTCTTGAACTTTATATAAATTAAATACATAACTCTTGTGTTTGGCTTCTTCTTTTCAATGTGTTTTTGAGATCATCTATGTTGTTGTGAGTGGTAAGATTGTGTTCCTTTTAATTTTACTATTCCTTTGTATAAATGTACCAGAATTTGTTTTTCTAATCTCCTGTCAAAGGACATTTGGGTTATTTCCAGTTTGGGGCTATTATGAATTAAGGTGCTAAAGAACATTTTTGTATATGTCTTTGGTGGATATATGATTTTATTTATTTGGGAAGTGCAGGAATGGAATTGCCAGGCTATAGGATGGATGTAGATTTATTTTCTATATATAAAATAAAGGCTAAATATTTCTCTAAAGTGTTTGTATCATTTTAAATTACCATCAATAAATGAGAGTACCAAATGATGCACATCCTCACCAACCTTTAGGTTTAGACATTCCAGTGTTGATGTTTAAAGCCATTCTGTTTTGTTGTTGTTATTTAGCTATTCAAGTGACTGGGAATGGTATTCCTTTGTGGTTTTAATTTGTATTTCCAATGACTAATGATGTTGAATATTTTTTCATGTGCTAATTTTCCATTTAAACATTTTATTTGTCTTAGATTTATAAAGCTGGACAGTTGCTGATTTGGTGATTGTTAGGTCACTCAGACTATCTAAATAAATGTATTGATCTTTCTAAATGTTCTGTTGGGTTTTTAATTGTTTACAAATTTCTTTTTTGTATTGAAAGCAAAAAAGACAAAGTATCTTTCAGAGGACTGTGTACCAGCCAAAGGGATCTGGAAAATCATCTTAGGGCCACTCTTCTTAAAGTGGGAAATCCTGTTATTAGTGACAACATGGATGAACCTGGAGGACATTATGCTGAGTGAAATAAGGCAGAGACAGAAAGACAGACACTGCATGGTATCACTTAATAGGGGAAAAAAATAAAGTCCAATTCACAGAGAGTAAAAAAGTGGTTGTTAGTGGCTGGGGGATGGGGGAAATAGAAAGAGGTTGATAAAGGGTACAAACTTTCAGTTATAAGATGAATACATCTGAGAATCTAATGTATAACATGGTGACTATAACTGATAACACTGTATCGTACAGTAACTGAAATTTGCTAAAAGGGTAGAACTTAAATGTTCTCACCAAAAAAGAAAAAGAAAAAAAGAAAAATTTGAAGTGATGGATGCATTAATTAATTTGATGGGAGGAATCCTTTCACAATGTGTGTGTGTGTGTGTGTGTGTGTGTGTGTGTGTGTGTATACATTCACAATATATACATCAAATCATCACATTGTACACTTTAAATATCTTATATTTTGGTCAATTATATCTCAATAAAGCTGAAAAAAAGGGAAAGCCTTAGATCATCTTGTTTTGTTGTTCTCCTTTCCCTATTTCCTATTTTAGACCAGATCTTGTCCTAAAAACTTGACTCCTACGCTATACAGACATACTCATTATATTCTTGAGTGTCTCCATAACTCCTGAATGATTTATTAAAAAAAACCCTGAAGAAGTTAGGAATATGTCATCCCTTGTGCCAAACCTTGTGAGTCAAGATTATTCCTTGATAAGATTCATGCAAAACACTTACACTGGCATATGGATGGACCAACCTACTTAATCTCCTATTACAGGATTGAGAGAAGCAATGGGGGGTTTTCATGTAGAAAGAGGGGGTGGGAAACCAAGAGAGGGAAGATGAATGTATATATCCAAGTCACTCGGGAACTTTTATGCAGATGCAAAAAATTTAAGTCAAAACTTATGTTTAATAGAGATGGACAAATGTAACTCCATGTTTACTACTAGAAACCAAAGCTTTGTGCTAATTGTTGAATTTATAAGGAGGGAAGGATAGCATGAACCTGTTTGTTCTTTCCCTGATACCTTCCTCTCATTCCTGAACTACAGAAGACTGAGCTCCCTTGGGCTTTAGTGAATCTATCACCAGTGTGTGTTTATGGTTTTAATGGATACTTTCTTTCCTTTCTGCTATACTTTTGCTATATACTTCTGCTATATGCTGATCCTCTCCCCTTTCTCTTCTTTTCTCCAAGAAAACACAATGAATAAAGACTTACTGATACTGAAAAAAAGGAAGATATAACAATTATAAATACACACACACATACACATCTAACAAGACAGCCCCAAAATACAAGGAGCCAAAACTGGCAGAATTGAGGGAAGAAATAGAAAATTCAACCATAATAGTTGGAAACTTCAGTGTCCCACTTTCAACAATGGATAGACCAACTAGACAGAAAATCAGCAAGGAAACAGAAGACTTGAACAACACTATATACCAATAAGACCTAACAGACATCTATTGAACCCTCCACCCAAAGAAAGCAGAATACACATTCTCAAGTGCATATGTAACATTAGCCAGGATAGAAGATATGTTAGGCCATAAAACAAATCTCAGTAAATTTAAAAAGATTTGGATCATGTAAAGAATGTTTTCTAATCACAATGGAATAAAATCAGAAATTAAAGGACATTTGGAAAATACAAAAATACATGGAAATTAACAAACTCCTGGATAACCAATCAAAAGGGAAATTAGAAAATATATTGAGGAGAATGAAAATGAAACACAACACATGTAAAAACTTATGGGATGAAGAGAAAGCAGTACTCAGAGGGAAAGTTAAACACTTACATTAAGAAAGAAAAAAACAAAAAAAAAGAAAGAAGAAAGCTCTCAAATCAATAACTTATCCTTCCACCTTAAGAAACAAGAGCAAACTAAAACCAAAGGAAGCAAAAGGAAAAAAATAATAAATACTAATATTAAAGAGAAAAAAATGAAATGGAAAATAAGAAAATAGAGAAGGTCAATGAATCTAAAAGTTGGTTCTTTGAAAAGAAAATTGACAAACCTTTATCTAGACTGACTAAGAAAGAAATGAGAATCAAATTACTAAAATCAGGAATGGGGGGCAGATATTACAACTGACCTTGGAGAAATAAAACGTATTATAAGGGGATACTATGAACAATTGTATGCCAACAAATTAGATAACCTAGATGAAATGGACAAATTCCCCAAAATACACAGCCTACCAGGACTGAATCATGAAGAAATGGAAAATTGGAATGCATCAATAGCAAGTAGAGATTAGATCAATTCAGAAAACTTGTCAAAAAGAAAAGCGTGGGACTGGAGAGCTTCACTGGTGAATCCTACCAACATTTAAAGAATTGATACCAATTCTTCTCAAACTATCAAAAACAGGGAACACTTCCTAACTCATTCTATGAGATCACATTACTCTGATACTAGAACCAGACAAATATCTTACAAGAAAAGAAAACTATAGACTAATCTCCCTTATGAATACAGATGCAAAAATCCTCAACATTGCTGCAAACTGAAACCAGAGAAAAATAAGAATTATATATTGCGACCAAGTGGGATTTATCCTGTGAAAGCAAGGTTGGTTCAACATACAAAAGCCAATCAATATAATACATCATATTAATAGAATAAAGGAAAAAAACCCACACGGTCATCTCAATAGATGTAAAAAAGCATTTGACAAAAATGCAATTCTTTCATAATAAAAGATAATCATCAAACTAGGAATAGAAGGGAAGTGTCTCAATCTGACAGAGGGCATTTAGGAAAAACTCACAGCTAACATCATATTTAATGGTACAAGACTGGATGCTTTCCCCCTAAGATCAGGAACAAGGAAATGATATCTGTTCTTGCCACTCTACTCAACATTGTTCTGGAGGTTCTAGCCAGGGCAATAAGCAAGAATAAGAAAAAAAGGCATCCGATGGGAAAGAAAAATGACATGATCTGATATATAGAATATCCTAAAATATCTATAAGAAAGTATTAGAGCTAATACACAAGTTCAGCAAAGTTACACAATACATGATCAATATACAAAAATTAGCTCTGTATCTATACATTAGCAATGACCAATCTAAAGTGAAATTATAAAAGCATTTACATTAGCACCAAAAAGAATAAAACACTGAGGAATAAATATAACCCAAAAGTATAAGACTTGTACACTGAAAACTACAGAACATTGTTGAAAAAAATTAAAGAAAATCAAAATAAATAGATCCTGTGTTCATGGTTTAGAAGAATTATTAATTTTAAAATGGCAGATTCAGTGTAATTCCTATCAAAAGTACAAATTGTTCTTTTTCAGAAATGACAAGGTGACCCTAAAATTCACAGGGAATTGCAAGGCATATGGAACAACAGCAGCAATTTTGAAAAAGAACAACAAAGTTGGAGGACTCACATTTCCTAATTTCAAATTTATAGTAACTAAAAACTTTTTATTTTGAAAACTTATAGTAATCAACACAGCACGGTAGTGGCATAAGTTCAGATCTACAACCAAATGGAATAGATTTGAGCGTCCAGAAATAAATCCATGAATTTATAGTCAACTGATCTTCAACAGGGTTCTAAGGCCATTCAATGGGGGAAATAATAGCTTTTCAACAAACAGTGCTAGGACAAATGAATACCCACATGCCCCTAACCTCATACCATGTACAAAAATGAACTCAATAAGGTCTTAAATGTAACGTAAGTGCTAAAACTATAAAACTCTTAGAAAGAAACATAGTGAAAGTTTGCATTACCATAGACTGCACAAGTTTCTTAGGTATGACACCAAAAGCACAAGCAATCAAAGAAAAATAAACTGGACTTCATCAAAATTTAAAACTTTTGTGTATCAAAGGATACTATCAAGAAAGTGAAGGGCTTCCCTGGTGGCGCAGTGGTTGAGAATCCGCCTGCCGATGCAGGAGACACGGGTTCGTGCCCTGGTCCGGGAAGATCCCACATGCCGCGGAGCGACTGAGCCCGTGAGCCATGGCCGTTGGGCCTGTGCGTCCGGAGCCTGTGCTCCGCGACGGGAGAGGCCACAGCAGAGAGAGGCCCGCGTACCACAAAAAAAAAAAAAAAAAAAAAAAAAAAAAAAAAAAAAAAAAAAAGAAAGTGAAAAGACAACACACAGAATTGATGAAAGTATGTGCAAATCATATATCTGACAAGGTAACAGTATTCATAATTCATAAAGAATTCTTACAATTCAACAGTAAAAAGACAACCCAATTAAAAAATGGGCAAAAGATGTGGATATTTCTCCAAAGAAAATATACAGATGGCCAATAAGTACATGGAAAGATGTTCAACATCACCAGGGAAATGCAAATTAAAACCACAATGAGATAGCACTTCACACCCAGTAGGGAGGCTAGAATCAAAATTCAGAAAATAACAAGTGTTGATGAGGATGTGGAGAAAATGGAACCCTCATACACTGATAGTGGGAATGTAAAATGGTGCAGCTGCTGTAGAAAAGAGTTTGGCAATTTTGCAAAAAGTTAGACAGAATTACAGTATGACCCACCAATACTACCCTTAGGTATGTAATCAAAAAATTGAAAACATGTTCATACAAAACATTGTACAAGAATGTTATATACAACATTATTCATAATAGTCAAAAAGTGGAGACAACCCAAATGTCCTTCAACTGAGGAATGGATAAACAAAGGGTGATATACCCATACAAAAGAATGATTCAGCCATAAAAAGGAATAAAGTATTGTTACATGTGACAACATGGATAAACCCTGAAAATGTTATGCTAAATGTAAGAAGTCAGTCACATACTGTATGATTCTATAATATGTCCAGAACAGGCAAATCCATAGAGACAGCAAATAAATTAGTAGTTCAGAGACTGGGGAGGTGGGGAGGAGGAAATTAAGACTAACTGCTAATAGGTATGGATTTCTTTTTGAAGTGATGGTAATGTTCTAAAATCAGATAGTGGTGATGGCTGCACAATGTAATGAGTATATAATAAACCACTGGTGTATACTTTAAAATTATGAATTTTATATTATATGAATTATATCTCAATAAAAAATGCTAAAATTAAAAAAGAGAACTGAACTATCAAAAAGTATATGAGATAACTGGAGAATTTGAACAAAGATGTCCATTTGATGATTAAGGAATTAATTTTGTGAGATATGATAATACTATTTTTTAAAAAATTTTATTTATTTATTTATTTTTGGCTCTGTTGGGTCTTCGTTTCTGTGTGTGGGCTTTCTCTAGTTGTGGCGAGCGGGGGCCACTCTTCATCGCGGTGTGCGGGCCTCTCACTATCGCGGCCTCTCTTGTTGTGCAGCACAAGCTTCAGACGTGCAGGCTCAGTAGTTGTGGCTCACGGGCCTACTTGCTCCGCAGCATGTGGGATCTTCCCAGACCAGGGCTCGAACCCGTGTCCCCTGCATTGGCAGGCAGATTCTCAACCACTGCGCCACCAGGGAAGCCCTGATAATACTATTATAGTTTTTTAAAAGTCTATCTTTTAGAAATAATTACTGAAGTATTTAGGATGATATGGATGATGTTTGAGATTTGCTTCAAATCATCTAGTATGGGGGATACTGAAGTATGCGTGGGAATATAAATGAAACAAGATTAGCCTTGTGTTGATAATTACTGAAGCTGGGTAATGGGCAGTGCAAACAAAATTCTCCAAAATCAAAAGGTTAAAAAAAAAAGGAATCAATATTTGGTAACTGTAGTGAAATAAGGAATCTATAAAATAATCATCAATGAATTAAACAAAGAAACATTAGGAGAAAGACTGATGGAGAACTTTATTATGGGTGGATCAGGCTGGTAACACCTGAAACCAAGACCATTTTGTGCCTCCTGAGGTGATGAGACAGGAACTACACAGACTACCTATGAGGCATTCTTATCAAAATGTGAACCAGAATCTAATCAAGCCTCTAGTTTTAACTACGAGTTTTATAGGAAATATGAAGATTAGAGAAATCACTTAAAGGACACCACAAGAAAACAATCAACCAAATCTAGAATGTGAAATATGGAAAAAATATTTCAGTTTATTCCAAAAAATAAATCACAAGAAAAAGAGGGAGATTTTAAAAGATTTAAAAGGAGTTGGGGGGGAAAAAAATCTCAAGGTTCATAAGAACCACTACAATGTGTAAACCTTGTTTGGATCCTGATTTTAATAACCCAACTGTAAAAGGACATTTTGAAACAACTATAGAAATGTGAATATAAACTGGGTGAAAGATATTATTGGGACTTCCGTGGTGGTGCAGTGGTAAAGACTCCGCGCTTCCAATGCAGGGGGCCCGGGTTCGATCCCTGGCCGGGGAACTAGATCCCACACACGTGTTGCAACTAAGAGTTTGCATGCCACAACTAAGGAGCCCATGCACTGCAACTAAGGAGCCCATGAGCCACAACTAAAACCTGGCACAACCAAATAAATAAATAATAATTTTAAAAAGATATTATTAAGGAATTACTTCTTATTTTGTAAGGTATGATAATGGCACTATAGTCATGAAAGAAGTCATTATCTGGGCTTCCCTGGTGGCGCAGTGGTTGAGAGTCCGCCTGACGATGCAGGGGATGCGGGTTCGTGCCCCGGTCCAGGAAGATCCCACATGCCGCGGAGCGGCTAGACCCGTGGGCCGTGGCCGCTGAGCCTGCGCATCCGGAGCCTGTGCCCCGCAGCGGGAGAGGCCACAACAGTGAGAGGCCCGCATACCACAAAAAAAAAAAAAAAAAAAAGAAGTCATTATCTGTTAGAAATGCATACTGAAGAATATTCTGATGAAATAACATGTCTGGGATTTGTAAAATTCCAGGAAAAAATATACAGATACATACACACATACATACATTAATATGTATGTACATATGTATATAAATAGATGAAGCAAAATTAGCAAAATGTTAATAATTTTGAAGCTGGGTGATGGTTATATGGTAGTTCACTGCATTATTGTCTCTACTTTTGTGTATGTTTGAAAATTTCCATAATAAAAAGGTAAGGAATAAAGGAAAGAAGAGGGAGGGAGGGGGAGAAAAAGGAGCAGATGAGCCAAATCAATAACTAAGCCTACAGAATATGAGCTATAATATTTCCTAATGCCCTGAAGTCCCAAGTTCTTTCTAATTTCAGGAGTCAGTAAAAGCCGTATCTCAGAGAGATAAGGTTAGGCCATGGGAATAATCAGATTTAGAAGTATCCTACTAACAGTAAGGGAATAATTTCGACTGGGTATGTATGTCCAAATCAGCAAACCTCCCCCAAACCTGCACTGCATTCCTTCTAGCAGCATGCCTATTGAGTTGGCCTTGGTAGGAAGTATGCTCCTTCCCTTCCCAATCTGCAGCATCTGCTTCTCCCATTCCTTCTCTGAAGTAGCCTGAAAGAGATTAGGTCAAGCTGGCTAGGTATACGACCAGGTAGCCAGCTGTCCCTATAAATTCCTCTGGACTGCCATTGGAAACAGTTTGTAATAAATAATTCAACTTTGTTTCTGAAAATTCATCTAGAAACAGTGCTTGGAGGGCAATAACTTCAGCAACCCCAATATTGCAGATAATGATAAATCAAAACTTTCATCACTCATTACTCCCCAACAATTTGAGAGGTTCAGCAAGTAGTGGTACTCGTAGTATATACTCTATATATATTAAAGGAAGATAACAGGGAATGATCCATACCTCTGTTTTCCCTATTAGGGGAATCATAAGGAAAATTACTTTTGCAGACTTGCCCTAACATCATGGAGCATTAATCTCCATGAAGGTCTGTAGCCACATTGGGAACACTGGGATTTGGTAGTTCTAATTATTGCTGGGAGAAGAAACACCAGTTGTTTAGAACGAACAGGCTCCACTTCAACCAACTGGCATATAAGAGCTATCTCCTTTCCTTGGACACCAGAGCCTTCTTCCTTCAGCATCATATGGGTAAGGCAAAATGACCACAAAGTTACTACTAGTTCCTCTGTAGCTTCACAGCAATTAGGTGCTCTTAGAATTATAGGTAAATGTCTGATTTTCCTTCGCACGGACTAAGGCAGCCTCAATGGGATCACTGGCATGTAGGCAGCTTATTGGGAACCAGGCTACTTCAGGGCTTAGCTGTTACTGGAGTGGATAGAAGCATAAATGTAGCTAAAGAGAGAAGCCTAGACTTAGCACCAGAGACAAAGCTGTCAGATCTAAGATAGAGCTGCAAACAAATTATAAGGCAAGATACAAAAGCTGAAAATATCAGAAATAATAATAAATATTAGAAATAGGTTAGAAAACAGAAATGTTGAAGGCCCCGGCTAGGATGCTAGGAACCTGCATTTAGCAGTTGGTGGCCATGTGGTACCAAGCTAAGTCAACTGGTTTAAAGGTACAGAATTGGGCCAAACATAACAATGTATTTTTCTAATACAGGATATTAGCTGTGTCACTGGCTACCTTGACACATCCTAATCTGGAGAAAAAATGGATAGAAAGCTTGCCATGACGACAATTGTACTTTATGAAAAGGATGAATTCCTAAATGGCCATTCTCTTCCATTCAGATGATGTTACCACCTCCCAAAGAACAGTTTTGGGGCAGGAAAGAACAGTATTTCACTTCAAGCTGGACTACTCATCTACCAAAATACCATTCTGACCAAAGAAACAGATGCAAAATTACAGTCACAGCTGCATTCTGTACAGAACAAGTTGGATAATGGTATTCTAAATTGCTAATTACACTGCTAATGATTTCTTTAGTGGCATTGCAGTATTTTGCCACCTTTGTTTAAATTTTTTAAAAAAGCATCTAGGAAGTTTTAAAAATGGTAAATTGTTAAATACCAGTGAGTCTTCTGAAGAGAAATTCCATACAAAACCCATTTCTTGAAATGGCATTCTCATATGGGATCTCACATAGGAGCCCATTTACTGACTAGCTATTTGTTTTAATTTACTTTCTCACCAATTTACTTGCATTTAAGATTACTAAAGCCATAAGTATCCCAGTATTAGTGTTTGTATCTAGATCCACTATTGGTAATGAAAAGATAATAAACTAGCATATGTCATGATATACTGGTATTGGTAATGTGCTATGATGAGATTTACAAAAAGTAATAGCAACAGTACAATTTTATTCTTATTGTGACAACCACAGTGAAATTTATTACAGTGTTAGTATTTAATTGTTTATTCATGCCAGCGTAGCTGAGAGGGTAATTACCTTTTTGATATAAAAATGTTGTTAAAGCTTTTTTTTCAATTTAGCATATTAGAGAATGCAGATTAAAGCACTGCCATTGTTCCATCTTTATTTATCTGCATTTAAGTAGCAGAGCATTTTTTTTCTACAAATAGTGAATTAATTTCTACTAAGTTATTTCATTGAGGCCTCAAATAATTTGCCCTTTAAGAAAAACCTCAAGCTGGCCAGGAATTTCCATATATTTGATTACAAATTTTATATGTAGAAAATGGTGTACCAATAACAATTATGTCACAGTCGTTTTTTTTTGATACTTTTTACATTTAGTATAAGGGTAAATTAGCGTTTAAAAAATTAAAACCACAATCTTATTACGCAATTACAAACTCATAACTAAATACTTACATTTGCTTTTAACAGATCATCCAATTTCAGTGATCTTTTAACACTGCAAACAAAATAGTTAAAGACATTTTAGATTTAATATGCTTTAAGTAGCCAAGTATTTAAGAGTAATCTATATAAACAAAGATGCTAAGTTACTTTCACCAACTAAAGTAGAATATCTATGAAGAAAGCAATTTTCACAATGATGAAACTGTTTTTTTGATAGCATATATCAAGATGAAATCATAATTAAATATTTAAATGGTTTTTATATATGTAGTTTTATATATATGCACCATTATACAATTCAAACACTAAAGTTATATTATAAAATAATCTTAGTAAGAAATTAATATATTTGTGTGTTTTAAAATACCACTAACAAAAATTATACATAAAAGGAAAATAATTTACATACCTTCAATGGAGATGTTGAAAGTATATTATTTGCAGAAATAATACACTAGATATTAAAATAAAAGTATGAGCAAGGTGAAAAAGTTTTGCACATTATTCTAGTTTTAAACATGATTCAGTGCTACCAGACTATGACTTAACTGAGGAACAGATGCTCTATGTCTTTATAAGTCCCCAATCCATAAGAAACTATTTTTTGTCTCCTTCACTATACTGATTCAGGAACATGCCAGGCTCTCTCTGTGCAAAATCTTTTCTGCTAAACTGGATGACCAGCTGTTGGTGACAATGCTTAGAAAGGAAAGCTGAATATTTATAATACTTTATTTCATACAGCTGTCTTCTAAAGAGCAGCCATCAACATTTTATTGAACAGAGACTAAATGCTCAAAGGAGAAAAAGGTCAATATAAATTAAAACTAGTTTTCCCAGTGACAAATGCGATGTTAAAAGTACTTTCTCGATCTCTGAGAAAAAGAAATTAAGTTATTTAAAATATTAGAGAATTTGAGCATAAAGCAAACAAATTTTATTATAAAGGTTGTACTACAGAAAACAAAACAAAATTTATAGATCCTAGAAAATGACTATTCATAAATAACTGACTACTGACTTTCAAACAAGTGACAGAAGCAGGAATAGAAGAGATGGGCAATTTATAAAAATTACTCAGCAATAAATATCAAATACAAAAATTTAATCTATCTAAAATAGTTCACTTAATTTTGCTATTATATCTACATTAGCCTATCATATAACATTATTTCTTAAAATTAACTAAATTGGTTTAAAGAATTACTCATATCTTTTAGAAGTCCACTTGAAATCAACTTAATGTGAATTCTCAATGAAGCAAGAAGAGAACAGAGATTATGAACAAACAAAAATGGCAGCTAATCCAAAAATGTACTCATATTTAGCTTTGGAAAATATATTACCCTATTCCTGTGTGTGAGATGTTTTTATATTTATAAAACTTCAAAAGTAGAAATCAAAAACTAAAAGTACACAGTACAGCATTTTTCAGCCTTTGTTTTTAAATGCTGTTAAGATGCAATACTACTTTTTAGAAGTAAACAACCCCCACCCCCGATATTAACCGTTCAAAATATTCTTGCTTTATTAGTGATGGCTAATTCTTAGAGAAACTAAATATTTGTATTTAAAAGGTTTCAAGTTTAGGTCCTAGGTTGGTCTAAGAAGCCCAAGGAGATATGTAAAAGTAAATAAGAAAGTGATCTGAGTTAGACTGTTATCTCTCACTCTAACAGTTTAGTGAGAATCTAAAAACATGATTTATTGTGGGTAATGTGATTCTCAGATAATTCAGGCATCTAATATCCAAAAGCTGGTAATAGTTAAAAGAATCATAAAGACATTTACTAGACAAGACTAGGAGAAACCTAAGAGATTACTTAGTTCATCCAATAGGGAAGAGTTGGTGTGATTTGCCCCCATCACACAGTTTGAGGGAGAGAAACTCAGAATTTACACCCTGTCCATAATAAATCCTTGTTGAATTGAGGGGGAGGAGCTAAAGAGGTAAAGAAAAACAAACCTACTAGAAGAAATTATGACCATCTATTCTTACCATTCTGGTAGAATTGGGCCCAGTGTCAGGATATCAGTTATTAAATTAAGCACCTACTAAATGCTTTTACCCTTTTTTAAAAACTCACAAACAACTGTAGCATAGATGATGCTAAGTGGATTAGGATGATGTTAACAGAAACAGAGAGGAAGAGATGGATGAAACACACAAAGGAAGGACAGGCAAAACTTGATTAGATATGTGAGACAAATATTTTCCTAAATACTCATTTGCTACCAGTATTAGTTAGCAATTAAAAGTGATATATCTCTGGTAGTTCTGTAAAGTAATAAGCAGCTCTTGTGGTTACTACCTTGGTTTTAAAAAAATGGGCACCCCCCCCCCAAATAGGCAAAGAACTCAAACTGACAGTTCTCCAAAGAAGATACACAAATGGCTGGTAAACACAAGAAATGATGCTCAACCTCACTAGTATTAGGGAAATACAAATCAGAACCACAGACACACAAATCAGAACCACAAGATACCACTTTACAACCATCAGGATGGCTACTATCAAAAACACCAGAAAATAAGTGTTGGCCAGGATAGAGAAACTGGAACTCTTGTGCTGGTGGTACTGTAAAACGGTACAGCTGCTATGGAAATAGTTTGGCAGTTCCTCAAAAAATTAAACCTAGAATGAACATATAATCTAGTAATCCCACTTACGAATATATATCCAAAAAACTGAAAGTAGGGACACAAACAGATATATGTACACCCATGTTCATAACAGCAGTATTCACAATAGCCAAAAGGTGAAAGCAATGCAAGTGTCTGTGGACAGAGGAATAAGTAATAAATTTGGTATATACATATACCTTCAAAGGAAAGAAAGTCCACATGCTACAACATGGATAAACCTTGAAGACATTATGCTAAATGAAATAAGCCAAGCAAAAAAGGACAAATACTATATAATTCCACTCAAATGAGGTGCTTAAAACAGTCGTGCACCCCAGTGGTCAATGCAGTACTATTTACAATAGCCAGGACATGGAAGCAACCTAAATGTCCATCAACAAAGGAATGGATAAAGAAGATGTGGTATATATATACAGTGGAATATTACTCAGCCATAAAAAGGAATGAAATTGGGTCATTTGTAGAGACATGGATGGACCTAGGGACTGTCATACAGAGTGAAGTAAGTCAGAAAGGGAAAAACAAATATCGTATATTAACGCGTATACATGGAATCTGAATAAACAGGTATAGACTATCTTATTTACAAAGCAGAAATAGAGACACAGACATTTATGTATGGATACCAAGGGAGAAGCAGGGGGGTGGGATGAATTGGGAGATTGGGATTGACATATATACACTACTGATACTATGTATAAAATAGATAACTAATGAGAACCTACTGTATAGCACAGGGAACTCTAGTCAGTGCTCTGTGGTGACCTAAATGAGAAGGAAATCCAAAAAAGAGGGGATATATGTATACGTATAGCTGATTCACTTTGCTGTACAGTATAAACTAACACAACATTGTAAAGCAACTATACTCCCATAAAAATTAAAAGTATATATATATTATAGAAAAAAAAAGAAAATAGAAAGGTAGTTGCCAGGGGCTAGGAGGGGTGAATAGGGAGTTACTGTTCAATGGATAGGAAGTTTCAGTTTTGCAAGATGAAAAAAGTTTTGGAGTTGGATGATGGTGATAGTTGTACAACGATGTGAATGTACAGTTGACCCTTGAACAACATGAATTTGAACTGCAAGGGTCCACCTATTCTCTAGTTTATTTTTTCAAGAAATACATACCACAGTACTACACAATCTGCAGTTGGTTGAATCTGTGGATGCGGTACCAGGGATACAGACTGCTGACTGTAAAGTTATAGGTGGTCTATAACTAGTCCACCTATAGTTATAGGTGGACTATAACTAGAGTAAATCCCCAATTTACTCAAGGGTTACCTGGACTTAAGTGCTACAGAACTGTATACTTTAAAATGGTTAAAATGGTAAATTTTATGCTATGTATATTTCACAATTAAAACTAACTAAATAAAATTTAAATGGGCACCTACCTATTATATCCTAATTACCTCCCTCTTATGGGTAACCTTATAATCTCTATGGCAGCGGTCTCCAACTCCCAGGCCGTGGACCAGTACCAGTCTGCGGCCTGTTAGGAACTGGGCTGCACAGTGGGCAGTGGTGGGCGAGTGAGTGAAGCTTCATCTGCCGCTCCCCATTGCTCACATTACTGCCTGAACCATCATATTCCTCCCCACACCCCCACCCTGGTCTGTGGAAAAACTGTCTTCCACGAAACCGGTTCCTGGTGCCAAAAAGGTTGGGGACTGCTGCTCTACAGGTTACTTCTAACTTTCAACTTAACCCAAATTTACACCAATGCCCACAATTTGAATACTACAGTACCCCTAGTACACTTAGGTGTACTAGGTTTAGGTTCACTGGGATCAAAATTCTGGTTGCTACCAGCATTATTGCTGGTGAGAATTTAAAAAAGATAAAGATATGTAGTTTTATATCAACAGGAAAAGAAAAGAATGTAACCATGCAGAATTAGCCATATTACTCTCTAAGACCATCTTCCACTATTTTATTTAGTTTACCACATGGTAGTATCCTGAATAGGATTCTCTAACTCATCAGAACAGAACAACTGCATGAGTTTTAGTATGTAACATTACTAACAGCAGTTACAATATTACAATATTTTAAGAAAAACTATTCTAGAAAAAATAAACTATCATTTGATTCCTAATTAAGAACCAGGAATGACACTTCAAAGATTCATGAAGCAACATGATTTGAGATTCCCTTACAGAACTTTTCTTTTTTTTTTTACATGAAAAAATGTATTGCTTAATGGATTATTATAAGGCAACCACCCTTGTAACCATCACCCAGGATCAAGAAATAGAAGTTTGCCAGCTCTCCCCCCAAACTTTCCATTTGTCCCATCTTGTTCACCTCTCCTTTCTCCCACATAAGTAACCACAATCATGACTACTAGTAATCCCTCATCCCTTACAGGACTTTTAAAACATTGGATTAAATATGATTTTCAATAGAGCTGAGGGTAAGAGTGTATGTGTGTGGGGAGGAGATAAAATTAGTAAGGCATATAAGACTCAGGAGCCTTGATGTTATGCCAAATTTTTCCCCTAAGTTTGGGCAAATCACATAATCTCACTAAGCTTCATAAAGGTGATAAATAATACTGGCCTGTAAACCAGTGGTAAATTTCTGAATGGAAGATAAAAATATCACTTAGTATATCAGTGCTTCCATTTACTTCTCTCTATAATGGAGATAATAATATTGCCAGCTACATGTACACAAACAGTGTTCAGAGGATTATGGAATATGCTTATGAGATGCTTAGAAATCCTTTGATGAAAGGCAATGGCCAAATTCACATCTCATGTGACTCTTTAGGTACAAATTGAGAAATCTAAAATGATACATTTTCCATTCCATGTATGGGAATGAGCAAAGAAGGGAGAAGAATCTCCTTTATCCTTCTGCATTCTCCCTTTCATTCAAGCCTATGCTTTTTTGTGTTCAACACTGAGAGAGGTCACATAATAATTCACTATCACAGCATGGGTAAGTGGGATTATCACTCCACTGCATGGAGAAATATGGTCACCACGTGAAAGCAACTAAATAAATGATTAATCTTGTTATTCTTCATGATAAAACTAGCCAAAACCTTAACCAGTTATTGGGCAACATGTTTATGGTGTCAAAAGCTGCTTTATCAAAAGATTAATAAAGAATTAGCTAAAGAATTTTTACAGACATAAAAGGGATATATTTGGGAATACTGAACCCGGAAGATAATATGGATGGAGTTGAGATGTTCTTTGGGTTGAATAAAATGAGAAATGCCATAAGATCATTTCATTCTTAAATGGGTACTCTCAAAAATGAACATTAATAAAACATTCATTACTATTACCTTCTGTGAGAAACATACACATATTTGTATCATCACACATACATATATAAAGGACATGAATAAGTCTTTTACAAGATTCTATTAAAAGGGGTTAAACAGGTTTATCAGAATTAAATGTGGTAGATTGGTGATGTTTTATATACCTTTTTGTATGTATATTTTATAACATAAAAATTAACAATAATAAACTAACACTGATGTCTACCTTTTCTTTGAGATTCCAGCACAGTCATATTTAACTTTTCCCTGACACTGTCCAGATTGCACTAAGGATCTTTCCATTCCATACCTATAATATTTGTGCGTCCTTCTCATTAAACTTATCAAGTTGAAATAGTCTATTTCCTCCCTAGACTAATGTATTTATATCATTAGCATCTTGTCTGTTAACTGGTAAATTATGAGTTCTAAAAATACTTGTTGAACTATCTCTCCCACTAAAATGCAAACTAGAGAGTGTAACATCTGTTCATATTTGAATCCCCAAAGCCTGACACAGTGATTGGCACAAAGGTGTTATATAAATTAATAATTTAATTATTTTTTAACTTAAAACGTCAGTCTTAAATATATTTATATATTTAAGGATATATTTAATATATTAAATATTAAATTAATATTTAATATTTAATTCCTTACATTTTTAATAATCCTTCAATTCTATTTAAGGTACTTTAAATGCAGGTTCCCAAAGGATGTCATATTAACACTGTCTTATCTCTAAGGCAGTCTCTTATATGGATTTGTGTTTTATCAGTTCTGGAAAAATCTAAGCCATAATTTCTCCAGATATTGGCTCTCCTTGATTCTACCTTTCTGAGACTCCCTCTAGAAGAAATTTTAGATTTTCTATTCCATTTTCCATATCTCTAAACATCTATTTCTTATCATTGATCTCTATGCTGTCAGGCAATTTCTTCAGGTCTATCTTTAGTTGTATAATTCTTTCTTTAATTGTGTCTAATTTACTGTTTAATCCAACCATTAGCATTTTTAAAAACAATGATGGGTATTTTGGGGAACTTTTAATTTTTATATATTTTTAAAGTTAAAAAATTTTCTAGGAATAACAGTTTTTGATATCCTTTACCCAGACTTAATACTTGTTTACATTTTGTCCCAGTTGTTTTATCATTCTCTATAGAAACATACACACACACATACATACACAATGCAAAATCTTTTTTATGATCCATTGAAAATAAGTTGGAGACACTGTATACCTTTATCCATAAATATTTCTGTGTGTTTTTCTAAGAACAAGGATATTCTCTTACATAATCACAATACAATCATCAAAATCAGGAAAATTTTTTGAAATATAATTGAAATATAACATTAATTTCAGATGTACAACATGATTCAATATATGTATATACTGTGAAATGATCATCATAGTAAGTCTAGTTAAAATCCATCACCACACATAGTTACAATTTTTTCTCTTGTGATAAGAACTTTTGAGATCTAATCTCTTAGCAACTTTCAGACATACAATATAGTATTATTAACTATAGTAACTCTGCTGTACATTACATCCCCAGGACTTAATTTATTTCATAACTAGAAGTTTGTACCTTTTGACCATCTTCCTCCAATTCCTCCCTCCCTATCCCCCACCTCTGGTAAACACAAGTCTGATCTCCCTTTCTATGAGTTTGTTTTTTTCAAAGATTCCAAATATAAGTGAGATCATATGGTATTCACCCTTTTCTTTCCGACTTATTTCATTTAGCATAATGCCCTCAAGGTCCATCCATATTGCAAATCGAAGGATTTTCTTCTTTGTTATAGCTGAATAATATTCCATTGTGTGTATATATATATATATATATATATATATATATATATATATATATATATCACATTTTCTTTATCCATTCATCCATTGGTGGATATTTGGCTATTGTAAATAATACTGTAATGAACATGGGAGTGCATGTATCTTTTGTACTTAATGTTTTGATTTCCTTCAGATAAATACCCAGAAGTGGAGTTGCTGGATCATATAGAAGTTCTGTATTTTGAGGAACCTCCTTATTGTTTTCCATAGTGGCTGCACCCATTTACATTCTCACCAACAGTGCACAGGGTTCCCCTTTCTCCACATCCTTACCAGAACTTGCTATCTCTTGTCTTTTTTTTTTTAAACATCTTTATTGGAGTATAACTGTTTTACAATAGTGTGTTAGTTTCTCCTTTACAACAAAGTGAATCAGTTAATCATATACATATACATATGTTCCCATATCTCTTCCCTCTTGCATCTCCCTCCCTCCCATCCTCCCTATCTCACCCCTCTAGGTGGTCACAAACCACCTAGCTGATCTCCCTGTGCCATGCAGCTGCTCCCCACTAGCTATCCACCCTACGTTTGGTAGTGTATATATGTCCATGCCACTCTCTCACTTCGTCACAGCTTATCCTACCCCCTCCCCATATCCTTAAGGCCATGCTCTAGTAGGTCTGTGTTTTATTCCCATCCTACCCCTAGGCTCTTCATGACATTTTTTTTCTTAGATTCCATATATTTGTGTTAGCATACCGTATTTGTTTTTCTCCTTCTGACTTACTTCACTCTGTATGACCGACTCCAGGTCCATCCACCTCACTACAAATAACTCAATTTCGTTTCTTTTTATGGCTGAGTAATATTCCATTGTATATATGTGCCACAATCTTCTTTATCCATTCATCTGTCGATGGACACTTAGATTGCTTCCATGTCCTGATTATTGTAAACAGAGCTGCAATGAACATTTTGGTACATGACTCTTTTTGAATTATGGTTTTCTCAGGGTATATGCCCAGTAGTGGGATTGCTGGGTCGTATAGTAGTTCTATATGTAGTTTTTTAAGGAACCTCCATAGTGGCTGTATCAGTTTACATTCCCACAAACAGCACAAGAGGGTTCCCTTTCCACACCCTCTCCAGCATCTATTGTTTGTAGATTTTTTGATGATGGCCATTCTGACTGGTGTGAGATGATATCTCATTGTAGTTTTGATTTGCATTTCTCTAATGATTAATGATATTGAGCATTCTTTCATTTGTTTGTTGGCAATCTGTATATCTTCTTTGGAGAACTGTCTATTTAGGTCTTCTGCCCATTTTTGGATTGGGTTGTTTGCTTTTTTGATATTGAGCTGCATGAGCTGCTTGTAAATTTAGCAGATTAAACTGACAAAGGATTAATCTCCAAAATTTACAAGCAGCTCTGCCCAGTTTTTAAATGGGATTGTTTGGGGATTTTTTTGCTGTTGAGCTATATGAGTTCTGTGTATTAATCCCTTATCAGATACACGATTTGCAATTACTTTCTCCCATTCTGTAGACTGCCTTTTCATTTTGTTGATTTCCTTTGCTGTGCAGAAGCTTTTTGCTTTGATGTAGTCCCACTTATTTCTGCTGTTATTGCCTTTGCTTTTGGTGTCAGATACAAAAAATCATTGCCAAGACCAGTGTTAAGGAGCTTATGGCTTATGTTTTCTTCAAGAGGTTTATGATGTTAGGTATTACCTTCAAGTCTTTAATCCATTTTGAGTTGATTTTTTGTGTATGGTGTAAGATAGGGGTCCAGTTTCATTCTTTTACATCAGCCTGTCAGTTTTCCCAACACCATTTATTGAAGAGACTGTCCTTCATATTGTATTGTATTGTATATTCTTGGCTCCTTTGTTGTAAATTAATTGACAATATATGCGTGGGTTTATTTTTGGAGTCACTATTCTGTTCCATTGATCTATGTGCCTGTTTTTATGCCAATACCATACTGTTTTCATTTTTATACTTTGTAATATAGTTTGAAATCAGCACGATGCTTTCAAACTTTGCTTTGCTCTTTCTCAAGATTGCTTTGGCTATTCAGGGTCTTTTGTGGTTCCATACAAATTTTAGGATTGTTTGTTCCATTTCTGTGAAAAATACTGTTGGAATTTTGATAAGGACTGCATTGAATCTGTAGACTGCTTTGGGTAATATGGACATTTTAACAATGTTAATCTTTCCAATCCATAAGAATGGAATATCTTTGTGTTTATTTCTGTCTTCTTCATTTTCTTTTATCAATGTCTTATAGTCTTCAGTGTACAGGTCTTTTACCTCCCTGGTTAAATTTATTCCTAGGAATGTTATTCTTTTTTGATGCAACTGTAAACAGAATTGTTTTCTTAATTTGTTTTTCTGGTAGTTGGTTACTAGTGTAGAGAAATGCAACTGATTTTTGCATATAGATCAAAATCAGGAAATTTATCATTGATACAATACTATTATCAAGAGTCCCTATTCAAATTTTACAACTTGCTCCAAAAATGCCCCTTATAGCCAATCCCCCGCCCCACCCTGCCACCAAGTCTAGGATCCAATCCTGGATCACTCATTGCATTTTTTTTTTTTTTTTTTTTTTTTTTTTTTTTTTTTTTTTTTTTTGCGATACGCGGGCCTCTCACTGTTGTGGCCTCTCCCGTTGCGGAGCACAGGCTCCGGACGCGCAGGCTCAGCGGCCATGGCTCACGGGCCCAGCCGCTCCGCGGCATGTGGGATCTTCCCGGACCGGGGCACGAACCCGTGTCCCCTGCATCGGCAGGCGGATTCTCAACCACTGCGCCACCAGGGAAGCCCCACTCATTGCATTTTATTGTCCCATCTCTTTAGTCTCCCTTACCTAGAACAGCTCCTCCTCAACCTTTCTTTTGCTTGACCTTGACATTTTTCAAGAGCACAGGCTAGTTATCTTTGTAGAATATCTGTCAATTTGGGTTTATCTGACATTTTCCCATGATGAGGCTATGTGGGTTTTTAAGTATTACAAAAATGATGCTGTATCCTTTTGAGAGCATGATAACTTGAGGCACATGATGTTGGTTTCTCAGAATATCAGTGATATATATTTTGATCATTGATTAAAATGTTATCTGCCAGTTTTCTCCAATGTAATACACAAGAAATATTATATGTAAATATCTTGTTTCCTATCAAATTTTGTCCTAATACTTTTAAAGAACCATTGATGATTTTCTAATCCTATCATATTTATATTTATTAATTAGCATTCCACTCCAAGGAATAGCTTTCCTTTCTCTCCTCTTTATTCATTTATTTATATCACTATAGAATCATGCAATTTTATTTAATCCAATAGATTATAATCAATTCCTACCATTTATGTTGATGCTTAATTGTCCCAGATTTGGTAATTGGATCATTCCCCTTTCACACTGCCTCCAATGTACCTTATGTACCTGTAATTCTTTGAGCACTTCATTATATTTCCTTATTTGCACATGCACACTCACTCACACAAAATGTTCTCTGCTCCAGCACTGGAATTAGCTTTTGCTTTAAAGAAACTTGGTTCTTTTTCGTGGACAATGGCATTTATAAATCAAAATCTCGGCATTAGGTGTGTTCATTGATACTTAAGTCATTGCTTAAAGGCAAGGGACAGAGCTAGAACAGAAAATACACACACATACTTTTCTATCTATCTGGATTTATATATATATATATTTTTTTAAATCCATGATTTCATATTGATACCTCCAATGCAAGGGCAACATATTTTAAATTCCTCAGCCTACAGTGAAACCCTAGCTCACGTTATCTGCAATAAACTTATTCTCTCAAGCCTAGAGCACAAAGAAACTAGTTGAAGAAGTGCTAACCCATACTTCTGTGCAAAGCAAATCTATTTACTAAGATTCATTATTCACCTAGTATTCTCAAAATGTATAATGAATACACAGTTGACTCTTGAACAAAGTCGGGGGTTAGGGGTGCTGAACCTTCTGCAGTCAAAAATCCACATATAGGGACTTCCTTGGTGGTCAAGTGGTTAGGACTTCGTCTTCCGGTATGGGGCCAGGGGTGTGGGGGGGGGGGAGGGCAGCGGGGTGGGTTCAATCCCTGATTGGGAAGCTAGGATCCCACATGCCTCATGGCCAAAAGGCCAAAACATAAAACAGAAGTAATATTGTAACAAATTCAATAAAGACTTTAAAAATGGCCCACGTCAAAAAAAAAATCCATGTATAACTTTATACTCAGTCTTCTATATCTTTGGTTCCACATCCACAGATTCAACCAACCACAGATTATGCAGTACTGTAGTACACATTTATTGAAAAGAATGGGCATGTAAGTGAAACCTCACAGTTCAAATCCATGCTGTTCAAGGGTCAACTGTACAGCTATTTTACTAGCTGTTATATAGTATTTCAATTTAATTTTAACTTGTTTTTCCCTGATGTCTAACAAAATGCTTATTTGCCAGTCACGTAACTTCTTTTATTAAGTATTGGATCAAGTCTTTGGACCATTATTTTAATAAGTTTTTTATCTTTTTACTGTTGAGTTGTAAGAGTTCTTCATATATTCTTTTTTTTTTTTTTTTTTTGGCTACTCCGCGCGGCATGTGGGATCTTAGTTCCCTGACCCGGGATCAAACCCGTGTTCCATGCAGTGGAAGCGCAGAGTCTTAATCACTGGACCACCAAGGAAGTCCCAAGAGTTCTTTATATATTCTAAACTTATATTTAGAATACATAAATTAGATGTAGTCTGATTTATCAATTTTATTCCTTTACAGTTGCTTTATGTACCACGCCTGAAATTTTATCTACTCCATGTTGTAACAATATTCTCATGTATTTCCTTCCAGAAACTCTACTGGTTACATTTAAGACTATGCTACATCTCAAATTAAGTTTTGTATATGGTATAAGGTGGAAGTCAAGGTTGTTTGGTTTGTTTTTCCACATGGTGTTCCAGAACCAGTTGGAAAGATTTCTTTCCCCAACTGAATTACTTTGGTACTTGGTTTGGTTCTACTTCTGGGCTTTTTATTCTTTTCCATTTTATCTATTTGCCATTATGCCCAGACCACATTGATTTCATTGCCACTTTATATAGTATAATTAAGTCTAGGTAGTGTACATACTTTGTACATACACTAAGTATAGTTAGTCCATGTACTCCAACTTCATTCTTCTTTTTTAATATTGTTTGGACTACTGCAAGTCCTCAGCCTTTTTATAAAATTTTTGAAATCAGTTTTTCTATTTCTTTAAAATGTTTGCTAGGATTGACAGGAATTGCATTGAATCTAAAGATCAATTGGAGGGCTTCCCTGCTGGCACAATGGTTAAGAATCTGCCTGCCATTGCAGGGGACACAGGTTCAAACCCTGGTCCAGGAAGATCCCACATGCTGCAGAGCAACTAAGCCCATGCACTACAACTACTGAGCCTGCACTCTAGAGCTCACGAGCCACAACTACTGAGCCCACGTTCCACAACTACTGCAACCCGTGTGCCTAAAGCCCATGCTCTGCAACAAGAGAAGCCATTGCAATGAGAAGCCCATGCACCACAATGAAGAGTAGCCCCCATTCAGGGCAAGTAGAGAAAGCCCACAAGCAGCAACAAAGACCCAATGCAGCCAAAAATAAATAAATAAATTTATTTTAAAAATAAATAAAGATCAATTGGAGCGAACCAACATTTTAATATAGAGTCTTCCAATCCATACATGCCCCTATTTATTTAAATCTTTATGTTCTCTAAGCAACATTTTGTAATTTTCACAGTAGAAATCTTCCATATCTTCTGTTAAACTTATTATATTTTTTTACGTAATTATAAAGGGAAAAACTTAAGCTTCATTTTCCAGGTGTTTATTGCTAACATGTAGAAATAGAATTGATTTTTGTACACTGACTTTGCGCTCTGCATCTTTGCTAAATAGTTCTAATAATTGTTTTGCAGCTTCCTTAGGATTTTCTATGTTCATGATCATATCATCAGCAGATCATCAATTTTATTTTCTCCTTTCCAACATTTATGCATTTCTTTTTTTTTTTTTAGTGCTTTGTTGAATAGAAGTTGTGAGTGGCGCATTCTTGCTTTGTTCCTAATCTTAGAAAAAGTGTTCAATACTGAGTATGATATTTGTAGGTTTTCCATAGGAAGGAGTTCCCTTCTATCCTAGTTTGCTAAGTTTTTATTTTATCATAAATGGGTGTGTTCTTCATAGAACTATTAATATGATCTTCTTTAGTATGTACCTATCTATCTATCCACCTATCTATCTAACAATCCATCCAACCAGGAGTCTTTTATTGGTCACTTATATGCCAAGTACCAATATTAGCAAAAAAAAAACCCAACAAAGGTCAATGTTTCCATCTAACAGAACCTGTACTCTCCTAGCTTGCCTCTTCCCATAGCAATTCTTTCCCAAATCTGTAGAGCCACAATCACAGTTTAAGACAAATCTTATTCTAAAGCACGGCTCCAGCAACAAGCTGGTATCTTCAAGATTCTTCAGTTCAGACACTGCCAGGAAAACTTTGGGGCAACCAGGTCCTGAGGCTGTTGTGTTCCATCACTATCATGATCCCAGAGTCCTCACTCACCAGAAAGCTCAACCTTCAGCTGCCACAGCTGAGAAATGACAGGTACAATGGGAACTGTCTTTTCCTGAAATGCTGTAGATCAGTTACAGCAAACAGAACAGTGATCATCAAGGAAAACTGTCACTTAGGAATCCTTTTTGACCAGAGCAGTTATGTAGAAGCAGCTGCATCTTCAATTAGGACCATCCTTTATTCTCCTTTTAAAAATAATAATTGATTTTCAAATATTGAAAAAACTGCAATCTTGGGATAAATCCTACTTGGACATGATGTATTGTCTCTTTTACAACTGCTGAATTAGATTTGCTAATCTTCTGCTGAGGATTTTTGATTCTATGTTCATGAAATACATTGGTCAGCAATGTTCTTATAATTCTTTTATTGTATTTTGGTATCCAGTTAGGGTGGTATCAGTGTTATGAGGATTAAATGAGTTGGGATATATACATATAGACATATAAACATATATATATGTCAATCTATATATATTTAAATCCAGTCTGATATTCTGTACCTTTTCATTGGTGTCTTTATTGCACTTAATGTATTCATTATACAGTTGGGTCCACATTTTGCTACTTGTTTTCTATCTGTCTCATTTGTTTTTTAGTCCTCTGATCTTCCTTTCCTGCCTTCTTTTGATTAAACATTTTTTAGTATACCACTTCAATTCTGTTTTTTTAAATGTATTTTTTGGATTATGTATTATTTTTCTTTGTATTTTTTATTAGTTACTCTGGGGCATTACAATATGCCTTTTTAACACATCACAGTTCATTTAGAGTTAATACAATACTACTTTACATAAATATAATAATCTTACAATGTTACTGTCCATTTCCTGTCTTTTGTGCTATACTGTTGTACATATACATATACATGTTATAAAACCCACAATAAGTGTTATAACTTTTGCTTTAAACACTCACATCTATTCAAGAAGTTACAAGCAAAAAATATACACAGTTGACCCTTGAACAACATGCATTTGAACTGTGCTGGTCTACTTATACACAGATTTTTTTTCAATAAATATACAGTCAACCCTCCATATTCATGGGTTTAACATCTGTGGATCAATATTTCCATCCATGGTTGGTTGACTCTGTTGAGAGAAAACCCTCGGAATACAGAGGGCCAACTGTTTTCATTGTACTACACCACTTTATATAAGGGACTTGAGCATAAAATCTGTGTGATTTTAGTATAAGTGGGGCCTCCTGGAACCAATCCTCCACAGATACTGATGAACAACTATAGTCTTTTATATCTTATCACATATCTACCATTCCCAGTATTCTTCAAATAGATGTAAATTTGTACTTGATATCATTTCCCTTCAGCTCAAAGAACTTTTTTTTAGCATTTCTTCTATGCAGGTCTGCTGGTGACAAATATTCTATTTTTATCTGATAATATCATTATTTTACCTTCATTTTGAAGGATAGTGTCTACATATAGAATTCTGGGTTGAGGTTTTTTTCCTTTTAGCATTTTAAAATGTCATTCTACTGTCTTCTGACCTCCATGGTTTCTGATGAGAAGTCAGCTTTCATTTGAATAGTTTCCCGTACATCTAAAGGTAAAGCAACAATTTTCTCTGGCTGGTTTGGAGATTTTCATTTCATTTTTAATTTTTATCAGTTTGACTATGGCATGCATATATACACGTGCATAGACAAACATATTTTTCATCTCAACTGGAGTTTGCTGAGCTTCTTGGATCTGTACTTTGTTTTTCAGCAAAAGTGAGAAATTTAGGAGCCATTATTTCTTAAAATACATATATTTTTTATTTCATTCCCATTCTCTTCTGTTTTTAGGACTTTATTTACATATATTAGGCCACTTGATATTGTCCCAGAAGTCACTAAGGCTCTGTATTTTATTTTTTCAATTAGATCATTTCTATTATTCTATCTTCAAGTTCTTTTCTTGCACTATAAAGCCCACACAGTAAATATTTTCATTCTACGTACTGTACTTTTCAAATACAGAATTTCCATTGCGTCTTTTTCTCTTCTGAGATTCCCCATGTGTCCTTTCATTATGACCATGTTTTCCCTTTAAGTTCTTGAACATATTCATAGTAGGTGCTTTAAAGTCTTTGTCTGCTAATTCTAAAATCTAGGTCATCTTGGGGTCAACTTCAATTGACTCTCTCTCAACGAGTCACATTTTGTTTCTTTGCTTGTCTGGTATTATTTTATTGCATCTTGTACATTGTAGACAATATGACATCGAGACTCTGAATTCTGCTTTCTTACGCTTAACAGTGTTGTTTTGTTCTAGCAGGCATTTAACTTGAATAAACTCAGACTAAAATCTGTCTCCCCAGTGACGGACAGCAGCTGAAATCACTGTTCAATTCTTTCAGCATCCCAGCTGTTGCTTCCTGCCAGGCTTCATGGAGAATCCCTAATCCATGTGCAGTTAAGGGATCCATCAAGTATTCTGGTAGTTTATAACCAGATTTTGGGACTACCCTCTTTTTAGGATTTTCCCTTTACTTGTCAGAAATTCTGGTAATTCCAAGCTCTTAACCCAGCTCTTCAAACAAGTAAAACTGGAGCTTTCTCGTTGAGTTCTAGCTGGACTACATCATATGGACTGCCCTTGGATAAAACAATATAAATGTAAACTTTGCACACTGTAGTTCCCTTCTTTCAAGGGTCAACTCCCCTCCAATTTCTGCCTAGTATGGTTGCTTTCCAGTGCCTTCAAGAAGTTACTTTTAATATTTTGCCCAGAGTTTAAAATTGTTATCTATGGAAGGTTCAGTTCAACACAATCTACTGTAACATGGAAGTCCTTCTACTGAGCTTTTATTTCAACAATTATATATTTTTTGTTTCTAAACATTTTAATCATCCTAGTTTAAAATTTGCCTGGTCATTTTGGGTAGTCTCATTACTTGCTAATTTTTGTGATTCAACTTTTTATTTAAGTATTCTGTTCAATTATTTCATATTGTATCTCAGATAATTCCATTTTGTAAAATCTTTGGGATCTAAATCCGTTGATTACTATGTGCTTTAACTTTCACTCATGGTAGTTTGTTTCCTTTTATGTTTGTTTATCTAGATTTTGGACATTTGGTTGATCTTAACCTGTGAAAAAAGTAGGGGCCTAAATTGAGGATGCTTCCTCCAAAGATGTACATTTAATTTCATTACTAGCCAAGGGATCCATACCAACTAGGGATCATTTTAGCTCCCTTCCCAGCTTAAATGTAGTCTCAAGTTTAACTTCCTTACCTTGCCTATAGCCCAAGGCTTAGTCTATCAAGCACAACATGGATATCAGTATTTATATTCAGGGCAATCTGCCTTTCATCTGTGCTTACTGATTACAGATCTGGTTTTGGCTATTTTTTTTTTCACCCCTTGAGATTTAACTTCCTCCAAGTCCAAGGATGCAATCAAAAATATGATTTATGAAGGGTCAAGTTGCTTTTGACTAATAGAGTCTGAGAGATTCTTGTCTGCCATATGAGGGGAGTCCCTCATGTCACTATTACAAGTCTGTACTATAGCTTCCTCATTTCTGTCCTTTTTTTTTTTCTGTCCATTTTTCATACTTATAGCAAGTACTAACAACTTCAATCTTCTTTTAAAATGTACTATACTTTTAAAGTAAATGAATTAATAGAACTTTGAATATCTACTATGACTCAAAGGGTGTTTATTAAATGGTTAACTTTTACTTAACCTGACACATCATTTCACCCCCCACAACAATAAAAATCATTGTACTTGGCGCTATCACCAGCATGACTACAAACCGAAATAGGTGCAGTGAAATAGCTTATCAGACCCAGAATATTCTTATATTCATTTCCCTTTATCAGGGAAAATAAAGCGTATTTTAAAGTTCTCTCAGAAAACTCTCAGATTTTTATGAATACATCATCAGAATGGACCCCACAGAAATACTGTTTACCGTTTCCTCCAACAATAAAGCTATTCCAACTTTATAACCTTAATTCAGTCTATAGCTTGAAACGGAATAAAATTAACTCTTACAGGAATAGATGGAATGTCCTTGGCTGAATTAACATGATAATTCACACTAATTAGAAAGATTAAGCAAGTGATACTAGGAATCTTTATAAAGGAAAAAGTATAAGGGGGGAAAAACCACTAGAAGGAGATTTGATTATTTACAGAAAGAGCTATTACAAAAGTATGTTTGACTTTAGTATTATGCAAATATAAACATGGTGTGAAATTTGTCTATAAAGATGAAATCTCTTACAAGCAGCAACTTTATAATTCAATTACTATTTAATGAGTAACTATACTAATCCATGAACTCACTGAGTAACAATCTAAGGGTCACACAGCTGGTAAAGTAGCAGAACCAAGATTCAAACCCTGGTTTGCCTCATTTCAAAGCCTTCAAATCCAAAAAATAAAAATTTTAATTAAGGTTTCAACCTAGATAGAGAAATGATGATGCCACTAATTTTATAATGTACACAGAGAAGGAGCAAATTTGAAAGGGATGATGATTAGCCTAATGAAACCAAAAATAGCACTTATCCAATTCATTTGTTTTCCCACTTCCAAGATAGCATCTGCCTTATAGAACCAAAGAGAAGGCAGAGAAAACTATACTTATTGAGAATTTAATTCAAGATAAGTAATCTCTAAATCCTTTAAAAACATTTTAAGCAGTATTTGATGCATACTAAAGAATACATGTATAATGATCAAGTTATGAAGCATAATAAGAAAATAAACACCCATAAACTCACCACACAATTTAAGAACTAGATCATTACCAATATGGATGGGTACACCTGTATGCTCCTTCTCAACTACATCTGCATTCCCAAGAAGGCAACCATTAAACTAAATTTTGTATTTATCATTTCCCTGTTTTTCTTCCCTTAATAATCTTATCATATACATACAGAATCCCAAATTAAAGTTTTTTTGCTTGTTCTTAGGCTTTATAAAATAATATGCTATATGTAGTTTTCTACAAATTGGTTCTTTCACCCAATTTTTAAGATTCATCCATCCACTCTATTGGTATTGGACATTTGTTGTTTGTTATTCATTTTAGATTAATTTAGGCCATGTATATTTCCAAAGTTACTCATTACATTTTTTTTCCTGTCAAGGTTTAAAGAAATTAGAAAAGAGGTAGATCACACAATCCAATACCCAAAATACCAAGTACCAAAAAGTCAACATCTCAACATCACTTAAAAACCATACCACTTTCACATATAACTTGCCAAGATGACTTTTTGCACCACCATTTGTGACCCTGAAATTTAACCACATTGAAAAATAAAAGTTTACTAACAATTGTGGAGATCCTCTACTAAAATACTTTTGCTTTTTTTTTTTTTTTTTTGTGGTACGCATGCCTCTCACTGTTGTGGCCTCTCCCACTGCAGAGACAGGCTCCGGATGCACAGGCTCAGTGGCCATGGCTCACGGGCCCAGCCACTCCACAGCATGTGGGATCTTCCCGGACCGGGGCATGAACCCATGTCCCCTGCATTGGCAGGCGGACTCTCAACAACTGCGCCACCAGGGAAGCCCTGCATTATTTAGCCATTAATTTGGTCTTATATCACTTTGCCAAAATAAACTCAGTGAAGTTGCTATATATTTAAGATGTCAACCTCAACTTTAAGGTTATGTATTTATTGCCAAAATATAATTACTGCAGACACTCCTAATATAACATGTACCTGTTAATATGTTAAGAAAACAGTTGTCCAAAAGGTCCCCATTTAACAGTTTTTTTGGGGTTCCCTACTATCTACAGCAGAACAGGAGCATAGTTCAGAAAGTATCACTACTTGCTAAGCAAACACACACGAGTTTCCATTGTATTCCTATTTGGCAGGGACTTTTGTTACACTTTCCTCACAGCTTTGTATAAGTGCTAACTGGGTTATTTTTCTAGTGCAAGAGTAATGAGGCAAGTCTTTTTGCTTCATTTTGGGGAAAGGAAAACCTCTTTAATAATCCATACCTTTTAAGGGTATAAGTGAAACATATATTTATTGATACCTGTGTGTAGGACACCTTATTAGGTGCTGAGTTCCCTAATCTGGAAAGTAGAGATAACAGCAACACCTACCTCCCAAGGGTCCTTTTTAAGATTCAATGAGAAAATGTAGGCAAATTGCTAAACACAGTACCCAAATCATAATTAAACATTCAACAAATGTAGGTTCTTATTTCTGCAAATCTTTCCACTTTCATTTCAATTCCTATTTGATACAGATGTCCCTCCTCCCACCCTGTGTTACTTTGCATTTGCTCAAACCTAAATGTAACGGAGAAATAAGTTACTCTAAAAGCACGCAAGAGAGGGTACCTAAAGGAGCCTGGGGACAAGAGGCAGCCAGAGAATTTCATGTGTTATATATTATCCCCACCCCCACCCCAAAGAAAAAGTTCTTTACGGAGCTTAAAAAAAAAGTCTCTATTGGGTAGTGATAAGCAAGAAAACTGAAGCCCAGAGGTGATTAAGCGACTCGCTCAACGTTGGACAGCTCTTTACAGAATTGGCTATGCTTCCTCATTTGAGAGTTGGAGTTCAGGTCTCTTGGGACCCGGTCCATGAGTTCTGCCACAAGTTTATATGAACTCACGACACTAATCCAGGCATTAAATGGCTTTATCAAATTATACGGCGCGATGCAATCTACCCTGTCCTATTCTCGGTATGTTAACCATATCTGAAATTATTTCAAGCAATACATCACTAAATATAACCCAAAGCCTATAAAATCTGTCAGAAGCCTTGTGGAATCAGAATTAAAGTGGAGAAATACTACCGGATAAGTAAGGCTGGAAGGGAAGCAGACGTAGGTTGAGGGAACCAAGCACTAGGAACTGTCGGAGGAAAAGATAAAGTAGGAAAAGAGAAAAGGTTCATAATATCTATTCTTCTTGTTCACAGAGGGGCCCAAACACAGCAACACCCGGGGAGGAGATACTTACGGCATTTCGACATTCAGGGACGCACCCCTGTCGCTGGATAAAACCACTGAGCAACCTCTTAACGAAAACAGAGAACCTTCGGAGAGAAACACTGAAGCCTGAAAAGCGCGGGCAAACGGTCACTCGACGCTGTGCCACACTCCACGCGGCCCGCCGGAAACACTCCCCCAGCGACAAGGGATCCCAGTGTATGCCGGGAAGGGGGAGGAGAGTCTACGCCTAGGACAGCTCTCAGTCCCTGCCAGGGCAACGCAGGACCCTCTCTCACGACTGTGACCAGAAGGCCCCCGATAGAAGAGAGGCAGAGCCATCTCCGTTGGCTCTGGAGTAACTATCCCTAGATTTCTAGTCGGACCATTTGGGTAGGTACTCCGTATCTTGTTTCCGGTAGCGGAGAGGTGCAGTTGCCATGGTAATTAAAAGAAGGCCAAGGACCTTCCGGCCGCTGTGAGAGGATTGCGGAATCCGTGAGGAGAATTGGCTGCGCTTCCTCGTTTGTGACCTGCAGTTAGGTAACAAGCAGCTCGGTGTCTCTTCGCCCGCTCCGTTCGTCACTGTTCGGCTTCCCTTTCTCCACCCGCATCTTTTACCTCTCTGTTATACGTACACTTGCTCCATGTCTGTACGTAAAAATGTACATATAAATGCAGTTTTATTCCCAGAGGAATACAAAAAATAGATGTTGCTGGAGGTCAGCTGTGAAGGTATTTTACTGTGTAGGAACGGTGACTGGATGGCTGTTTTCCCTTGGCCCTTTAGAAGCCTTAGGCGCTTGTTCACAGTTTATTTTTCTTGCTATTGTGTGGCTGCTTATTTATGGAGCGGTTCGCTGCAATGTACTCTCTAGGCTCTTGTCTTGGTCTTGGGCTGGAGTTTTAGATGCAGGAGGTTTCCAAGCCTGAGGGGCGCAATTATATATTTAGTTATATATTTAAGCTTCAGTTTAGTCTCTCGTTACAGAGAGGGAAAAAATAGCATTCTGGAACATTTCAGCCATGGGATTTCCACGTGAGGGAGTCACCTTATTTGGAAAGAGCATTTGAGGACACTCTTAAAAAAATATTTACATTTTAAAATTGCTGGATGCAAAACGAACGTTCATTCCCCCTTCCTTATTGGAACAGTTTTCTTTCACATTTGTGAGGAGATGCGTGCATGCGTATGTGTTTAAAACTGTGATACTTAATTATAGCGATACCAATTTGCAGTAACCAGACTGTGACATCACATCCCTGTGTGATCCTTCTAAATCTGGTGTAAGAAGAAAGTGTCAGGCAGGAGGTCTGTGTATTATAAATAGGGTACTTCATCCATGATAAGCGATTATTATCTTTCTTTCCCAAGTGTAAAAGACCTATATAATTCAAGAAGGTGCAAGTGATTTAGGCCTCCTGAGTAAGAATCCAATGAGTCCTGAAGGGGACCCTACCTGTGTCGTCTTATTGTTAAACTTGAAATATTCAATTTATTAGGTTGGAATGTATTTTTAGAAGTCAGAGCTGGGTAAAATAATGTTGGAAGCTGTTAGACCTCCAGCACAATTTAGGGCCTCATAGTAACTGTTGTACAAGAAGCCTTCATTCACATTTTAAAAAGAAGAAACTGTTATCGAAATTTACTGCCTTTTGCTACTTACTATTAGCTGGATGACCTCTCTGTCTCTCAGTTTCCTTATCTGTAAAACGGGCAAAAAATACCTGGCCACTGTAGTAGGTGTAAATCAAGATGTATGACAGTTCTTTAAGCTCTTATGAGCAGAGGTGCTATATAAACCCCCCAAATTATTAACATTATTATTGGTAGTAATGGAACACAGTAAAACCTCAGGATAATGCTGTAAATGACTGGATTTTTTAAATTCAGTCATTTAAAATGTGGGGCTGAATTACTGAGATGTTAGTGAAATGACGTGGTTGATGCTGCTGTGGAGATGGATGCCAACTGCCAATCACATTATAGTCAAATTCTCATTATGGTGGTAATTCACTCTATCTACAGTTTATCTAGCACTTATTATGTGCCAGGCACTGTTCTATATGCTTCACATGTGTTAATTTACTTAATCCTTATTACAACCCTATGGAGAGTCTCAACTGACTGTCCTCTAATTTTGAGAGAATAGATGCATGCTTTTCCTTTGCCCTGTGATTCTTCTTTTGTATTTATGTTACACCTTTGTTTTGGCTTTGTTCTTTTGGCTCTCTTATATATATATTTAGAAAGAAACTGCCAAAGGCTTATTCTAGCTTAACATATGATAATATAACTGTATGCATATTATAATGTACATCTTTTTTCCACATATAATAAACCTTGATGTCTTGATTCCCCCCTGCCCCAGTTTGAAAGATAAAGTGACACTTGAATTTTAGGATCAACACTGACTAAAATAAAATTTTAAATTATTTTCTAATAGAATGGCCATCAGCCCGAGAAGTGATGCAGCTTTCTCCAGTCAGAAATCAACGCTTTCAGAGAATCCTCCATCAAAGAAATTTCCACTAACTGAAGAGGAGATATTTTATATGAATTGTAGAGCTGCCTACTTAACTGTTTTCAAAAGCAGCTTAGATAACATTATTTCTAAAGATCAACTTTGCTTAGGTAATTTTTTTAACTTAAGTAGCTTGCCTTATTTGTTGAAAGTTAATAAATCAGAAAGATTGCAATTAGAATTACATTGTTGAATCATTCCAATTTCTTAGTTAAGCTTGAGCAGTGGAACTACCTTATGCTCTTGTGCCATTTTATATGGCTACATAGGCTAAGAGGTTCAAAATAAAACTTTCAGTGTTCAAATAGACTAGATTAGTATTTTTAAAGCTTCCATCATTACTTGCTTAAAAATATTTTTTAAATTCTTACCTTGGTACTTTAAGATTCATAAATTCTTATGTTGGTACTTTAAGATTTATAATGATAGAATTAAAAGACTTCTGGCAACTGAATTACTAGTCTGAATTTGACCTACACTGGGGAAAATGTAAAGGGAATATATATATATATATATATATATATATATATATATATATATATATATATATATATGGTTGAATGATTGTAAAAGAGTAGTATTAGGAAATAAGTGAAATTTTTAAAGAAAATTAAGAATTCTGGGTTTTGTCCTGTTCTTTAGGGGTGAGGGTTCGAGAGAGTTGATCTTTTTTTGCTTCTTTCCATTATATCTTTTTAGTTTATTTTTTATTGAAGTAGAGTTGAATTACAATGCTGTGTTTATTACTGCTGTACAGCTAAGTGACTCAGTTATATATATACATTCTTTTTCATATTCTTTTCCATTATGGTTTATCACAGGATACTGAATATAGTTCCCTGTCCTATACAGTAGGACCTTGTTGTCTATCTATTCTATATACACCAGTTTGCAACTGCTAATCTCAAACTCCCAATCCAACCCTCTCCCACCCTCCTCCCCCTTAGCAAACACCAGTCTATTCTCTATGTCTGTGATTCTGTTTCTGTTTCATAAGTAGGTTCATTTGCATCACATTTTAGATTCCACATATAAGTGATATAATATGGTATTTGTCTTTCTCTTTCTCATTTAGTATGACAATCTCTAGTTGCAACCATGTTGCTGCAAATGGCATTATTTTGTTCTTTTTATGGTTAAGTAGTATTCCATTGTTTATATGTACCACATCTTTATCTATTCACCTTTCGATGGACATTTAGGTTGTTTCATATCTTGGCTGCTGTAAGTAGTGCTGCTATGAACATAGGGGTGCATGTATCTTTTTGAATTATAGTTTTTGTCTAGATATATGCCCAGAAGTGGGATTACTGCATCATATGGTAATTCTATTTTTAGGTTTCTTTTTTAAAATAAATTTATTTATTTTTGGCTGCGTTAGGTCTTTGTTGCTGCATGCAGGTTTTGTCTAGTTGCAGTGAGTGGGAGCTACTCTTCGTTGCAGTGTATGTGCATCTCATTGTGGTGGCTTCTCTTGTTGTGGAGTATGGGCTCTAGGTGCTCAGGCTTCAGTAGTTGTGGCTTGCAGGCTCTAGAGTGCAGGCCCAGTAGTTAGGCTCGTGGGCTTAGTTGCTCTGCGGCATGTGGGATCTTCCCGGACCAGGGCTTGAACCCATGTCCCCTGCATTGGCAGGTTGATTCTTAACCACTGCACCACCAGGGAAGCCCTATTTTTAGTTCTCTGAGGAACCTCCATACTGTTTTCCACAGTGGCTGCACAAACTTTACACTCCCACCAACAATGTAGGAGGGTTCCCTTTTCTCCACACCCTCTCCAACATTTATTATTTGTTTAATGATGGCCATTCTGACCAGCGTGAGGTGGTACCTCATTGTAGTTTTGATTTGAAGTTCTCTAATAATTAGTGATGTGGAGCATCTTTTCCTGTGCCTATTGGCCATTTGTATTTCTTCATTGGAGAAATGTGTCTTTAGGTCTTCTTCCCATTTTTCAATTGGGTGGTTTGTTTTTTCATTGTTGAGTTGTATGAGCTGTTTGTATACTTTGGAAATTAAGCCCTTGTCAGTCGCATCACTTGCAAATATTTTCTCCTATTCTGTGAGTTGTCTTTTCATTTTGT